>NC_086358.1:8014936-8614936 GCF_036324505.1 Eleginops maclovinus
TTCAACACAAGTAATTCCATAGAAATGACATAACACACCTCCAGAAAGAGTTTTCTGCTATTTGTTTTAGTTGTGCTTACGTGCTTGTGTATAAGGAAGATATTCTGGAAACACATTATTGTGATCAAAGTTTGTCTCTGTGCATGTTGTCTTGAAGGAGTCTACTGTATATTAGAAAAGTAATTTTACTTTTAATTGAGTCTTTTACTGCATAATCAAGAGCATACAAATAAACCGATTTTGAATTCTTCAAATCAGTGAGTACAACATATATTTGTGTTGCTATGAAATGATGTTCCTTATTCTGCTTCTTCATGTTAGTAGATGGACACTGACAGTGAGCCTTAACCCCCCCACAAACATTATGCATTACAATAATGCACATCATGTGAACAACATCTTGTTCTTTTTTCTTTCTCAATACTGTAAGCCGTGTTCATGCTCAGCTCTGACTGCATTTTACGCATTCTTGCACACGTCTGCACAGCCCTCCACTGTAGTTACAATTCACTGTAGTTTGCCATATATTCCCATTATCCTATCTGTTTCAGTTTTCTTTTTTGCTTTTAAGGTTCTTTGTATATTTAAATGTTAATGTGTTGTAAATTCTTGTCTTTAGCATTTTCTTTTGTAATGCTAAATAGTTTCTTAAAAATAATTATTTTTATTGTCTTTATATTTTTGACCTTAGATTGTTTGTGTTTGCACCACCAGACACCAAATCAAATGCCTTGTGTGTGTAAACGTACCTTTATTCTGATTCTGATCCCTCAAATTAAAAAAGAAACTAGACATATTTTGTCCTTTGGTCCGCTTCTCTGTTCTGAATCAATCTGTATTTTCTAACTCAACACTCATCACTTTAAATCCTTCTGGTTATTCAGGTACATTCTGACTTTTACTGAAGGCCTTTATTGTGAAGCAGCTGCAAAAAATGTAGACTCTTGAGGGGATTTATTGAATTTAAAATGTGTAAGATGAACAACCCAAATTTGCCCAAATGTTTTTAAATGTTTATCCTGAGTGAGGTTATCATCAAGGATGGATGTGGTTTATACCAATATGAAGAGTGGTTTGAGTGGATAAAAAACAACATTTTATAATTATACTTAGAAACTTTAATGCTTTAAATTTCAGTTGAAATGTGGCTTGTCACTAGAATGAGTTTTAGATTATGGACCGAATATATACATGGCAGAAAATAATTCCCCAAAAGTTCACGTAGTACTCATCCCTGTTAATTTGCTTTAACAATTATATTTTTGTTATGAATAAATGGACTTTGGTTAAATGCCAAAGTCAAAGTAGGTAAATGGGAAAGTAAAGAGAGAAGGACCATTGTCCTGTTTGCTGTTTGTTAGCCTGCTTGTATCATGTTGTCAGAACTAATTCTTAAGCTTCAGAAATGCTTGATGGCTATGCACAACTTTTTAATTGACTTTTTTCAGTCTTTATTTGGACCAAGGTGAATGTCAAAGGCTGATTTCACATTCACAATATTATCAAATATGTTCACATTTTTTAATAAAATAAAAACCTTCTTTGAGATCAACTGTTTATGTCTGCCTCTTGATGTGATTTCCTTTTCTCAGTGTTAGTACATTTAGTTTGACACTCCTGCTCCGTAGGCTTCCACTAGATAGCTGCATTGGATATTTCTGTCAGTAGACTTCATCAGTGCAAGGAGTTCATTGGAGGAAAGTTTTTTTTTTTTCTGGTGCTTGCCTACAAGAGACTCAAGGGAACAGACCTTTCATTTGACATAAACAATGAAAGGGATTGCAAATAGCTTAACGCTCGTCAGAGCTTCATCATCAGAAAGAGAGCGAGAGAGAAGAGCTCAGCTCTGTCCAACAGAACACAGTGCTGATACACAGTACTGCTCTCTGCATTAAACACTGTGCTTCACACAGCTTTGGTTTGAGAGGTATTTCACAATGGACTTCTTCAACTCAGCTCTTGGAAAAAACATGACTTTTGTGCGTCCTGAATATTTCATCATAAGTGGATTTATTGGCATACCTAATATCAATTATTACTATGTATTCCTCTGCTTTGTTTACATGGTTTCAGTGTTGGGAAACACAGCTGTGATGGCCATAATATACTTGGACCATAACTGAGAACTCCCAAATATATTGTAGTTTTTAATTTAGCATTTGTGGACCTGTGTGGTAGCTCTGCTCTGGTGCCAAAGGTTCTTGATATCTTTCTGTTTAACCATCAGAACATCCCCTACGCTGACTGCTTGGCTTTTCTTTTTTTCTGCTACACGTGCCTTTCAATGCAGGTTCTTAATCTAGTTGCACTGTCGTATGACAGACTGATAGCTATCATGTACCCACTGCACTATCAAGTGAAGGTGACCCACAGGTCCATGCTGTCTCTGATTGTCTGTTTCTGGGTATTTGTTATTACTGTGACATTTATTGCAGTGTGCCTTCTCACAAGACTTTCCTTCTGTAAGTCTGTGGTTATTAACAGCTATTTCTGTGACCACGGACAGTTGTATCGGCTGGCTTGCAATGACTATAAACCTAACAATGACTTTGCTTGGTTTTTAGTATTTCTAATTCTTTGGCTTCCACTCTCATTTATTCTGTTTAGTTATTCATGCATTGGCTATGCGTTGTCTAAAGTTGCCACAGTTCAGGAAAGAGTGAAGGCTTTTAAAACCTGCACAGCTCATCTTTCATTGGTAATTATCTATTTCGTCCCAATATTAGTCACATTTACCATGGATTCAAAAATATCTCCAAATGCCAGGATCATAAACCTGTCTCTGACCTCTGTTTTTCCTCCAATGCTGAACCCAATCATTTATGTTTTGCAGACACAAGAAATCAAAGAATCTATGAAAAAAATATTTAAAATCAGAAAGAAATCCAAAATGATGATAAGGAAGTAATTATAAAGTTGTGATTCTGAAAATCCTGCCTCGTGAAAAATGTAAACGATTGAGGCATGATAGGTTACTGAAAGCTACGTGACACTCTCTCTCTTTCCAGCTTGCCATTGCCGCATGCCTTGATGCATTACATTATGGTTCTCAGGGAGGCAGTTTGTTTTTGCTGCTCATATTTTTTGTTGTGTTATATGCATATAATTGTAGTCTGATGTTATAAAAGAAGTGGAAGAGGCATTATCAGGATACCAAGATTGTAGTGGAACATATCTAAAGTGATTGATGGAAATTGCTGAATCACTGTTAGATTATATCATTGGATGAATAACTGAAGGAAAGCATAGTGACATTCGATAAGATAAGATAAATACTTTATTGATCTTGATTGATTCTTTTGCGTTGCAGCAACATAAAAAGACAAGGCATTGTACAATAGAGAAATTAAAAGACTTGAATAAACAACTCAAAATGTAAACATCTCAATAGAAATAAAATAGCATTAAAAAAAGGAGAAAATATACATGTCGGAATACAAATTTCCAGGATATTATATATACATTAAGTGTGTAAGGAATGGAATATTACATTGAATATAAATGTAAAATGTACAGTACAGTGTGAGCTGAAATGTAATATGTAGCTGTGATGGCCATAACATGACCATAATCTGAGAACTCCAAAATAATTTGGGCCTTTGTCATACTGTTACTTTACTTAAGTGTGACGCTCTTTATTTTCTTGTGTATGTTGTGTCAGTTCTGGGAAACTGACTGAGCTCACTGACTTACAGCCAAAAGCACAATAACTTTTGTTCACCTGGACAATAATATCATTTACGGCTATAGGTGTAGACACAATAAATGGCAACAGCCTATTAACACACATTCAAACTTCCATTCAAAAAAAGGATTTACATGTTCAGAATACCTTCACTGCTCTCCCCTGCTGTCAGAAAGCTATTTCCTTCTTTCTTTACCAAATTACGGAGGCAGCAGCAACTGTGTGATCTGCGAAGGTAAAATGATTGTTTTTGGATAAGGAGTCTGGTGGCGTTGAAAACGTTTGATTTAATTAGTTATTTTCAGAAAAGGGTTGCATCATGTCAAGGTAAAGTGGAGGAATGTTGTAAATATACTTTACAATAAAACTGATAGGGATTATTTTATGCAGGCCCCTGTTCACAGCAGGATATTTCTATTCCATGCTGCCTATTGATAAGTACAACAGGGCTATACATTGCATTTTCCCTGAGGAAAATAACCAATTAGAATGACTTCATATTAGTCTGTGTCAGAAATGAGCAGGAACAGCAACAAGATTATAAAGTGAATACATTAACTGCAATTAGGTGTGAATTTGATCCGATTCAGGCTAGAGCAATGTGACGGTGACATTGTTTTGGTGTTTTGATATGAATATGAAGATAATGATGAGTTTCTTCCGTAAAATGTTTAAATCCCTCAGATTTGTTGAATCATGATTATGCTGAATGATTGCTGGCATTGATTACCCTGGTGACAAATGTTAACAGAGTTGAATACTTTACCTTGTCAATCATCTTCCCTTCAGTCATACGTTGAATGGCCATTTTGTACAACCAGCTTTTCCTAATGGCTTACAAAGAAAGGGGTTGGAAATAAATGTCAAGCCTCTCACTGAGCAGCTCACTTCAAGGCACTGCACACTTGATGTTTTGAGGTGTGTGTGTTTTTTTTGTTGATCTAAAGAAAGATATAAGATGATCTCAGAAGTGAGAGCAGCTTCCACAGTGAATGCTACATTTGTTCGTCCTGCTAAGTTTTATCTCAGCGGGTTTTCCAACATGCCTCATGTTAAGTATTACTATGTTTTCCTGTGCTTTGTCTACATCATGACTGTTCTTGGGAATAGCCTTCTTCTCTCTGTTATTTACTATGTAAGGGCTCTGCATACTCCTAAATACATGGTTGTGTTTTACCTGGCTTTGACTGATTTGTGTGGGAGCACAGCTCTCATCCCAAAACTCTTAGATACTTTTTTGTTTGACCGAAGATACATTGTCTATGAAGCTTGCCTAAGTTATATGTTCTTTGTTTTATTCTTTTTATCTGTACAGTCATGGACACTTACCACTATGGCATATGACAGATTTATAGCAATTTGCTTCCCTTTAAGGTACCACAGTATTGTGACGACACCGGCTATCGCTGCATTGTTGCTATTGTCGTGGGTTACTTTATTTAGTTTAGTAGGATTTACTGTTATAAATATTGATAACCTCTCCTTCTGTGACTCTTTGGTGGTAAACAGCTTTTTCTGTGATCATTCACCAGTATATAGTCTGGCTTGCAATGACTCGTCTATAAATAACATAATGGCATATGTAGCTCTTATTCTAATCCTCTGTATTCCTCTTATATTGATATTGGTATCGTATATTGGCATTTCAATAGCACTAGGCAGGATTGCATCAGGAGAGGAACGACTCAAAGCCTCTAAAACTTGTACCTCTCACCTGATTCTTGTGGCAGTTTTCTTCATACCAATTATTGTCACCAACATAGTGTCAGTAGTCTCTCACATGCATCCTAATGTCAGAATGATAAACTCATCTTTGACCAACACCGCACCAGCTTTGCTCAATCCTATCATATACTCTTTGAAGACAGAGGAAATTCTGATGTCTTTCAAGAAGCTTTACAAAAGAAATAGGATTAGCATCAGTGCCAAAAAAAGGTTGAAATGTTAAACACTGCTTGTTATTTAACATGAAAAGGTTGCATTATATGTGACTACAGTGACGATATTGAATAATCTAGTAATACAAATGAAACGTCAGTATGTTGCTGTGCTTAGTAAACGTGGTACATACATTTGTATTTGCATGTTTGAATTGACACATTTCTCTATGTGTTGGTTGTTGGTTGGTAAGTTCTCTAGTTTACACTCTAGTATAGACATGAGTTTTACCATGTTTTTACCAAATATTCATTTTTTATAGTGTCTATTGTGAGGATTTTATGTTTGTCTTTACATATATCATAATAAACCAATTATATTTGGGTTTTGAACTGTTGTTTGAATAAACCTCCAAAATTGAAGGCAACTCCAGAGGCTGCTTTGTGTGTTTTAAACTATGTTTTGGCATATGGGTTATGGGTAAATTGAGAAAATAATTGGGAGAAAAATCAAGTATAAATATCCAGGTTGCTGGAACCATGATGTGCTGTTGAACATGTGCGACTCACAACGGGATATTTGTCCCAATTAATGAGCACACTGAAGATGCAGTACATTGTATTAGTCTTATTAGGTTGGAGCATTTACAGACACATTTGGTGAGTTTACACATACATAAATATCCAAAATGTGTCTCATATCTTGATTAAATCAGGTACAGTAAGTAGTCGATTAATGACCTTATGATTGACAGAAATGAACATCTCGAATATAAGGTTTTATTATTTACCACCTACGCCTTAGATCTGAGATTCATGAACCAAGTGTGTCTTTAAAGTTGAAATAAATGTGATTAAATTCACAAGAAAGCTTGCAGTTTTAGGAACAAACATAGTAGACCATGTTGTGCTGTCACACAATTATGTGACATTAACAACTGAGTGTCATTCATGGTGCGGCTTGCATTGCACACATAAACCCACAAGAGGGCAGGCACTCATTAGATTACCATTCACTACTCTTCACTATTTCCTCTACAGTGTAACCACATTTTTAGAAGAACAAGGACTTATTAATGTAGAGTAAATGTTCTTTTCATCATCACTTTCTCTAGGCATGTTGTCAAAATGTCTTGAAAAAGTAGAATGTACATTTTTATTCAAATACCACATCTGTTCAAATGTTACAATGCTCTAAGTTAATATATGCAGTCAAAGGACTTGTTGTTATCTCAGATAATCTAACATGTGGTGTACATCTGTTAATTCATATCATTAAAAAACTCAGTTGATCCAATAACCACCCTATCATGTGCCAATAGCTGCTTTTTCATTGCTCTGAAGGGAAATTGGTTTTGTGACACTTTTATTTTCTCCAACCCCTTTTAGAGCTCTTTTTGATCACACAAATATATTGTTATACTGTAAATTGTTAGGTGGGATTTTTGCAGATCAAATGATCTTTTTAAACATCTCACTGCTCTTTGTGGAAATAAACAAAATGATGGCAAATGCTAATATATGCATAATGAACAATATCATGGTTTTTTCATTTTACTCAATATGCAAAGTTTGATAAAGCTAAACACTTGGGGTTGCTTGTGATCTGTACTCCTCTGTAATAATTGGGTCTCCTGTAACCTTAGTTATGTCAGTGAGAAGCAGTACACCAACGTGACGAAACTGTAACCTGAACCGTTGAAACCTATAATGAAAATTGATTTTGAGTTTGCCTGTAGATGACAGTTTAAGTCAGAAAATATTGCCAGGTTAAGTCCTATCATATAATTTACATAACTCATTTCAGTACCGCATAAATCAGAGCTCAATCAGAGAGCGTATATCGCCTCAACCTGATGACCCTGACCTCCTATGACAACATGGCAGATAGTGCATCCTGCCTTAACTTTAGCTAGGATAACTCACAATGCGATATTAACTATTAGGTCACAATTAACTCAGCATGACAACTTACATATTGCAGAGTTAATTCCATGAGGATAGATTAGTCGTTCAACAGGCCCGAAGAATGGTAGTTAATAACTTTACAAACACTGTTTACTTTTTAAACTTCTTCCTAATTAATCTCAGTTGCACCTATAAAGACAATTAAAACTTGAGGAAATATGTGGTTATGTCCCATGTTATTTATTTGCAGGTGCATTGTATTAACAAAGGCCAACAAGAAATATTATTAGTTTTTGCTCAAACTCCTTTTAAAATGAGAAATCTTTTTATTTTTAACCCCGCTAAAGTGTACAGCTTTTTTTGTAAGGAACAGTACAGCTGAAAATGAATTGAATTAATAAAAATTTAAAAAAGAAGAAACAAACACACAGGTATTAAAAGTGCAGACATTTATTGCATGAAATATGAAAAAAGTAAGAAAAACATTTTGAATTCAATTTGTATATATTTTAGGTTTGGCCCAATGTAAAATCCCCCTTAAAGTATTTTTTCTCAATAATATTCTTCATCATATTTTGATAACTGTAGTGTTAGAACGGCAGAGGGCAGATTGTTAAAGCTGGAAATGAAAATAGTATGTGGCAATTTAATGCTTCTCCAGTACCAATGCTCTCTGGTATTAAAAATGACTCCCAGGTCTTGAATTTATAAGCGTCTACCGAGACATTTTAACACCTTCAAAGACTTGCTCTTACATTGGTCTGTGCCAATTTTACTTTTTTTAACAAGTGCCACAACTCTGATTTCGATCTCTCAAGGCTGCTGTTGTATTTTCTCATGCTGTTTTTTTTTTTAACAAAAAGTGGTATCATCAACATGTTGCATTTTACTTTAGTAAAGCTTATATTAACATAAGAGATGCCAGCAACAGCACACTAGTGATCAATTTACTTACTACTACTAATTGTTCCTTTTTTAATTTAGTGCTGTGTTTCATTAACCCTCAAAGGTTTGTTTTTTGGTGGTTTGTTGGTCTGTGCCAATTGTATTTTTTCTTACCAGCGCCAGAACTCTGATTTTGATCTCTTTGGTTTTCAAAGAATATATGAGAGGATTGACACAAGGTGGGATGCAAGAGGCCATCGACAGACTCAGCACACGCTGGTCCGGGTCGATCAGACCCAGATAAAACCCAATAGTGAATATGCTAAGAAGAGGAATGTAAAACACAGCAACAAGGATGATATGCTCTACACAAGTGGCCAGAGCTTTCACACGACTGTCTAAAGATTTCATCCTGAATACGGTCACCAGAATGCACATATAAGACAGTAGAATAAAAGCAAAGGGTACTGCAAGTATCAAAATGGTAAGGAAGGAAGCTGCAAACCACTGCATTGAAAAATCATTACAGGCGAGCCTGAATACAGGCGCATAGTCACAGAAATAGCTAAACACTCTGACAGAATTACAAAAAGACAGCCGAGTCATTATACCTGTTGTGAATGCGTTTACTCCTAGAACAAAAAACCAAGTCAGGCTGACAATCCATGACATGCTCCGCATTGTGTTGATCGAGTTGTGACGCAGAGGGAAACATATTGCAACCAACCTGTCATAGGCAAGTATAGCAAGTGCATATGACTCCAAAGACACAAAAGAATAGTAGACAAACATTTGTAACATACAGAGGTTGAATGGAATAAAGTTGTCTTTAACGAGGAATATCTTTATCATGCTGGGAATAGTGCATGTGTTCAAGATAACATCAATTACTGCAAGGTTAACCACAGCCAGAAATTTTGGAGTGTGTAAACAACGATTGAAGAAAATGACACAGATCACCAAACTATTGGACAGCACTGTGATCACATAAACAAACGAGAGAAAGATCAAGTAGACACTGATGAAGGGAAAAGTCTCAAACCCAATGATATAGAAGCCTGGAGGATGAATGATGAGAGAGTCATTCAAAACAGACTTGAGAAAAGACATAGTAGATCTCCACAGCCCGTGATGGAGGATGGCTCTTTGGTCTGCTAAAGAGGAAATAAATCACATCACACATAGACGTTGAACAGCCTCATATGCATCATTATCATGCCATTATAATTAATACAATTCAACCTAACAGTGTTTAAAGCAGTTTTGTGATAGTTAATCAATGAAGCTTACCTGATGACCTAGACCAACAGTAACTCTGACTCTAACTGTCTGACCACTCATGCAGTGGAATATATACTTTCCTTGTTGATCTCCCCAGATAATCTACTGAGAAGATGAGAACCTTTTAATGATATTAATTCAATCCACAGAGATCAGGGCATTACTTTTTATGTCATTAGACTTAATAAGCTCAGTTCAAAAGCACTTTATTGCCCTCACTGATAAGAATGACCCCTTTTGAGTAAATGTTAATGTACTTTGTCAATGCATTAACGAGACCCTAAGACTTAAAGAAAGTTCGTAAACAACATGCATTATGATGACTTTCTTAAACACGCCGTTGTTTTAATGAGCCTAATTTGTGATGCTGTCACCAGAGACTTCTGTTTATGACCTTGTCGTTAACAAGCAAACCTTTAACTGTGCAAACCTCAACTAATTGATCCAAGTTTTTGCTGTTACTAATGCAAATAAACACAAAACAACATAGAGGTAAAAACGTCACATTGCACAATGGGGTTTAGGAAGCGTTCATTTCATTTGAAGTACACTTTTCCAGGGCAGCAGAAGGGTTGGTTGTCTTGGTCTTACTACACTGCCTAAAAGTCTGAGGTTGCCAACTCCTAGAATTTCCTCTCTAGATATCAATCGTCACATTTGGTCTTGTGTTTGGCTTTGTAATGCTCCTTTGGCATGAGTGATTAGAACTTCAATGCTAAGGTTGAATTCAAGTCAATTCAATAGCAGACTTTATTTCATGAAATGTCTTAATTGAGACGTTATGTTCTACGTGATGTGCAAGGGAATCATATGTGATTGTAAAGAGGGTTTTAAGAGCTCATTAATTCAATTGTTTTCTGGAGTTTATATATACTTGTTCTCTGAATCATTAGCTATTATTTTAGAAGGGAAGTTTTTAGTAGTCGTGGGGGGAGGGGGTCTGCAGTTCGGTGGGCTAAGGATTGCACCTCTGCTTTTTGCAGATGATGTGGTCCTAATGGCTTCATCGGTCTGTGACCTTCGGCACTCACTGGATCAGTTCGCTGCTGAGTGTGAAGCGGCTGGGATGAGGATCAGCACCTCCAAATCTGAGGCCATGGTTTTCAGCAGGAAACCGATGGACTTTCTACTCCAAGTAGGGAATGAGGCCTTACCCCAAGTGAAGGAGTTGAAGTACCTCGGGGTCTTGTTCTCGGGTGAGGGAACAATGGAGCGTGAGATGGGCCGGAGAATCGGAGCAGCGGGAGCGGTACTGCAGTCAGGGAATCTCACATTCATACACAAAGTCATTTTATTTTCTTATTCCTTAAACAAGTTCTGTTCTCAGGTTTTGTTCATTCTTAAAAACAGATGAAGTCAAATCTTCAAACATGTAAATGTTACATTCAAGTATTTTCAAAGTGATGACTGCTTGATTTTAAAAGATAAGAATAAGGAGAAATTTTAAGCCTCAATTTTCCAGGGTAATCCCCTGACCAGGCGATCTATTTAGCAGTCAGGGTCTGTGATCTCTCTTCTTTTGCTGAAAGTCAACATCATTTTTCAAGAGTCTAAACCTGGACCTGCACTATTACTGATTTTCAGGCACCCCTTCATTGCAGAGTTAAGAATGGCACAACCAAATAGCCGTAGCTTCTTTCAGCACGTAAGATTTGCTAGATCAATTATTTGAACAGAAATGAAGTACACAGATATATAAATCCACATATTTAATGCTTGTTACACTTTTTACACATTTTCAAATGGCTTAAAATCATATACGCGTGAAAGATAAATTACAAAACTATTTAACTCCATTGTTGGTATGAACAAACATAAGACAATATTCACTATTATCAGTCACAGATAAGATATCTAAACAGTTGATGTACATTCAAATTCAATAAAGTTCAGACAATGAATAGTTACCAACAAAGTTGACACGAAGTCTTAAATGGTTCTCAAACTGTATCTACATTACAACACAAAACCTGCGCACAACAAAACAATGATCCTTTAGAGTTATATCTTTTGAGATTTGTTTGTTTGGCTCATGCATGCTGTCTGCCCATAACCTGCTTTAGTGATGAGGAGCAACGGAGCCTCAAGGCTGCTGCTCTATTTTCTCATGCTCTTTTTGGTTCCTTTTTTTAACACTGTGAAATGCAGTAGATTTAACAAAAAAAGCAGTGTGATTAACATGTTGAGTTTTACTTTAGTAAAGCTTAGCTAATTCACATAAAAGATGCCAGCAACAGCACGCTAGTGAACAATTGACTTAATACTGTCAATTTTTCCTCTATTAATTTAGTGCTGTGTTTCATTAACCCTCAAAGGTTTGCTTTTTGGTGGTTTATTTGTTATGTGCCAACTGTATTTTTTCTTACCAGCGCCAGAACTCTGATTTTGATCTCTTTGGTTTTCAAAGAATATATGAGAGGATTGACACAAGGTGGGATGCAAGAGGCCATCGACAGACTCAGCACACGCTGGTCCGGGTCGATCAGACCCAGATAAAACCCGATAGTGAATATGCTAAGAAGGGGAATGTAAAACACAGCAACAAGGATGATATGCTCTACACAAGTGGCCAGAGCTTTCACACGACTGTCTAAAGATTTCATCCTGAATACGGTCACCAGAATGCACATATAAGACAGTAGAATAAAAGCAAAGGGTACTGCAAGGAGCAAAATGGTAAGGAAGGAAGCTGCAGACCACTGCATTGAAAAATCATTACAGGCCAGCCTGAATACAGGCGCATAGTCACAGAAATAGCTAAACACTCTGACAGAATTACAAAAAGACAGCCGAGTCATTATACCTGTTGTGAATGCGTTTACTCCTAGAGCAAAAAACCAAGTCAGGCTGACAATCCATGACATGCTCCGCATTGTGTTGATCGAGTTGTGACGCAGAGGGAAACATATTGCAACCAACCTGTCATAGGCAAGTATAGCAAGTGCATATGACTCCAAAGTCCCAAAAGCATAGTAGACAAACATTTGTAACATACAGAGGTTGAATGGAATAAAGTTGTCTTTAACGAGGAATATTTTTATCATGCTGGGAATAGTGCATGTGTTCAAGATAACATCAATTACTGCAAGGTTAACCACAGCCAGAAATTTTGGAGTGTGTAAACAATGATTAAAGAAAATGACACAGATCACCAAACTATTGGACAGCACTGTGATCACATAAACAAACGAGAGAAAGATCAAGTACACACTGATGAAGGGAAAAGTCTCAAACCCAATGATATAGAAGCCTGGAGGATGAATGATGAGAGAGTCATTCAAAACAGACTTGAGAAAAGACATAGTAGATCTCCCCACTGGACGAACTCTGCTGAAAGCTCTCCTGTCTAAAGAACAAAGATATATTGTACATTAGAATGCTATAGAAGTTATAAACCACATGTTACATTTGCATGCCAGTTCAATGAGCAAATTAAAACATTGCAGTATATAAGACATCTCAGTAAATTCAAAATGTGCATACTGTATGATTAAAACAATCTGTGAATTTAGCCTACCTGATGGTCTCTTAATGGTTGTTGAGCGACAGCTGTATTCTAATGCTGCAATCTCAAAGCAGCAAACACATGACTGCATGTCTGTCCTGTGTTTTGGGGAAGATATACTTTCGCTTCATTGATCTCTTGAGACAAAACTTGCTTAGGACGTCATGAAGAGCAGGTTTGTGGCTTACTCTGATTAAGCTTATTTTACACTCAAACTCAACTTACATCTAATTAAGTAATAGTGATTTAACACTTTTTAAATAAAGATATAATGCTTCCCAGTATAAAATTAAGTGGGTCTTTTACTGACATTGTTTCTGTATCATGGGAGTGATGTTGCAGTGACACTGCACAAATATGACAACTTTATGGTAACTTTTTTCAACTAACTAACTGCTAAATCTGGGTCTGTTCAAATAATACTATTGTGCCATTGTGGCCTTTTGTGAAAATAGACAGTGTGTTTGCATCCAATTATTTAATAAAGAAATATTTTGAAACATGTTCTGCCTATTTAAGTGACAATTAAGAAAGTAATAGAAATATTAAATGTCCTCAAACTTGTCTTTGGCAAATAATCACTTATTTTTACATCTATTGGTGAGTCACATTTATCTATAGAGCTCTCCACACAAACATACAAGTCCAGGTTTTTGTAACTGCTCATACTTTATTTTAATCAACAATATTTTAATTGGGTATAGTCTTTTGATTTCCGGCATGTCCTCAACACATCCCAGCCAGTGTGTGTGCTGTGCTTTGTGAGTTCAGCTTGGAGCAGGGGGTGTTTGCTGCCGCTGCTTCATCAGCTGCTCTTTCCGGGCGATTTGGAAATTCATCATGCAGTCTTTGAAAATCTGGACCTGACTTTTGCACATGCGCCAGTCCTGGTGTTCAGCCATGCACTCCTGCACAGCGTAATGTAGCTCCGCACAGCCAGTGCGGGATATCATCCGATCAACGGGGTCATCCTCATCATCGTCTTTACGGCTGCGGTCATGGGGGGAGGGGGACGCCATCCTGTGCTGACTCAGTGGCTCTGCTGAGGACAACACAAGGTAGTTTCAATAGACAGTTAATACACAGGTAATAATATTATTTTAGGTATAACCACAAAACATCCAAGCAGGTCTATACAAGCATTTTAACTCATTTTAACAGGGAAAAATCTGTACTTTATTTTTCCAGGCAGCCCCCATATCATTTTAACAAACAACGAAAATAACTCACGCCTCATTCACATAAAATAAAAGAATCCCTAAAATAAGTAGGTGTGTCTTATTTGTCCATTGAGGTCATAATATTCGGTATGCAAAGAGAGTAGATTTACATTTAAAAGTCTAACATTTAGTAGCCTAGACTTTGCTGAGAGTACATCTGTTATTATACCAGAGTCGAATTTGAAAAAAAAAAGTAGGCCGTTAATTTAATTGACGTGGATTCTCTTAACAAATTGTTTTATTGCTACGTTTACTTAAATACAAAAAGCACGCGACACTTCTACGTTGTTCATCGTTGTCATTTATCTGCATTAATAAGAGCATGCACATTATAACCTTAGCTTAAGTACCGAAAGGTCGGCTAACAGTAACGAGAACGGAGCAAGCAAACACAACTGTTAACGTAACCCTTCGTTTTTCAGACCTGTTTATTCTATTTGAGCGATCTTTTCGTTGAGACACTTGAATTATTTTTCCATAGCCTGCGAAAACTTTTACTCTAGACTTTTCATAACAACAAACCAACCGCTGCAAGTGTTTCTCGGAGGACACATTTCAGCAGCGGGCGAAAGTGTAACTGTAAAATAGTTCCGCCAATATCCGTTCCTCATTTAGTTCCGCTTCATACCGAACAGTCAACTCATTATGTGAATAAAATCGTAGCATTCCTATCAGTGAATACATGGGTGGAACAACTTCATCGTTTTGTAGTCCATATCCTCTCGTAAGTTAAATGATTTATGGAGTGAAAGTGTTACATTACATTTCATAATGTTTTAAGATACTTAACACAAACATGGTGTGAATTCTATTGGCGCATTTATCTGATGCTTGACAACTGAGTTTGATTAGTGAAAAACACAATATATATTTTTTCCATTTATTTGTTTATTTTATGGGGACAACCACAGACATATTAACATACACATTGACATTGGCAGTTTCTATTTTGACTTTGTTTTATACATTTATAATCCTACGTAAAAGACTTTCAAACACTAACTAAGTGGTTCTTGTACATTCGTTTTTAGATTTTTTGGTAGATTTCCACATGAACCTATACTGTATATCTCAAGCCAGTTTTATATTTCATCATGAAATAATTTCAAATAATTGACAGATATATAGAGTAACATCTATTTATGATGTTGTTATTTTCAACTGAACCAATTACAGGCACTTGGTAAGTTCATAGTAGGAGTAGCTACTTTTGCTGTAACAACGTACGTTTCCCCTCTGTGGGACGAATGAAGGTATTCTGATTCTGATTCAGAGACAAACAAAATGAGGTTCAATAATGCATTTCATTGACCCAGTTCATTTTAAAAATATCAAAAAGTAATAATATTTATCCTTGTACATGATTATGTAATGCCTACTTATCAGAGCATAAAAACAGGTGTCTCCTAATACTGTCCCCGTTTTATTCAGTACGTTTTCAGGAAACAAAAAATGAAATAAATAAACATTATAGAAAATGCATTTCTGATGTTGTTTCATGCAACACACACTAAGGGACATTTTGTTTTGCAAAATCATTTATGAGGAATGCAAAAAAGAGACACAATAATATAAAATAAAGTCAAAGTATTTCTGATTAGAGGATTCCAGATAACAAACAAGAGATATAGCAGCCATATGTACACGTTGCAAACAATAACAATCCAGTTCAGTATACAACAAGTATATTTTATGTCTGAATAAGTATTAATATGTATTCTGGCATCGTTTCATGCTCTTGCATTTGTCTGATTAATAGCAGAACTTGAAGTGAATATAAGAAAAACACATCACAGCTAAATAATGAACACAAAATATTATACTTCAATTGTGTGAAAATGTGGTTGCCTTGAATTGCTTGTAGATCAGACCAAACTATTACTGTTTCTTTTCTTTAGAGCTTTTTTTTCTGTTCCACCACACACACACACGCACACAATCGTGACAGCTGAGCGTTATAACTCTCCAATGATAGCTTTTGGATAGAATATACATTTGTTAAGGGCTTATTTTTACTCTTTTGGCCAGTACCAAAGCTCTGGTTCTGATCTCTTTTGTTTTTAAAGAATATACAACAGAATTTATGCAGGGTGGGAGGCAAGAGGCCAGCGACAGACTCAGCACGCGCTGGTCCGGGTCAATGGATCGCACATAAAGACCAATTAAGAAAATTATAAGTATAGGAGTGAAAAAAACAGCAACAAGGACTAGGTGTTCAATGCAAGTAGCGAGAGCTTTCATCTTATTATTTACTGATTTCATCCTGAACACAGTGACTAGAATGATGACATAAGACAGGAGAATAAAAGTCAAAGGGACCATCACATTCACCATGCTTGAAGTTGAAGCGACTGACCACTGCAATGTGTAATCATTACAGGCTAGTCTAAAAACAGGTGCATAGTCACAAAAGTAGCTAAACACTCTGACAGAATTACAAAAAGACAAGCGAGTCATGATTGCAATGCTGTATGCAACTCTTCCCAGACTGTAAACCCAAGTAACGCCGATAAGACAAGACATGATCGGCAGTGTGTTGAATAAGTTCTGACGCAGAGGGAAACATATTGCAATTAACCTGTCATAGGCAAGTATAGCAAGTGAATACGACTCTAAAGATATGAAAGCATAGTACACATACATTTGTAACAGACAGAAGTTGAACGGAACAAAGTTGTCCTTAAAGACAAATATCTTTATCATGCTTGGAATAGTGCTTGTGTTTAAGACAATATCAATTACTGCCAGGTTGACAACTGCCATGAATTTTGGAGTGTGTAAGCAATGGTTACAGGCAATTATGTAGATCAACAAAATATTGAACACCAGTGTAACCACATAGACAAATGTTAGAAAGATAATGTAGACACTGATGTTGGGAAATGTCTCAAAACCGATGATATAAAATCCAGGAGGGTGAATGATGACGGAGTCGTTTAAAACAGTCCTGACAGAAGACATGGTTGAACTTGGCAGGCTACAGACTGCGGCTGGTCCACTTTATATCAAAGCTCTCTGGGCTAAAAAAGATTAAGCAAATACATTAATTACAAAGCTTTCCTATCACATACTTCAAATGGTTACACGTGCACAATGTCCATCCCGACACAGTCTACGTTTTACTCACCTTCTGTGTTGATGTCCGTTATACACAATGAGGCTCTGCATGTCCGACCTGTGTCAGTGGAAATGATATCATCTTCATTGATCCCTAGTGATCACATGAACTCTTCTAATTAAGGATAATATTTGTGAACAATAACATAATGAGTAAGGCCCCTTTACTGCAATTAAAGTGTAATCTGTGGAGAGTAGTGCATTGATTAATAACTTATCTTGCAGACAAAAAAACACATGGTTGTTGTTTTGTGGCCCTCATTAAACTTTAGAAAGGGCAGGAAAACATGCAAGTTATAAATAATAACACTGAAACGCAACCAACAAAGTTTGGGAGTGTTATATTTTATTTTTTATTATCTTTACAATAATTAAATATTTAAACAAGCAGTTATTTAATCGGTAAACATTAATGATTGACATCTTTTACGACACCTATCAATAGATTTGGGAGTGGGTGTTTCCTATCTGATTTCATCTGAGTGTGTCTTTCAATAGGCCAGTGATACCAACTATGTTAGCAGGCTAAATACAACTACATTTTAGCGAGGGGAAAACACTGTCCTTTGACCTCTCATCACAAGAGGTCTCAATGAAAATGGGGTCTTTGGTACACATGTACCTCCACCTAACAGACATGCTTATCCCATGCAGTTTGGGGCAAAAACAATGCAGTCTTGGAATTGGGTAATTTGGGGTATTTCTGGAAATAGACACTTGTGAATCTGATAAGCTTATTTGTTTTCACATGTGATGATGTTCCAAAATAACCAACAGTAGTGGGACAATTCTTTTGAAACTTGGCCTCCCTGTAAAATGTTAGCACTTCTTGTATCTAGGATAATCACAGCCTCATAAAGAATCTGAAATACAAGTTTGGCTACACGCTAGAACTTCATTTGATTTGGTATAGGATGGATACAATACTAATTGACTGAAGACACTGTTTAGTAATGGGAAAAATATAGACAAATTCAGTTTTCTTTTAAAAAAAACTGTCACTTTGTATAAAGTTGGCATGAATGCATTGACTTGGATACAAAGTGTAACATTGACAATGAATAGCATTTCCTAAGGGGGCTTTTATCACCAAACAGGACACAATGACCCCAGACAAAAGGATTCTTTGCCGCCGCTGTGACTCCTGGGAACTCTACTAATGAGCCCTCTTTGTGATGTCATTACCAAAGGATGCTAGCTAATGACCCTGCCTGCAACAAACAAACCTTTTACTGTTGAGGCTTAAGCCTAATTAATCTCATCTGCATCCATTAGAAGGTTTTGCTCTCTTGCAATTAAAACTTGAATGTTATGGGAATGGGTAAACACTGATATTAATGAGTCATTAGTGTGCTTGAAAATCTCAAGTACAAACCCTTTAGCAATCTAATGCTCACTTACCACTTCCCTGTAAGAGATAGGACTGCAACTCAGCCCCCATTCACCAATGAAGCCCTTTTTGTAGTTGTCTAACTAAAGAGTATTCTTATTGTGGTAAAGATGCTGATAAACTTTAGATTGTGTGCAGTTACTTGCCGTGTTACCATTGGACACTAACAATTTACTGCAACATTGTTGAAGCTTAATATATTTGAGAACGGCCCGAATCCATAAGACAGCAAACATGTACTTGTGTAGCAGCATACAATTAAAAATGCCTCCAAACAACCAGAAGAAATGGTTGCTAGTAAGGATGTTATAAGTTACCAACACCTACGTTAACGAATGCAGCATCCAACGTTGAATTTTTAAAACAAAGTATACATAAGCTTTCAGAAATCCCTCTATCAAACTGCGGTTCTTAAAACAGAACTGGTGGCCAACAGCGACTAAATAAATAGTTTAGAAAACCTAACAATTTAATAACATTGATAATTAAACTGTATTTATTGTGGATCAGAGACAACTGGCTGATGATTTGATCAATAGGGTTCAGTGAGAGGCCGCCAGTGTGTACAACTGAAACCTTATAAATAAATAGTCTTTACTCTTTTAAAGAAAGGTTTCCCAACAGCGTAATAAATTGTTGAAAAGTATTTTTCCAAGTTCATCACAAGGGTCTAACAATGAACTTTTAGACAGACATTATAACTGTGAGCTGACTCGGGCATTATGATGACTTTGGAAAAAGTTATTGTTAGCGATAAGACCCAGCCAAGAACCAAGCATGATCCATGAGGACAGAGCAGATAATAGCTTACCTCGGTGTTACTGTGCAGTGCAATAAAAACCGTGCAAAGATCAACTATCAGAGGCAAAGTCAGAAAAATACAATACTAAGTCATACATTTAAGGAGGGGCTGTTTACTCGGTGCTGAAATTGTATTTTTAAGTTAACTGTCACACTGTATTTTATCTAAATTAGTCAAATTAGTACCATGAGGCATCATTTCTATTAATAAAGGATTTTTTAAATGCAATTTTTCTACCATTTGTTTAAGTACCATGAGAACACTAGGTAAACATGATTTTCTTTTATTGTTTATAGTCGGCTGTGTATGACATTTATGTTGTGAGGGTTTATTGCAAGGGTCGCTATTTGATCGTTTTTCAATATTGAAAATGTAGCAAAATGTTTCCATAAAGTTTTGGCATTACCACTTTCCTCCCATTGTAATTACTGAGGGGAGAGATTAATTAGACTACAGTGGTTCAACAGTAGAGTGTTTGTTTACATGCAATGTCATTAAGCATGGTTCCCCAGTGCTGCCATCACAACTGGGACTCATTAGAAAGACTCTTCAGAGGCTTGATCCTTCTGTCTTGGGTCATCATGTCCTCTTTGATAATAAAATGAAGATGTAATAAAGTCCAAGGGGAATCTCATGAAAGAGTCACACTGCCAGACAAGACTAAAAATAACTTAATCTAAGAAAAAGGCAATAAATAATAGTGTCATTAGATTTTTGGTTCTGCTATTGAACTGTATTGCATGTCAAAGTTCAAATTCTAACTCAGACCAAGGCTAAATGAATGCAATTAACCCAGGACATACGCTGTCATGATGATGTACACCAGGAAGTTAGGCCTCTCATAGCCTTTGATTTATGTAGGTTATTTGGTAGAAATGGAAGCATGTATTCATGGTCAAAATGTCTTTTACCAGAACTCACTCCTTTTTGTGCGTTATACCTTTACGTATTCAACAACTTGCAGTACCTGTGATTTATGACTAAACATAACCTTCCTGAACTACATTTCTTGACCACTGTCGTTGATTAATGATCCTTTTCACTCCAAGGTTATGGATATAGCATGAGCACTTCGATTCAGATTTAATTGCCTGCATGAAATTGACGTGCAAAATTCAAATTTCTATTAAAAATGTAATTACATTTGATATTAACTGTCACTGGGGACAGATGCTTTCAGCAGTGTATGCTCCACCTCACTCTTCACCTGCCAATCTACCCCCACGCCCCTTGAAAGCAACTCCTGCAACTCGCAATACTACCTCCTTGTTTTTTTATAGTGCGACAGATAATCTGTGCCTGATAAAACATGGTAATCATGGTCTAAATATATTGTAAATTCTGTATAATGTATTTAGACTGTGTTTATACACTAATGTAGTTTTATGACATTGATACATCAACTCTGTAAATCCAAATTACTGACTATAACAACAATAGCAGACATGTTAAGCAAAATAAGCAAAACTCTGACATTTAAAATGAAAAAAATGTTTTGCCTGTAGTGTCTTACCAAAATCACATTCCAGTTCATTTGTCCAGCTGCATTACAGCCAAATGGCCACACGAGAGCGCTGTTTACAGAGTTTCGTGCTTACGTCAAAGAAAAAGTTTGTGTGCACTGAAATGCACGCTGAACAAAGTAACCTAAAGCTCACTGACCTGAATGTTATATCAGTTTAGCTTTAGGATGCTCAAGAGATGGTATGAGAGCTTGTTTAACACATTACACTTGCTACTTAATGGGACTTTGTGTGTGATGAATGTTAAAATACAAATGTGTAAAGTTAAGGGTACGCTGAAAGTAACTGTAATGTGGTGTTGATGCATGTTTAAACTCAGTTGGGTTTGAGTTGTGCACTGAGAGGAAAGAGCTCTTTGAATGCTCAGAAAGTGACGGACAGGTTGTCAGAGCAGATGCTGTTCTCTCCGAGGTAACGGACCAATGTTATGACCGCTCGGAGGATCAGACACTCCTCACCAGCGAAGGACGCATGAAATATTCAAAATGCTGACACAGCAGTTTATTTTCACAGCCATTTGAATGAGAAGAAGCTCATCGCCTACTGTCAGCGTGCTGGCAGCTAATTAGCAGAGCTGCAGCAGTGGTGTTAGACTGAATTACTGTCATAAGCAACTTAAATGCTTTGTTCTTAATTTCTTTAGAACTGCTTCACTGATTAAACTGTGTTTTTCTTCTTTAACAAGTGTAATACCGAAACATGATTTACAATCCCAGTAAGAAATGCAGAGCTGTGTCTGATATGGACCTAGATTGTAAATCTAATAGACAACAAGCATTTGAATGCAGTGAGTACTTACCGTTAACTTGGGATAAATAGAAGCCAAAACATTAACCATCATTTATGTTTTTGTTCTAGAGATTAAACGTATTCTTTCTCATATCTTCACCCTTGAATTCAAGATATCATGCAGGTTTTAACTGACGCATAGAACGTGAGGGTTTATCTTTTATTAAAATGTGCTGCTGGGCATGGCATAATACATTTACAACTTACACATTTAATTATTCATTTAAACATTGATGGAGTGATTGCTGGTTATATTTCCTACTTGTCCTTGAGAGGACAGCCCATCCATCAAAAGCGTAATTACTTCCTTCCTAGCAGTGAGCCAGCTGCTTGAGCCAATATTTAGTGCCATGGACAAAAACTTAGTTTGAATATTTTTGTATTAAAAGGCAGAGCCAAGCACCAATGATTGACCTTTGGGTGACATCTTAGCTCTCCGTATGATAACGGCCATGGTGCGTGGATTAAATCACAATTCCAATCATTCCCCTAACCTTGGATGTGAGGGGTATTTGTAATGCATGTTAGCTGAATGATCTAATCCAAACACACCTGTACCCTCACCGCCACATAACTTGATTGAAATTAGCGTGTGAAATCTAAGGGAATTAATATTTGTTCTACAGTGAGGTATTAAGGTCAGCGCTCTCTCTCTACTGCTATCATGCACTCATTCCATATATTGACTACTTCTGCTTAGAAATTGACAGGAAAGTCAAAGGTTTAGTTAGTGTATAGATCTGAGGCACCTGACCAGCTTGTTAAAACAGATTCTGATCTCCCGGTCAGAGTCTGATCGACCAGCTATGTGTTTATCCACAGTACAGGAGGAATAAAATAATAACCCAGGCCTGCACTGCAGTCAACCTCTAGACCCTGATGTGGTCCTTATCAAAGCCCACATGACCTTTGAGCTTAAAGGCCAGACGGAGTTCACCATATCAAGCATCATTGCATTGGTTCCCATGGTTAGTTATTTCACTGCAGAGTGGACAAAAAATAAAGAATTGATTGGAGTAGTGCTGGTGAAAAATGGTATTGATGCATTATATAATGAGTATCTTTCTTATCCTAACTTTAATCATACAATGCTGAACTTCCAATCTTACTGTGTGTGTATTTTAAATGCATAAGCCAACACAATATTATGATGGCATGCCAAAAGTATACTTTTCCCAGAGGAAGCATTTATCATCATCGCGGTCACAGTGACTCCAGACAAATGATTCCTGCCTCCTTGACTCCTGGGAGTCACTCTAATGAGCTCCAATTATGATGGCATTACCTCCGAATGCGGGGTAATGACCTTCCCTGTAACAAACAAACAAACAAACTTTTAACTGTTCACGTTAAAGCTTAATTAATCTCATAAGAGCGCATAGGGAGTCCCAGGCCTGCACTCTGCCAATTAAAAATGAAGGGAATTTGTGGGGGTGCAAACTCATAATGAGCCCCTAGCAGTCTTTAATTAAAAATGAATTCAAAGTAAACCTTTTAGTGACCCAAAAATGATTTGATGTTTGTGTTTAAAAAGATGTTGTTGATTTGATCGTTGGGGAATCCCTGTCATCATTTTAAATCCAATCCTCTAAAATCTAATGAATGATCTCAAGGGAACTTCTGTGCCTGAGGGAGGTGAGCAATGACAGACCGTAGAGGAGGATATTTACCCAGAATCAAAGCTGTCTGTTTGAAAGATATACTTATATTAAAAAAAACACATGCCTATATATATATATATATATATATATATATATATAAAGCCTCAAGTATCAGTTTGCAAAGTATAAAATATTGTAAAATAATTCAGTTTTTGCACCTCCAAGTTTTTTCCATTGATCGCCTTTTTTTTATTAACGGTTGCTGTCCTCTACTGTATGCGAACATTTGTATTGAATCAAAAATGCAATGCATTTTTAATCGCTGGGAACGTGTGTGAATGATTTCTCCTTTGAAGTGAAGTAAAAAGTGACCCTTTAGATGCAGGGGGAAGTACTGGCTACTGGTTTATCGTGAGACAGAAATTGGATAAAAATATTTAAAGCAATGAAATAGAAAATCACATTTGCTTTGAGTTTACTTTGCTCAATACAGACAATAGCACACGGTTCCCTTTCATTGGATATAAAGTTTTACCAGTACAACAATTATTTGAAACACGAACCCTCTTCTACTCTTTAACGTCATAGACAATTTAACTTCAGTAGAGTATAATGGGACATATTTGACTCTCAACCCCCTCCTGTGCGTCTGCTTCTCTACTCCTGCCATAACAAACCCCTTCATTTATCTTCGCAAGGCAGCAGAGGCACATCCAGCAATCAATAACCAGTAAGCAGCAGAGTGTAAACTGGCAGACTTCTCTCCATCAGTCACATCACAAACGTTTACTTTCAGCTTGATGCATACTATTCAATCAGGGGTTGATGGGCTATGAGACATCATCGTGAGTGTTCCTACAGATGAGAGACAGAGGTCATTTAAAAAGTTGCTGGAAGTTCAGAAACTGTGATAGGATTGCATTCACTGATAACAGCAGCGGTTTATAGATGATTCACATTCATTTTATACGTGTCCCATAGTTTGCAGTTGGGCTTTTGCCTCCCAGACATTCTTGTAAGAAAGGACAGGATGAGTCATAGCTTTGCATAAGTCAAGGACATTCGGTGCCTGGACTAAAGAACTCTAATGACTCTTTTCTCCACTTCGCTTTTCTTTATCTGTCTTTTTTCTTTCTTCCTTTTTACCATGCTCAGCTTAAAGCCTGTCCACGCATCCTTTACAAAGTCACTCAACTGGATAAAGTCATTTACCTGGATGAAGGGGAGCGGGAGTGGGAAATAGACAGAGAGTGGGGCTCAGGCGTAGGTGTAGGGCAGAAAATAAGTCTTTGACAAGCGAGGTATTTGTAAGAAAAATGTGGCAAAATAGCAGAGGGAAAAGAAATAAAGTGCATCAATAAGAGGTCTAATTTACAGTGAGTGTGGAGTTAAAGCCTCAATACTTAATACATGCAAAATCAGTTTTCTGTGTTTCCCCTAACTCTTTATTTATGACCCAACGTCGAATAGGAATTGAAAAAACTGATGGCTGAGGAGACAAATACCACAGATCTGAAAAAGAGAGAATATAGCAGCAAAGGTAGGGTGAAATTAAAAG
Organism: Eleginops maclovinus; assembly: GCF_036324505.1. Lineage (NCBI taxonomy): Eukaryota > Metazoa > Chordata > Actinopteri > Perciformes > Eleginopidae > Eleginops > Eleginops maclovinus. Next base: position 8,040,078 of record NC_086358.1, read on the forward strand.
TGAGATGGTGATCCTCATTAACATAATACCTGCTAAACATCAACATGATGGCCTTTTCACTGTGAGCGTGCTGATGTTGACATTTACCTCTGAGCTCTGTGTCCTATAAAGCTGTGTAGACTGCATGCCTAGGACATGCATACAGTACACACAAACACATATGAACATACACACAACATATCATTGTCATGAGTGTAATTTATTTGATGCTTGGCTGTTTTTTTCCTTTATGATGGATGTATTTTGCTACTGTAAAGAGCCTTGTTGAAAATGCGTCTCAATGATTATGAATATACAGCAAATGAAGGTGTATGATGTCAACATGAGTCAACATGCTTTAATCTTTGAACAACTTTCCCAACAATAAAGCTTGTCTCCTCAGCCTCCATATACAACATGACATGCACAGTACACTGCCATGGCACCTGACATGTAAGTCACAATGCCTCACATTTCAGTGACATCATTATGTGAAGGCAGCTCCTACACTGCTGACCTTGTAAAATCTTCTCATCAAGAGTAAATTTGAAGAGAAAATGAAATATCTTTCTAGCACTCGGTGTTTCAGAAGTATCTTATAAATAATGACAATGAATTTCTCGCTTAAATGTTGTAAACCTGCAGCCATTATCACTTATTTACATTTTTAAGAGAAAGCAGGTGAAATAACATTGATTCCTGATCGTTTTGACAATCTCTTATTTTGATACACAATCGCAATTTTTCTCAAGCGTTCTCTGCCCTGTGCCGCTGATATGAGGTTAAATAAGAAAAAAGGAAAACTATAACCTGTTTATGAAAGAAATAATCAGAAGAAAACTCCTGGTGTTTCACAAAAACATTTGTGTTGCTTTTTAATTTAATCTGTTCTTTGCCTGACATGGTTTTTACATGACTGTAATTGATATCCTCACACACACATTCGTATCTCCTGCTGTTGTGCAGCTTTTCTTGTTTGACCCTTGGTCCAAAAATTCCTGTGATTGTAGTGCACACCTTGAGTTAAGAGGGTTGATAAGCTCCGGGCTGCAGGGAGGCACTGACTTCACGAGTCGATCGTGATTTTCCAAGGTTTATTCGACACAGTTCGGCTGATTTGATTAACACTGCCATGCCTTTCTGACAAGCTATATCTTCCCGCGCAGACCTCTGCCAGCCCTGCACTCTTTGATGCTGTAAAAATAAAACAGATGTGAAAGTCCAGACCTTTTTTGGAGAGCCCCGAGGGGCTGACAATGTCACTTCTTACTCTAGCTCAGTGACACTCACTTAAATGTTCATATGGAGCAGGTGCTCCTGCATGGAGCTAATTAAACAAATTAAAATAAAATATGTTTTTGATGAAATACAAATAGGGAAACACTTCCTTCGTTTATTGTCTGGCACAGTGCCGCATGAAGTCAACATTTCTCGACAGTGATGATAAAATGTAGTGACGTAAAGAACACTGCTAACTCACCATTTTTATTTGACCTTTTTTTTAATGTTTTGTTTGGGTTTTCTATGCCTACAACAATCACATGCATGGTTAGACTCTGTCTCTTTCTCTTTTACCCCTTAACTGATAAACTGACCGGGTGTCTCATGATAAACTTTATTTCCAGAGATCAGAGTTGGTTTGGAAAGACAAGGTTGGTAACATATCCTGTGTTCTCCATGATGAAATATGACAGTTAACTCTTGCATCGCCTGCTTGCAGGAACATGGCACTTACCAGCTTCCTTTCCTCATTTTACCTGCCCCAGTCTCCCTCAGCACTTTGCAATATGCACTCTCTCAGTAGATTAGAAACAACCTTGTTCTCTCTGGGGTGTCCTGAATGTAGGCCATTACTTTGCAACAATTTGCAAGGGCTACAGTTTTCAGTAATTACATTGATTCACCGCTCTGTTCCAGCTTTAATATCAGAAATTATATATATATGTACACTACTGTATATTTGCCACTTGGTTAATGAGATAAATAATATTAAATTAGTCAGTCAAGCTGCTTTAGACTGTACATTTAACACAATGCAAAAAAGCATTCCTCTCAATATGTACAATAATATGTACAACAGTGCTTCAGTTCTGAAAGATAAACACTTAATAGTCTCTTACAGTCATTTATCTGTGTTTGGCTCTGTGCATATCCCACTGTGAGGGGTAGCTGCATGCAGTTCGTTGGCCAGCTGCATGCAGTTCGTTGGCCAGCTGCATGCAGTTCGTTGGCCAGCTGCTGAGAATTATGAAAGTGATTGTAAAAACTATTGATTTTGACTGTGACAGGGCACTGCCAGGGAATCTCCCCAGTCGTTTTGATATCTGATATTTCTGATGGTTAAACAGCCACATTGGCCAGTCTCGGGTCTGAGTCCTGCTCGTATCGGTAGTGGTAGACCTCCATCTGGTCTCTGCACGCTTCTCTGATGTTGTTGAGCCACCTTTTGATGCCTCCCCGGTTTAGATACAGCACCATGAGAAACACCACCCCGATCAGAGCCAACACCAAACCGAGGAACACGTATGAAACCGCTTCAAGGTTCTCGTTCATACAATCCACGTCCTCTGCCCTGAGCTTCTCCACAGGGATCCCCCTCTGGACTCCGGCTCGCTGCACATGAGACGCCCTGCATCCGGGCACTGAGATGAGTTCTTCAACCAGTAGTAAAACGCCTCCAGCTCACAGTTGCACCGAAAGGGGTTTAAAGACAAGTAGACGCGAATGCGCCTTTGCTGGTACAACATGGTTACATTTTCCCCTCCTATGCTCTCTATTGAGTTGTTTATGAGCACTAACACGTGCAGATTATGCATATCTAATCGAATCTGGGGAATATACTTGAGCATGTTTCCCGCCAACTCCAGTCTGTGGAGGTTGGCCAAACTTTGTGTGCTGAGTGCATTTGAGAGCTGCTCGGTGGCCGGAGGTAAAATCGAGTGATTTAGGTAAAGAGAGCGCAGCTCCAGTAACCCGTGGAAAGCCCTGGCTGAGATAAACTCCAGTGAATTGTGGCTCAGATCCAGCAAATGCAATCGAGGGAGTCCCAGGAAGGCGTAAGGTTCAATAACCCGTATCCCGTTATAGGACAGCGAGAGTGTCGTCAACTCCGTCTCCGTCCCGTTGCTCATGAACGCACCACGCTGTAAAGTTGAAATGTTTCTCCCCTTGAGTATCAAGGTGGACGTCCACTCCGGTATGTCTACCGGTACCTCGGTGTCCTCCCAGTCACGGCAGGTTACTGTCCCGGCGTCTCTGGCACAGATACAGGACTCTGGGCAAACGTCATCCGTCCTGACAGTCGGAAACAACAAACACGCCACTGCTGCGTAATACAAACACTGATTCCAAATAGAAAAAAAAAACTGTGAATTGTCGGCTCTGTGAAATATCCACATCTTCTCCCTAATTTTAGTCTCAAAGCAGGTCTATGTTTGTGTGTCTTGCAGAGAAGGTGAACGACTTGTATCTTCTCAGGCATGTAAAGTCGAACCAGTCCGGCTTCGGTCACTTGGGACCATCAGAGTAGAAAAAACGCGCTCTTTCCACAGTCACCTTGGTGATTTGGGTCTCTGTCCGGAGAAAGGAGGGCTTTTCTTTGGCATACTCGGTACGGTAGACAGGCAAATGTGGCTACGTAGAAAGCTGCTGATCTGCACTCCCTTGGTGGTATTTTTGACGCCTGTCACAGAACGAGAGAGAGGGAGAGAGCGAGAGAGAGAGAGAAGGGGGGGGGGGGGGGGGTTGCAAGTAACTCATCCTCATATACTTATTAATTTGAAAAAAAGGAAGGGACCATTAAATATAGATATATACTATGCTTTAATGTAATTGTGAGTTAAATAATGGATATTCCACGTGATCTTGCATGAAGACTAGTGACTTATTTTCATCATTTTCCAATAAAAAGACATCGAACCTAATCCCCCCCAGTTCGTACACATTAGGTAGTTTATCAAAAAAAAAAAGGCCATTTCCTTTCCACCTCACGTATCCATAATTTATGGTCCTAATTTATGTCCTTTTTGTTTGTTGCAAATCAGTTTAATGTGTGCGGGCAGTGGAGCCTGTTTAATGGAGGCCTTTGCCAGTTCTTTCTAATTGATCCCTTTTTCAAAGAAGTAAACTGTTTTTCTGGGAATTGGTAACGCTCTCACTGTCTACAGCTTAGAGTTGGCAAACAAATCAATAAGCTTGAATACATTAGCTGCTTCCAACTCTGAGATGTGCATGTGGTGCAGGATTGACATAGGTCTGTCATGGTGTCTCTGCTCATGACTAAATAGAAAACAAGGAGTTTAAATTCAATCCTGGAAGTGATGTAGTTGTTTATAACCTTTTTTAAGCACACTGGTGGCTGGAAGCTTTGATATCAGACCACAATGCATCAATAAAATGCAATACTCGCTTTATCCTAAGTGCAAACTGGGTCACAACTTTGTTATTCCCCCTCCAACTACCATAATTAAGGATATAAGCCAGAAAAGGGGGGAATGTGTTTGTTTACTGAGGATACAAGTGGTCAACAAGAAATAAAGAGAAATAGAAAGAAAGCCTATAATAAGACAAAGAGAATTCAGCACTAATGACAGCGACGTAGGAAACTACAGTATCTTTAAAGGAAGCAATGGAAGAAAAAGCCTACAAATAGAAAGATACAAGGAAGGAAAAATTAAAATTGGAATGCACTTCTTTTAACCAACCATAAATACAACATGAGGAAGAAAATAAAGTACAGATGGAGACAGAAAGGAAGCAAGGTTCAGCACCATGGATAGCTCCAAATTGCAGCACAGTGCAGTCAGTTCTGAGCAGAGTACAGGAGGAAAGTAGGAAATGGAAGAGAAGAGAAATAGCAAAGGAGTTTAGAAAGAAAGTCTGTTAAAAAAAGAGAAAAACAGATATTTTAGACCATGTGTAGCAGAGATAAGCACTACTGGAAATAGTTCATAAGGGAAATAGAAAAAGGCTAAATGCTATCTAACATTACCAATCATTTATTATTTATAACAGAAATTGGACATACAAAATGACTTTCAGGATGTCCTCACCATAATAGTCCATTAAATAACCAAGTTCAAATTAAACCATTTGGGATGTACTTAATTGGAGCAGATGCAGAGAAACAGTTAGCTGCTGGTAACCATTTAACATCAGGCCAAAAGTAAACACAATTATGTGGAAAGAGTATCCGAATACTTTGGGCTCTACAGTGCATACAGTAGAATAGAGTGCAGATCTGACTCTATTTATATCATAATGGGATAGGGACAGATATAAGAGTTACATCGGTCTATAGTCTAAGTTAGCAAGAAAGCAAATACGCATATTCATCTAAATGACAAACTATTCCATTAAAGGACAATAGGAATCATAAAAGGCCTAGTGTTTGCATTTACTATGGCTCATGGCACTGGGGACTCTGGAGTTGATTGCAGTTTGCTGTCAAGCTCAAGGGCACTAAATCTGGAGCGGCTGGACAACAGCGGCTATGCTGGGGATATAAATATAGACACTGTGAGAGGTAGAGCGAGAGAAACTGAAGCAGAGAGGCAACAAGTCAGAAAGAGATAAAGAGTGATGGAGGATGGCCGTACTGCTGGTGCTTCTGATAAGCGCAGAGGGCCATATTAATGTCAGGTTGTTTTTCCTATTACAGCACATTGGATAGTATTTCTTCCGCCAAACAAACAAGGACATCTGCTCAGTCCTGATCTTCTCCTCTCAGGACTAATTTGCCTGTTCCACAAGTGTCTGCTCTATCTGTTGGTGCAGGGAGCTGAATTAGTGCTGGCAGCTATTCACAGGCTGTCAGTGGGATATTGTTATGGTGCCCTCCTCGTGACCTTCAACTTGACACTGAACCTTGTAATTGATTTACTCAAGGTTGCCCATCCCTATCTCCAGACCACAGTGAGTGTGTGTGTGTGTGTGTCTGTGTGTTTGTGTGTTGTGTGTTGTGTGAGTGAGTGTGTGTGCGTTTGTGTACATCAAACTTGTGACCAGTTGCCAATAACCTTGGCAGGCAAGTTTTCCTCAGGTGTGTCGTTATTTCTGACGGCTCTGATGCACATGCTAAATTAGCAGTGGCATGCTGTGTGTGTGTGTGTGTGTGTGTGTGTGTGTGTATGTGTTTACGTTTTGTGTGCTGTGTGTAGAATTATATGTCCTCTGCATATTCCACTCTCGCATTTTGATTTCTCCCTTCACGCTTCCTCCATCCCTTGTCATTCGTTAACCTTGTTTTAACAGCCAGGCTGATACTTACTTCGTCTTCCCAGCAGCTGGTATGGACTGATACAAGCTGGACTTCCTTATAGTTAATTAAAATCAATATCAAAAGATGTAAAGGAAAAGAGTATACAAAAGGCCTATAAAGATTGTAAAGTATTCAAGGCTTTAGGGTATCACAGTGTGTAAAAATCACAAAATTATTCTGGTACTATGTCACATACCATGTGAAGATTAGAAAAGACTATCGCGGCAATTTCCAAAGGCACATTCACATTTTTTAGACAACCCTCTTTGCTTGATAAAGCATGTATAAAGTGGTTAGGGACAGAACAACGAGAACCACTTTGTTAATATTGCTTATGATGTTCAGCTTTTCGTTGTGACAGCTTCAAAGAGATGCAACCCTAAAAGCCATTTTGTCCTTTTATCAAACTTCTCTTAATTGCTTTCAACTGTTTTTTTCCTTCCCACAGTCCTGTAGTATTACATTTTTCAAAGAATCTCCCCTCTTCTTACCCTCGACAGATAATCAATGTTTATTTGGGACTTGCGTCAAATAGACATAAAGCCAGCTAAAGGCACACACACACTGATATTGCTCCTGTCCATTAGATGGGTGCCAGGGGAAATATTGTGGTACACCAGGAAGTTTTTTCCCTTCCGCCTGAAAATCCTTCCTTAATCTTTCACCTTGCACCAAGTGTTTTACAGTGTGAGGTGAGAAGTTGAAGGACTCTTAATCTACTGTGAATAATGTGGTTTACAAACTCACACACACAAACACACACAGGGTTGAAAAATATATATGTGATCCCACACAAAAGTTACAGTAACTGTGCTCAAAAGCCAGTGAAATGTATGATGCTATCTACCTAAACTCCTGCAAAATAACAGTTGAAAGGCCAGAATAGATAATAACACATCCCCTATTTCACTTTTTCGATCTCTGTCTCTCTGCCTTCCATCCCAAGTGCAGTTTGTTCCTCTATTGGTCCAGTCAACCTGTCTCTAAGTCTGTATATCCGCATAACTGCTCCTTATAGAGTTCTCCACCACTGGATGAATAAGAGATGAGGGGATAAGGGAGGACAGGATGGAGGTGAGGGAGAAGTGAAGAAGTACAGTGGAGTCCGGGCGGAGTCATGTGGAGATGAGGGTGTAAATAGATCTTGACGAGCCGGTGTCACCTGTCCCGGGAACATTAATTAGTCATTTAGATTTGTAATGGAGTAAGCCGTAGACAGACAGACACAACCAGTCAAACAAAGGCAATTCACTCATTCAGAAGAGTTAGCTGTGGCTGTAAATCACTGTGAATGGAAAGCTTTAGAAGATGTTGTGATAACATTACACCTGATTAAAGCGACTACAAGGAACCTTCATTGTGTGTTGATTTTAGTCGCTCACATGTAAAAAAGTTGTTATGTTCCATTGAGCTACACCTCATCATGTAAAGATTGTGATCTAAATAGCCCAGGATTTGTTTTGAGTGCAAAATGCATTTACATCTTTTTATTTTTGAACATAGCAGTATGCATAATGCCCCATGCACTAAGGAAAAATCTATATTTGTAGTTATGTGTGCTGAATAACTTTAATGTGATAATGGTGAAACAAAGTAAACTTTATTTCACTGACCAAAATAAATACATTTATTGAAGTTAAACCATGTCTCACCATGCATTTCACAAATAAAATAGAGATATGACATACCTGTCCAGGATTAAGGAGGCCTATTCATCATGATATGCTTTGAATCCTTTAAAATCTGAGCAATTCTCTCTATCTGTTCAATGACGACCAAGTTTACCGGGTGTTTTCACCGTACACTTTTCTTTCAAGAGTTTTTATAATTCTTAAGTCAATTGTTTTTAATTTTCCTATTCACTTATGTTGCCACAAAATACAACTTGAAAATAAAGGATCCAGGTTAATCAGGGCTGATATAAAGTCCTACGCATGTTAACAGATATTCATTACTTTACGGGCCCAATGGCTCTATGGATTTCCACAGTTAGAATTACAAAAATAATGACTCCCTCAGTAGCCGGATGGATTAGTTTACGTCTCCTCCCGGTCCATAATAACATTACGTTTCTAACGATCAACTAACAAATAAGTGACATGGATACTTGGCTTGCAATGACTCTATTTATATTGAATTACAAAACGGTTGATATCTGATGTTCAGGTGACCGCTGTTTGTCCTTCTGGCTGTCATTGACAGGGCGACACAGAGGTCCCTATGGCAGTTTAGACAACCCTGCTGAAGGGTGAAGTGTATCCGTGACACCCTGAAAGGGAACCACCTGAGTCAGGGCAAGACATTGGCCTGCTGCCAGCCTTGTTAGAAGGGGTTCATCACTTTCAGTAAGTTGGTGATCTTGTTTCAGCACCACTGTACCCATATAATGTTGTGGAAAAAGGACAATTGCTTCCATTTGTCTTTTAGATAATTGCACTATAAATGCTGTACGGAATGTTTACTTTCTTTTTTGTACAACATGTGCACAGTCACTACCTTGAGCTTAATAACCTGGTGATCCCGTATAAGCAAAACATGGCTTTCTGTCTGTGATCACGCTTTAATTTAGAAATGTATTATCCCAGGATAAACCGAAAATAGGAATCATTTAGCTTTCAAGGGGATCCTAAACAAACACTCACCAAACAAATGGAAAACAGGAGATAGAGTTTCAAGAGTCCATAGAGGTCATCAGATAATCAGGTGACAATTGGTGTTGACAAATCGTTAAACACCAGCGCTAGGCCATCCTAGTATAGTGAAATATACAAAATTAATGGATAAATAAAGGACAAGAGCAACATTTTTATAGCAGAGTGCTGGCTGTGGCCTAGCCAGCCTGACATCACTCTCTCAACACCTTTCAATAAACCTTGGTGCTGTCAGGCTGTCTGGAAGAGGAGAATTAAGAGATGGTATATATGTTTGGAAGGGCCAGGCAATCAGAGTAGTGCCCTCCATCCATCAGCAGCCAGACTGCTCATCACTTCTCCGTCAGGGTGAACTTTCCATCGCAAACTCTGGCCGTTCTGCTGTGCACCTAGGGCAGCAGGATGACCAGAGACCAGAGTCTGGCCTCTTATCACACTTATTCAATTATGAATGTATTTGTAGCTGATGAGAGATGTGTGATGGGAGATCTTTAGGACTGAGGTATTAGCAAAAGTTAGTAACCACAACACAATGGTGTAAATTATCGATGTTTATTTACTTAAGAACATTATTTCATCTTTGCGTATTTGGTACTTTGTATTCACGTTTCCATTCAGTACAGCACAGCACATTCACTACTTTAACTAGTTAATAAAAAAAAGCCATCAAGAATTATGTACTTTTTATAGGTTTTAAATTACATATAAATATTATATATATATATATTTACTATGTATTGTTAGCCTTGAAACTACTGGACTAGACAATGGTAAATAAAATGTACTAGCTCCAACTAGACCACACCACTTACCAACAGGAGAACAAGCAAGGATTATCCCTGCTGAAATGTCACGACACTTGAACACGACACCAATTTCCAACCTGCTCTGCTGCTGGTGAGAGATGAAGAAAGTGAAAAGGAAATTTCCCTACAGAGAGCAATACAGAATCACATTACATTACAGGGAGGGAGAGATAACTGATGAAGGAGAAGCATGAGCAGTCAGCGAGGGAATTGTCTTCGTCATCCATCCACGTTTCACCACAGTGCTGAAAATACTTGTGCCATTATGTCTGCGAGCAGAGTGAGACATGCAGAGAAAAGGAGGCATGGAAAGATGGAGGAGGAGGAAAAAGAGATTATCTTACATTTATTATGGTGGAGCTTATTAAAAAGAGGAGGTCATTATTTTTATCTGGAGAGCAGGAAGAGGAGGACCTATTCTTAGCTCTTTAACCGACAAGATAGATCTACAGTTTTATGTTAGCCTGTTTTAGGATCCCAAGCTCGACTGCCAAACTTCAAACATTGGTTTGTCAGATAAATATACTTTTATTGCAGTTATGTAAAAAAATCTTCAGTTAACCTATTTAGTGCCTCAGGCTGCAGCGAGGAGAGCTGACACCACGGAATATAAACTAAGTAAATAAATACATTCCCCCGAGGACACTCAATATTCCTCAATACCTTTCTTTTCTTTTTTAGGTTCAAAGTATGTCAGCTGCGTTATTGTTCCCTGGAGTGGTATGAAAAATGTCAGCAATATTCTTTCATATCAGGGAACATCATACCAAGAGAGCAGACGCCGCAGTGCATATGAGGATGGAAGACCGCATTCCTCCTTGTTTGCCAACAACATCTCCTCCAGTTGTGGAAGATAATGGGATGCTAATGAAACAAAATTATAATAGTAATATGAAAGTAATTCCTGCACTCATGTAAATTGTGCTTTGGATTTAAATGTCAATAACCAGCTGGGTTTAACTTAACAAACTCACAGACAAAGAACAAGTCTAAGAGGACTTCATGCTATTTTGCCAACCACAATCATGATGCTAACATGCACCTAATAACAGCAGCTGTGATATTTCAGTACCATAGCTCGCACTCCACACTGTTCTACAAGTCAGTAGGATTCATCCTCTGGGGACCATGAATACAGTCTTTAAAATTGTCGTTTTATTTCTCAAGTCGGGATCAAAGTGTTGTACTGATTGAAAGACCAACATTGTGTGGGCTTGTCAGGCAAACAAATTAAATAATTGCAGTGTCATTTAAACCTTTATCTTATATGGTTTCTGGCTTCCTAATTGTAGCTTTGTGTGTGTGTGTGTGTGTGTGTGTGTGTGTGTGTGTGTGTGTGTGTGTGTGTGTTCCAGCAAGGTGAGCAGACAATTTTAGGAGAGTGATTGTTGCTGGGTGTGCTGACCATCACCTTGTCCCGTAAAGTCTACACCTCTCAGGCAATTGTGCCAAATTTAGCAAGCCCTTCTCTGTAAAGCTGAAATGACACCAGCCTTCACACACACACACACACACACACACACACACACACACACACACACACACACACACACACACACACACACACACACACACACACACACACACACACACACACATTTGTGATTGTGATTCCGCTTCAACCTACAAGCCCTCTGTCTTTAAGTTGAAATTGTAGCCTGCAAGGTCAAGCAAAAACTAATGAATGTTTCTATTTTTGCTCCAAATCGAAAACAATCTTTCCAATCTGATTTAAATACATCATTCTACTTTAACAATAAGTCTTGAGTGACTATTATTTACTGTCAGCTATTTCCATAATAGTCGGTAATATCCTTGCCTGTGTGAGAGATGGATAGGGATTTTATTTTTACATGAGCAACAGCCACATTACCATCCTCTGCATCATGTATCAGATGTCGGCGGTGGAAAGAGGGGCTGAAAGATCGAGCACCGAGGAGACTGACTAAATCCACTTAAAGGCAGATGCAGACATCGGAGAACTCGAGTAGGTTAGGCCCTTCAGAGTGGAAGTAGGGGGCTCATGTATCTCTCAGGGTGGACAGAGGACTTACAGAGGTGAAGATGAGACCCTCCAAAGGGGTCGGCATGGGAGAATTTAAAGCGCAGGATGATGGATGAACAATGAAAGAGAGTTAAATGGGGTAAATAACAGAATTTAAATAAATGTTGATCACAAACAGCAAGCTCAAACTATTAATGTTTGAAGAACTTCACAAAGAGCTTACCATCATTGCTTTTCTTCAGGGTTTTTGTTTCGGGTTGGCATTTGGGTTGTGTTTTGCAGCTTGAGTGGAAATAGAATATAAGTACTCTACATCTGCCTTTCTATTGGTTGAATACACTGACAGTAATGCCTGCAAAAATAAGCTCTAAAGCAACAAACAAACCCCAAAAGACAAGCAAAGGGACACCAGCAATTAACATCAATATACTGAAAATGTCATGAGAAGTGCTTTTTAATTTGGCACAGAAATTCGTTGTCTTTATTATCTTTTGGGGTGCCTGCCTTTTCATTAGCATGTAACCATTTTTTATTTGTCTTTGTATTTTGATACATTTATGTTTACGAGTCAGACTGCCATGAAACTTGGTGGAATACTGTAGCATGGGTCCATTTAGAAACCATAACGTTGTGTATTGTATACAGATCACTGGGAGAATATGCCAGCTATTCTTTTACTTGCATTTACATTGCAAGATAGGACATTTGACCTTGATGGAAGTCTGCTTCCCCTCAGTGCTGTTCATGTTAAGATACAAAATAAAACTCCCATTCAAAACTCATCATTAGTGTAACACATCATAGCGTTTGACTGTAAAGTAATCTCTCATAAAACGCTTTTTTCAAACTGTAGTTGTGCAGCTGATGATGATTCTGAACATTTTAGCGTAGAAAACACTGGCAGGCCTATTAACAAGTACCTAAATGTGTCTTTTCTTTAGCTTGACCATATCCAGCCACACCCTCAGACTGAAGACCAGAGTGCATTGTTAGGGTTACCAGCTGTGTGTATAATTCATGCAGGGTGGGTTGTAACTTTTGAGACTTACAGGAGATGAGAAGAGTCTGTCGGTCTGTGTTACAGATATTGACACAGGCCTTGTTACAGAATACGCCACAGCTTTTTGTTGTCAGTCTGGCCAATTTTGATTGCATTATGTATAGCAAGACATCTGATAAGCCTGAGACCTCAGCCACTGGAAATGGCCTCAAATGGCTCTGGACATTTAAATAAGGAACCTGTGATCTGACACGGCAGCAGCATGGAGATGTCTGGTGACTTCCTAAAGCTGGCTGTGTTTCTCTTTCTCATGCTCCTGTTTGCTATGTTTTTAAACGTCAGCTGACATTTTCTCCCTGACCTCCTGCCTGATATAGAAACTTAAAAACAAGGCACACAAAACAAACAGAAATAACTCTGAAAACATGTGATTTTAGATCTTGAGATGTTCAGAAGCCTTTTTCTTATCATTAGTCATTCATCAGTGTGTTTGGAGAGGATTTTAATATTCAAAAACTGTATCTTTAATACCTCTTGGATTACTATGACACCAATGTTATCTCTTGCTCTACTCAAGGGGATGTTGAGCCACATTAGCGAACACCTTGTATTGTGTGCTGCATCTCCGTATATACAATTTAAGCAAGGTTATCTCTGGTTCTCCATTTGCATATTTTAAGCTGCATCAGTGATTTTCCCACTATGAGAAGGCATTATCTGAAATGTCATGTTAACATTATGGTAATATACAGTAGCTCATTAGAGGACAGACTGTACAAAAAGTACGTGCTCAGGGTTTTCTAAGAGGGATTTCAGCGAGGAGAGGAATTACAAAATCGGGTTCATATCTGGTTCACTCAAATGTAAAATTATATTTTCCATCTACAGCAGCATGATCACATTTTCTCATCTGAAAGAAATCCCCTCAACTGGTGTTTGAGCATTCTTTCAAGCCAGCTATTTTAGACATCTACTGATTTGCCAAACAACATATAGGTGCACTGTAATTTACAACAAAAATTATAAAATGTAGATGTCATATCACGTCATATAAATAGCTTTTTAGGTTACAGGTTTCTATTTGCGGCACTGAAGACTTTTATTACATATACAAACATGTTTGCATATTTAAATGCTGTTAAAAAAATATACCAAAACAGCAAGTAGTAAATATATACAAAGCATTAAATACAACTCCAAGATAGAAAACATGGTTTAAAGTAGAAACAGTTGAGATGCGTCATCAGAATATAAATTGAAGTATTGCCAATAGAATTTATTAGCTGCATGTTCTTGAGTCCCTCGTCCTTGTGGGGTTTATTGTTCGTTGTTCAAGGCCTTCATAGCCTGTGTGAAAAAGCTCTTCCTCAGCTTGTCAGGCCTTGATTTGTGGCTGTGAAGGCACTTGGCTGATGGCAGCCACATAAAAAATCTATTGTTAGAGTCCTTTATTGTCCTTCTAGCTCTTCACCTCTTGTTTTATAGGCATTTTAGTAACCCTATGACACGTGTTAAGAAAGTAAACCTTCTAATAACCAATTCATTGTTTGAATCATTTTTCAAGGGAGAAAATGACAAACATTTGATTGTTTCAGGTTCCCAAATGTGTCTTGCATTATAGTAAATTGAATGTCTGGGAGATTTTAATGGTTGGTTGCACAAAACAAGACATAATGGCTGTTATTCCCCTATTGTCTTGGGTTTCAACAAAGAAAACATTAAGCAAAGTCACAGTGGAATGATCCCTGCATGTGATATGCTTTTATTATATATGCTCAAGAATGACTTTTTTTGGTCTTGTGACTAATATTTAGCATGACCTCACCCCTGTGTAGCCTTCATACACGACTTCTTCTCTGATTTCACCAGCTGCCTCCCCCGAGTTTATCGTCTTAACCTTGACGTTCGGTGAGTACGTACCCACGTCAGTCAAATTGGCTGCCACCCAGGAACTGTTGACGTCTATCTGGCAGAAGCCTCAGGAGATCCAGCTGTGATCGATATTTTAGTGTCTTTGCACAACAGGAGCTTTAAATCATCTCTGAAAACCATGAACCTTGCTGTTCATGTAGCACATGATGATGATGCTTTATACGACTGGCTCATAAATACTTTTAAGATGAAGGTATGTTGGGGGATATGAGGTTGGTAATGTAGGTTCAACAGTCAAAGCTAAATATTGCTTTACGGCCATTGAAGCATTAAATTGAATTTGTTGGTGGATAACTGCTGCCACCTAAAGGTCAGAGGGCTACCTGTGTATGTGGCCGAGGGCATTTGCAGATTTTATGAATTGATTAACTTGGAGTAACCTTTTTATTTTCCTATGTGTAAGTTGCCTCACACTTCAACACTTCCATTGAAGCATGAAATTGAAATTGATGATCGAGCCACGATCAACAATGTATACCTGTGGTCATGTAGAAGTTGTGAAAACATGCACGTCACTTCCAGAACAGTATGCAAGTCTTCCAGTAGCCGTACATACCCTCAAGTGTTTGTAACCAGTGATATATTTACATTTCTTAATACATTAAAACCACACAAGGCCCACGTTTAGAAAGTTCACAGATTTGGATTTACTTAAAAATATATACTGTAAAGATTTCCGCTCTTGTTTTTATGTAAGACTATGCTGTTAGACAGTCCTCCATGGCTTGCAGCTCCTGTAATTCTTCACATTGAGGGCCACAGTGAATGCAGAGGAGTTTTCTGACCCTGGGGATGACAGAGAGGGCCGGGCCTCGGGCACCACTGGGAGAAGGACAGGAGAGCAATACAGAACAATTATTTCTACTAATAAAGTTTGTCAAAATAAGAACACAGCAGGACTGTTGCACATTGTTTACACATTAGACATCAGACACTGAATAAAGAAACACCTTTCCACTTCATGTCTGCACAACTCACTCACCCATTGAAGTGCAGCTGGGCTAATTTGAAGAGTTGTCGACCCAGTTCAATGCTGTCTTCTCCGTACTGGTTCCCAATAGACATGGCACTTCTCTCAAGATGTGAGGCTGCATTATTCCAGTCACCTACAGCAACAAAAATAAAAGAAACAAATTAGTAAGGCGGCTGCAAAAATCCACAATATTTACATTTGACACCGTTGGATGTCTGATAGTTCAGTTTTTTAGACTTTAGCTACAGATCTAATTTTAATATCAAGAAAATCCCCCAAAATGCACTGTAGTTTTTTAAAGAGAGAGACATTTCAGGTGGAAACATTTCAGGAAGTTTAGATTTTCAACCAATCAGTAGAGAGGTCTGTTGATGTGAAAGTTCAACAGCAGGTGTGTATTCAACACTGAGCTCACACACATACCCATGGTAGCATACGCTCTGGCCGTGGCATCTTCCAGCTCCCCCTGAAACGGGTGTGTCTCTGCAAGGCTCAAACCAGACTGAGTCTGGGTCCTTCTCAACAGTCTCAGGGCCTCATCTGACGGAGGGAGGAACAGAAGAATAACATGAAGATGGAAGGAAGACCGTATGGAGAAATTACAGTGATGCATTACTGTATCTACATTTAAATGTAGTTTTTTCATAACCACCTGGCCTCTCTCTTTCCATGAGGTCCACAGCCTTCCTCAGTTCCTGCCTCATTTCCTGCAGCCTCTTGTTCACTTCAGATAAGGACACGCAGTGACCACAGGATGCCCGCGAACATACGAATCCTTTTCCTCTTTCCTTGCTGCTTGTCTGAAAATCATAAAGTGTCTCAAATGATTAGGATGGAAACATAGAAAATACACCGGGAAAGAAAAACTCAGACAGACAATTCATTTTGTATAACTGCACAAAAGAAAATCCACAAAACACTAATGGATGCCTACTTTGAGAGATCCTTTACACTTCCCACACAAAAGTCCAGACTGTGGATTGCCTCCAACACTTGAGCACTGCACTCTGCCCTCTGAAGCATCGTCTTTCTCTGACTGCTGCTGCAGCGTGCAGGCCTCACACCGACACAGAAAATAATATTGTTCCTGCAGGAGACGCTGGCGTTCTTGGATCGCCATCCTACTGCTGTGGGGACCTGAGGAAGGGAGGATAGGGCTTGATTACAGCATCAGTTATAACTCACAAGAAGAAAAATTACAGAATAACACTTCAAACTGAAAGTAATGACACAGTTATTTCAGCTGAATTATGTCAGTATTTAACTTACAACAAAACAATCCAAAGAGCATTTTTCTTTTGGAGCAGAATAACACATTTGCCTACCATAGCAGTGCAGGATCTCTTGTCCAGGAGGGATATCTCTGGCTGCTCTGACAGTGACAGTGACTCCGCTGTCTTTGCTTCTCTTCTCAGCTACACTCTCACTGAAGTCTGCAGACAGATGCGTTTCAGTGCTGAACGCCAGACTGGTGTTGGGACAGCAGGAGTGATTCAGAAGACTGAGAGTCGGGAATATCGCCGTAGCGATGCGAATTTCCCTGCTAGACTGCACCGGTGAGTTTTCTGCTCCTTTGAGATGCAAGAACGAGAAAGTAAATGTCAATGTACGACTAAACAACATTCAACGCTGAAGATGCAATTATTAAAAAAGCATACATTCTTCTACTGTAGAGTGTCCCATTGAAACAATTAAAGTAAAGCTGAATGAGTTGGTCAATCACCAGAAAATAATAGACAAAGTTTAGATAATCAGTTAATATGCCCAAATACCTTGCCTTGGAATTTTGGACACTCAAAAATAACGATGTAAACAAACTGATTTTATGTGTCTGACTTTGAGTCTTGATTTTTCACTGTGACAAAACTCATTTTTGGGGCAAGGCGATAACACTTCTGTCACCTGTGTCTTGCAGCGTGATGATTGCCTGAGCGTTACACCTGAGCTGCAGCATGTGCCTCAGGACTGCACTTCCCATCAGCCACAGCTCTGAGTTCCAATCTGCTCCAATACCTCCCTCCTCGTCTCGGGGTTGGCTGTTTGCCTGTAAGGGTCTACTCGGGTCCCAAGATGCAGGTGGAGGTCCTGCCTTGCTGAGCTTCAGGTACAGTGTTGCTATAGTTATCGCACTCAGGAAACGCACACAAGGGCTGTGGCGTTTCAGGTGGTGTTGTAAGTGAAACACGCTGCGGTAAGACTCACCGTAGTGTGAAGCACAAGGATCGTGATGATTTGAATCCCTGGACTCTGGCTCTGTGTGCTCGTTTCTGATTGGCTCCCTTGCTATTTGGATGTTTTTTAAACCCGCCTTTAGTGTAACTCTCAGAGCAAGCTGTGACATCACGCCCATCACCATCAGATCTGCTCCCAGTGAACACTCCCAGTGGTGATGTTCCTCCCAGGCGTCTCGCTGGCAGGAAGTTGAACAGTATCGGCTGTAGCTGCATCCCTCACACGGCACAGGACTCAAAGTTTCAGTCAAACACCAGTGACAGCGCCGGTGCTCCACTCCTCCCTCTGCATCCTGCCTTCCTCCCTTACCTTTTACCTCCTCCATCCCTGGTATAAGGACACAGCTGTATGGCCTGTCGTGCAAAAGCACCTCCCCAGCTGCTATTCTCTCCTCAGTCACAAGGTGTCGACCTTTCTCCGGGCTAAAGCCAACAGCAGCTTGAGGACAAATCCCAAATGAAAGAGGACCAACAGATGTCCCTTTAGCTCCGTCTGTAAGATTCTTCGAGGCAGGATTGTGATTTTTCTCTTTTCCCATTTGATCTACAGAGAGGTGTTGGAGGCATTGTGTGCGACGGTCCTCCAGTTTGTGTGAAAGATGAGAGGGATAGCCGTGCTCCAGAGCTCTGTCAATGTCTTGAAGGGAATCCTGAATGATGATAATAAACATTGAATTGTGAGCAAAATATAACGATGACGGACCTTTTTACAACTAATTAAAAAATAACCAGGACTGATTACAGATCAAAACCTAAACCAGGCCTACAAATAAAATGAAAATAAAACACAATTAATATAAGAGATAAGATAGACTGCCTGTCCTCCAAATTTGTATTGCATGGGTTGCTTTGTAAATAATGCATTTTAATCTCAAATCACCTATGTATGTGCTCTTGCAAAGCATCTGCTATATGTGTGGACTGTAGTGTGAACATCATGTTAATCATGTGAAGAAACTGTTATATTGTGTCACCGTTTGATCACACAATTGTGACACAATCTGTTAGATTTCCACAGGCTCATTTCACTATAATCTAGCTTTAATACCACAAGTAGCTCACTTTGTTATTATTATTGAAGATGGGACCATCTTACCTGGTAGTGCTGCAGATGGTAAAGCGCAGCAGAGCGGTTTGCATAGCAGAGAGACAGCTGCTCCGAGCTTAGAGGAGCAACACATATGCCCTGTCATAATGAGGGAGAGAACACTGGATGTCAATATGTATTTATAAGGACAGGAACACATCTCATGCTATACAATCACAAATTGATTTAAACAATGGTGTTCTCAAAATACATGTTCATTATTTTATTGCTTCAGCCTTAACTTTTCTGAAATGAAATGGTGGACATGAACATAATGTCTTTTGTTTCTAATTTCTGGCACATAGGGATCAATACAGTATTATCTTCACTTCACCTGTGAATAGTGCAGAGCAGCTGCAGTAAAGTCTCTGATCTTGAAGCTGGAGTTTCCCCTCTCCCTGCATTTGGCTGCTTGCTGTGTCTCCTTCTGTACGGAGTATGCTGCAGAGATTGACTGCACGAAGTCCAGATCCTCTTGGCTTTAAAACACAAATGGAGACAAACTAAGTTACTAACTAAATAATTAACTACATTCAACTCGATGTAGTGCACCTGTATTAAAAATGTTCTATTAGTAATTGTTCATAGTCCTAAACAACCTAAAGAAACACAAATGTTCATTAGCCAAGTGAATATGGTATATAGATTGAAGTGGACCAATTTAAATGCTATATTACAAAATACCTAATACAAAGTACTTAAAATAGTTCATGGACCTTACTTTAGTTTATAAACTGTGGTCTCAGATCTAAGCTTTAAACCCACGAGCAGTAAGCTAGCTACTCACGTTGTCAGAGTTAGGCTACATTTGAATACATCATCTATTTCGAGCAGGGTTGTAAACTTTTCCTTTAGCTCGGTGTCGAGTACGGTCCATTTTTGTGCAACATGCTCTTGCCACTGGACGCATGGAAGATCCATCATGAACTACAAATAAAGCACATGAGCACCGGATGATCCTTGTGGGTTTGTTTTGAGTTTCGTTTCACGCGTGCTCGCGGAACAAGGAGTACCACTATCAAGGCAGCGTGGATGAAAAGACAACTTCCGACCACACCCTTCAAAATAATACCCTTTCATCTTATCCCAGGGAAACAATGGTGATTAATTGCAGTGATGCATATCCTAATTGAATCCTTAGTGTAACAGATCCAGACTGTTTCATTCATGTTAATTAATTTGACGTGTTTTTTATTTATTCTGGTTGCTTTTCACAATTCCTGACCGACTGTACTTTATTTCGAAGGCATTAATGTTCAACATCCGACAAATTCCGTGTTGCAATATCGTCTGTTTCGCTTCTCTCGCGATAAGTTACCATATCTCTAGCTTGATTACGTACAAGAACCTGAACTCTGCTGGCTTTGAGAAGCACGTTACCTGGTAAAATGAGTGTAACACTCACAAAGGGGGCAGTTGAAGTAAGCATAATATAACTGACTGTTTCTTTTATTGACATGACATACAAGCTAAGAGTTGTCGTTTTTCTGCAGCTGTTAGCACTGTCAGCTAATGAGATTTTGTTTTGACAGCTGAATATATAGCAATGTTAGCGGTAACCTACCAAATTATTAAAAGTTGTATGTTGTTCGAAGCCCAGTAATAGTTTTCTCTTTTGATGGTGTTAAATAAATGCAAGCTTCCCTCCTTTACTCAAATATTGACACAGAACAACGCTTTATTTATGTTCTGAGACTCAAAGCTCACTTTTTGACCACTATAAATGTCCGGATATATGTGGCCTACCTTCTTGGGCGGTACTTGTCACTTCCTAATATCGTATGCATGTTGCGCTGTAACATTGCATTAGTACCATGGTAATGTGATGGGACAGGATGGGGCCAGGAAGCATATACCAACAAGTCCATGTTTGTTGTTTTCTAGGCCCTGGTAAATGGCTCACAGGTGAACAATGCCGTGCTGCAGATAATTGTAAGTAAACAATACAGTAAATACAGTCATGCTTATATGAAGATTATTATTCATGTTTATATTTCTTTGTTTACTGTACTATGTACACAGGGCAGTTGGATTTCTCATTTTGCTGTCATATGTAGTGTGATAATGCTGAGCCTTTCCCTTTGTGTTTGTCAGAACATCCGTAAGGTCTCTGCTGACTCTGGTCCACTCAGGTACAGGCTAAGGTTGAGTGATGGTCTGCACACTTGGTCTTGTGAGTATCTTGAAGTTGCCAAGTCTCTGACTGTGGGTTTGAAATGTTGGCAGCAAGTTCTAATGTCATTTATTAATAAATAAGAATAATACATGATCATACATCATACTTAGTTAAGAAAATCATGCCTAAGGCGATAATCTAGTACCAGTGATGGATAAATCAGTCCAGTCATCTTATTTTGGAATCAACATGAATATCTTTTTATGTGTTTTGCACGTAGCCTTCATACTGGCTACACAGTTAAACACTCTGACAGAAGACAAACTGGTACCTAACAGTGTGTTTCTGGTGAAGAAGTCCGTCAACAATAAATTGTCGGATGGCAGGTATGTGTTTTCATTTTCATCTCCTCCCTGTTCCCTTTTCTCTATTTTTTGGTTCATGGCCTTAATTTAAACATATTTTTAATTTCTTCCAGGCTTGTGGTGATTTTGTTGGACATGGAGTTTTTGCAGTCTGCCGAGGAAACTGGAGGGAAGATTGGAGATCCCACTCCATATGAACCAGTTGGTATGACTATTTCAAAAGGCACTTTCATGAATTTATAAACCATTAAACTTGGCTTCCAGGTAATTCATGGTGTTTGTGAACTTGCAGTTGGGACATCATCTTCACAGTCTGCCCCAAGCACCTCTGTCCCGGCTTCTTCTCCACTTGCATCAGAACCTGGACCCTCTAATTGGAACAAAAGCAGTGAGTATGCTTTTTAAAGCTGTCGTGAATTTAAGTGTTTTGAAGCCAGTAAAGTATTGACAGTAGTACCAAACATATATTTGGTTGTTTTTCGAGCCACTGCTTGAGATGCAGGGCCTTTGGAATACATTTTCTTTTGAACAAAACAAACAAAACAATGCCTCCAGAGGCCCTCTGTTCGTGATATTACATGTCATTTAGATTGATACTACTCATTTGCTACACAGATTACAGTAATTAAATACCCCACTGATATAAACAAGTTCTAATTTCTTCATTTAGCCGAGTTAGAATCACTGAGCATAAGGACTGTGATTGAGGTTTTGTTCTATTTGTCCTGAAATCATGCAGAAAGAATTGTTGATTGATAATTACTATTAGTGTGTAGTCAAGGAATTTAGTAGGGACCGTTTTCAATGTGTTTTAGGAGTTGATGAGATTGTTGTTCCTTTTGTTATTTTATCGAAAATCTTGATAATTTATCAAACTCTCGTGTGACCAACAGAGGGAGCCATGTACCCTTAGAAAGAATAGTTCTGATGCAAGATTTGCAGTTCTGTTTTTTTCCCCCTCAATACTTTAAACAAGTCTTTGTTATCTGCTTTTGGATGGACTGAACATTTCATCCTGGCGTCAGTCCTTTGATATTAATAGCACTTCCGTGTTTAAAGTCGGTAGACTAAGCATCAGTAAAGAACAAGATGAAACAGCACCACAAGGCAGAGCATGGTGTTCAACCAGGTGAATGTAGCCACAGCGAATGCCAATGCAATGGAAAACAGTTCCTTTGCTCTATTTTCATATCACATTGTGCACTTTTATCATATTTATTGCTCACCTATCAGAGCAGGAAACTATCTTTTCCACTGGCCACTGCAGTTCGTGGAGACAATAACTCACACCTCTGACTGTTTTACCAGCAGTCAGCTTTTTATAACAGAATAGGATCTGAAAATGATGGTTGGTGTTCTGCCAAAACGGCTGGTGCCATGTATCATGCCGAAAGTAGCCTGTGTTTTATTGGGTGCTCCTTTGTTAGCTTAGTCTTTGTTTCACTCACTCACTTTCTACCACCAGCTGCTCTCAGCATCCTCATTGATTTTGTTTTGTGGCAGAAACATGCCCAATAGCCCTCCTCAGCGGAGGATGTAGGCATGTGGGTGGATAATGAGTACTTTGTATATATTGTTCCTTTGTAGGTGTGTGTGTGTGTGTGTGTGTGTGTGTGTGTGTGTGTGTGTGTGTGTGTGTGTGTGTGTGTGTGTGTGTGTGTGTGTGTGTGTGTGTGTGTGTGTGTGTGTGTCTGAGGGAGATGTGTGGGCCGATGGCTCCTCCAGTTCATGGCTTCATGAATATTGTTTTGTGGACAGAATACCCCTCATAGCGATGCACAGGCAGGGGGAGAGAGAAAGGCAACCAATTTGACTGAGCAAAGATGAGGCTTTGCATTAAGTAGTTCATCAAACTTCCTCCTTATATCCTTTGAATCGTGTTACCTCAGAGATTGCTCCAAATACAGGAAACCGGCTGCTCTATTTAATTGTTCTGTTGATGAAACCCTCCTGCATTCTTTCTACAGCCAAAAACAAGCCTCATGAATAATGTCTCACTAGTAAGTGGTTTCTTCTACTGAATGTGCGCAATTACTTTGGTTTGTTATTAGCAATGACATACATTTGTTTGCCGTTGAAATATTATGCTAGTGCCACAAATGATGTGTTTCCAATGAGCTGTGAGTGTGTAGACTAGGTAGGCTCCGGGTTCAAGCCTCAGTCCTTCAGCCCCTCCCAACAGGGTATGTGAGAGAGAAGGAGGAATAGCTGCAAAGATGGAGGTTTAACAGGACGATGTTGATCTTAAGAGATGGTTACCCCTCATGACGCACAGCATCTACCTGATGCCAGCTGCCTCAACTGCATTACAGATATATTGCTGCATTAGTGCATTGTAAAAATAACTTCAATACACAAATAAATGTGGCAATTACTAAAATAACGGAACAAGAGATAGAGCCTAATCTTATCAAAACATTTCTGTGAAAGACTGCTGTAACGGTTAGTTTATCCTAAGCAGGCTCAAGCTAGATTTAAGAGAGTAATACAAATAATCTGTGAATCTCTTGGTGCCTGAATGAGCCAGTTGGAGCAGTTTGTGATGATTAATATGTGATTCAGAAGAAACACAGCTTATCATTTATGTAAAAAATGCTCAATGTACACTACAGTACAATAATTATTCAACAATATTACAAAGTCTTACAATATAGCTGTTTCTGCCCCGCTACTGTCCCATCTGATCAGCCGACCAATCACTGAACAGATTCTGACTTAGTGGTGTTGCTGTGCCTTTAAAAAACTTCCACACAGGATACACCTTTGGTTTCTTCCTCCTTGTCTTTTCTGAGACATATCATCCTTAATGATGAACTTAATCAATATCCAGATCACGGTCCAGAGGCAGGAACAGGGACGGGAGAAAGCGTAATTAGCTGAATGTAAAGCCCGCCCCATCAGCCGCAGGCGCTCTGATTTGCAGGCAAGCCTGACCTCTGGCACCGTGGAGTGGGAGGATTTTTCCCCTGATGTCAGCAGAGTTTGATAGACTAATCTCAAATATTTTCAGCATTTATTATTAATGTATGTATGACTTGTAAGCTCTGCCAGTCACAAGTGATATTGTTCTCCCTTAATTAGAAAAAAAATATAGACATTTGAGTAGCAATATTAATATTCTGAATTGTTTTTATAAAAAAAACCTAGTCTGTAAGCATTAGGTGTCAAAGGTCATGACATAGTCTCCACTGACGTCTCTGTGTTCCCATTTAAATATTAATCAGCAACGGCCCCTGAAATAGACCACCTTAAAACTGCTTCTCCGATGATATTTAAATTCTAAAAAGAGATCTGCACTCGCTGAAGTGCAGTTAAAAAATGATTCATTATTCATCTCTAACAATCCTCTGCAGGTTTCCTTTGTCCTCAGAACTCTTTACACTTTGCCACTCGTTCTCTGAACACGCTTTCGCTTTCTTATTCACGTTCTCTATTTATGGCCTTTTCCTTGTCTATATATTTTTAATTTTCTCTGCTCCTGTAGTATCGTCATCATCAAGCACTCTCTTCAAACGGGGGCTGTTGAATACCTAAGTGGCTTACACATTAGGATTCTACTGATCTAATACACAAAAAAAGAGGATTCTTGACAAAAGTCTGTGCCCTGCTCTTTGCTCTGTCCTTCTCCCGTCCCCACCTATCATCACCTCGTCTCTTCTTTCACTACATGCCTCTTTCCTCTAACGGGCATACGGATGGCGTGTGTATGAATATTGATGTTAATTACCCCTCGCCTGAAAATAGCTGTTCAATCTGTGATTCCCCCAAGGAATCACGACACACACACATACAACACACACAAGATACTACACGCCCGCAGGGGAGGGTATCATCGAGGTGAGGTTCTGCTGTGCTCCAGAACAGGAGCTTATATTGGCGGAGTGGTCTCTGTGGAGTTGCGCCTTTTTATCTCTGACAATTCTTCCCCTCAAATGCTGTTCCTCAATATGGCACATCTTTCATGCCAAAATGAGAAATTGAGCAAAATATATTTTGACAACAGCCAACTATCTAGCCTGAGTCACTGCTGATGGGGCTGATTCAACTTTATTGTGGGAGGTGAGAATAACACCTTGCAATTCTGAAGGCCGGTCCGAACTGTTCAAGTTTGCTGGCATTGTCACTTTAAAAATAAATATAAAAGATGATCACTAACAAAGTTAAGAACTTTTTCTTAACTTTGCTTTTGTGGTTGTGTTGGTCTTCTATCTGTGATTTTTATTTTATTTTGGGTCAAAGTAAGGTGGAGTCAGTGCACACCCACCTAATCCTGACAAATATGATGGACCTAGTAATTCATTGTAACACCATACTATGTAACACTTTAAGCTTTATTGATTAGATATTATTTTTATGTTTACCAGGACCTACAACTGAAAGTTTCTTCATGTATACATACTATTAAGCACTTTACTGCTTATTTAAAATAATCGTATGACCTTTTATGAAAGCTGTGAAACGCACTAAACAGTTTATTTTACTCAGACACAGACTGTGGCTAGGAATTATGTACTTAAATTTGATACTTTTTCCAATGACCGAAAGGCATACTGTAGGTAAAGTAATTGGCAGTATTACCCTTAAATAAAAACTGTCATTGGCTCAAACTTTACACATTAGTAACTCTACAGGGAGATCTGTGCAGAGAGTTTAATCTTCTCAGGCAGTTTATCATTTGGCTGCCGCTCAAATAATCAGATAACAGTACAACCACTAATGTTTTATAATCGCTAAAATATATTTTTAGAGGTGTTTCATTAATTCCACATTGCCTCTTGGAAAATCCTGTAGGTGTTCTACCGGTTATGTGTCCTTATCGTCAAATGAAGTGGTCAACCTCACCTACTGTTCATGGAAACTTTTGCATGTGCTTTGAGGTTATTTAGTAACTCATACACTCCCATACTATTTAATTTGCCTGGAAAAAAGATTTACTAAGTCTGTATACGCAGTTTGTTGTATGCAATTGGTTGAAATACCTGGATGAACACATGCATCTGACCCACAGTCCTTTGCACATCAGATATGTGAGCAAGAGGGTGAAAGTCAAAGGTGCCTTATTTGGATAAAGTAGTATTTCCCAATTACATACATACTGTGCACAACAATACACACTTTGTAAGGGCTGTTACAGAACGTACAAGAACTTGAAGAAAATAAATACGATTGGGAAAGCAGCTTCAGATTGAACATGTCTGCATGATGGGCACCACGTTTTGAAAAGTTTTGAAAAGTTGAATTGTTCAATAAATGTACTCATCTTTAATGACTATTTCATTTTCATCTTGTAAATATGGATTACACATATTCAGAAACTATCTAACTTTGTTTCCCTGCAGACGTTTCTTCTCCAGGAGGACGGGAAGTGGTTTTGTGCGAATGTCACCCTCGGAGGCATCACCCATAAAGGCTTCACCATCTAAGTTTTCTCCCATGAAGGCGTCACCATCTCAGTTTTCTCCCATGAAGGCGTCACCATCTAAGTTTTCTCCCATGAAGGCGTCACCATCTAAGTTTTCTCCCATGAAGGCGTCACCATCTCAGTTTTCTCCCATGAAGGCGTCACCATCCAAGTTTTCACCAACGAAAGCCTCACCCATGAAAACGTCCCCCATGAAGTTTTCACCCACGAAGGGTGGCAGCGGTTCTCCAGGTTCTTCAACAAAAGTGCTTCCAATAGCAAGCCTCAACCCTTACCAAAGCAAGTAAGTTTAAGTGTGTGTCCATTTCTAAATGTGCCTGCTCTCACATGCATGTACGTATGGCAGTTTTACAAATCTTCAAACACTACTTAACTTTGCGAGGAAGCTGACTTGCTTGCATTTCCTCCTAGAGTCTAAGAAAATAATGTTTGTTTCCTTACACTCGTTATAACTTTTTCCTCTTATGCTGTGACTCTACTTTTCTGTTTGCTGCTATTTCAGAGAATCACTTTGGGGCATGTTTTAAAATGTGTATCTTTGTGCGATTTGTGCATGTGCACTTTACTCAGCCCATCTGCATGGATATGAAATCAGCAATGTTGCCTCAGACGGCGAGACTTTGACGGCAGGTACTGCTGGGTCTTTATGGTCTGCTGCTGAGGTTTTGATTCTGTTATTTGCGCTGGTGGGGATTTGGCCATCCTCGTCCCCGTCCCCCCCCCTCCATCTCTTCTGACAATTTATTTTCCTCCTCCGGGGTTCAATTTTACTGCTGTTTTTTTTCCCCCCTCTTGCTTCTTATCTTTTCATTTAGCTTAAGTCTCTGGCTTTCAAATTGGCCACAAAAGACAAGTGAACCGTATAGCTAGATGTATTTACCCAGGTTGAAGTAGAGGTATCCTGTCAGCTCTCTCTCATGTATGAACTCTGATATTGTAGTTTGAAATTGAAAGCTGTAAAGTTAACTGTGCCTCTAGGTGTTGTAATAAACTGATGACTGTTCTAACTTTGAAGTTGGGGAGTACCTACAGTGAGTAAAACAGATTACTTCAGCAGCTGTGTTCTGCTACGTATGTTAGCGTGAAAGAGAAGCGGGGTGTGTGGGATGCTGTGTTTGTGTACATGGTCTTATATGGCCATTTGCACAGCTTTCTCTTCCCATTCTGCCTTTGTTAAGTAATAGCATCTACAGCAGAGTATAATTGGCTTTTGGCTGCCATAAACCTTGGTGTAGCAGCAGTCTTATCCATACTGAGCAGGGAATGAGGTTCACTCTGGGCCAGCAGCTGCTCTCATGATAGGGGATTTAATTGCAGGCAAAGTTATGGTATGAATATCCTCAACTGCACAATTATCAACGCAGTCAGAAAGCTCACTGCTGCATAAACTGCAGAGCTAGGCTGGCTGTTGTTAAAAACAGAACAAGAGGCATATTTTAAATGTATCCCCGAGTTGGCAGATGTACAACACCTAGTTCACTCTTTGAAAAGAAAGTTGCTGGGTGTTTTTTTTTCTTCTTTTCTTTCATGAAACTTTGAAAAAAAAAAAGGAGACACTCATCCAGTTTCCTTATGTAAGAGTTGTGATGCTCATTAACAAAGAAAAGCTTTTAATAGTGTCTGTGCCGCGTTCTTTAGTGTTTTTTAGGACCTGAGAACTAGTACACTTTTAATTAAGTTGAAGAATATAACTGTGTTGGGCTAAGACAACTTTTTTCTTTTTAATAGTTACATGTAAGGCATTCATGTTAATTCTGCAAGTAGAATATTTGAAAAAAACCTCTGGTCAGCAAACTTGTTCTTCAACGTTGTCAAAAGGTCCATTTGGGCTAAGTCCCCACAATATCACTTATTGCACATTTTGTAATTAACCTTATTTAGTTGATATATGCTTTGTAAGCTCTGATCCAGTATAATACCCTCTGTGTGTATTCCTAGATGGACCATCAGAGCCCGAGTCACCAACAAGTCCACTGTCCGCACCTGGAGTAACTCTCGAGGAGATGGAAGGCTCTTCTCCTTTGATGTTCTGGATGAGAGTGTGAGCAGAAGAGTGGAGAGGCCTGAATTTCTGTTTTGTGCACGCATGTCAAACATATGTCACACATGGCTGTTTTTGGTTTTATCCGTGTTACGAAATGTTGTATGATGGAAATGTGCTGCTCA
This sequence comes from Eleginops maclovinus, assembly GCF_036324505.1. Taxonomy (NCBI): domain Eukaryota; kingdom Metazoa; phylum Chordata; class Actinopteri; order Perciformes; family Eleginopidae; genus Eleginops; species Eleginops maclovinus. The sequence continues at coordinate 8,069,070 of NC_086358.1, forward strand.
ACAGGGCGAAATCAAGATCACAGCGTTCAACAAGGAAGTGGACAAGTTTTTCTCTCTAGTGGAGCAAGGCAAGGTGAGCAGACCCCCACTCACCCACATCCATCCTCACTGGAAGCGATAAGAGTTTTCAGAAACTTCTCCTTTAAAAACATTCTTTAGTTCTTTTGTTCCACATTATTATTCCAGCTTTGAACACTGCAAACAAATGTTTGTATTTGCATTGTTTCAGAAGGAGCTTTGAAGCATTGCAGCCATTTCATTTCTTTGATGAAGTCGACAACATTAAGACAATATCTAAAGGCTGTAAAAAGTCACAAACAACTTGCAGAGTAAGCTTCTAAGCTTAGAGATCCATTTTTTATGCACATAATGCCTCAAACAAATATATCATAGGTAAAAGAGTGCCTAACAAACCCTTCTGCAAAATCCTTTAATGCCTTCAGGATTCCTGACCAATGGATGAGCCGGAGGCAAGTATTAGAGGATTTTGTGGAAGGGATTTATTATGTCATATTTTACTGCTATATAATATATGCTATATATTTGAGACATATTGAGCATTTGGAAAGACATATGTGGCCAGGAGTATGCTGGGAACAGTGTGAACAAACGTCTGATGTGTTGAGATTGTTTTGTTGTTTGTTTGCTGATATCAATATTGTCATTGTAGTAGAAATGGCTTCCAGTCCAGCAGGCTGTGTTCTCCATGCAGGATGTGTTTATAAAGTTTATCTTCCAGCATCAGTAATCGAGACAGACATTATTGTGTTTTTGGGTCAATGTGCTCACTCCTTTTCTACATACTAGCAGTGAAGCATTCACTTTGTGGTGAAATACGGGGTGAAAAAATGCGCAGTTTTCATTTTGTAAAATCCTGATAGTCACATGGTGATTTATTGCCAAGGTTTGTCCCGGCACTTTTACTTCCAGGATGATCACAACATATTTCTGCACATCATCTTCATCTTCTGTATTGTCAGACTTGCAGTCCGTTAGAAAAACCTACAACAGAAACAACGAAACATACAAGAATGACGCTTCATTTTGTGACTTCTCTCTTAGACTGTAGTCAAAGTATATTTCTTTACAGCAAGTATGGAGTGGAGGGATGATTACAGCTACAAAAAAATATTCGAATGTTGTCATGTGATTATTCTGAACCTAACCTAAAATTGCTCCCCTCGTAAAGGAGCCAGTACACGGCGAGCGCTTAGTGGAGACAGCAAACAACGTTCGGTCAGGCTTTTATTTAGTCAAAGTTCCATATATTCGTATTCCCACTTTTTAATTTTCATTTCACATGACTGTCATATTATCTATTTTTATTTCTTTAAAGCCTAACCAGCAACAAGATCTTCAGATGAGCTGTGGTTTTATAAAATAAACTCAAATCCTTTGGGATTCAGTATTTATCATATTGACTATAACCAGGATTAAAATCAGTCAAACATTATCATTATCATCCAGAGGGTCCGGATTCAAGACCCTGTGTCGACTAGGATCTGCTTCACTGTCCCGCTCCAGCTAAGGTTATGTAACGGATGCTGATGCTGGAGGCCTGCAAGACCACTCTACACAATAATGTTATGTTGTGTGGTAGGGTCCTTAAAATATTCATACATTTTAAGAAATAATTCACATTTAAGAATTCCTTTTAACAATAAAACGTATAAGAGAAATAATGCTGCCTTTAAAATGAGAAGTTTGAAGTCATGTACACGGTATACCAGAGTATTGCCTTTTTTCCCTCATTAAGGCATTAGCAATGGTCAGTTCATGCAAGAAAGAAAAATAGGTTTTTCCAGTGTGTGCTGTTTGTGTTAAAATGGGTGTTGCTCACCCTGAACATGCCATTTGGAAATTAACGACAGGTAGAACACATGTTAAAGCTCTTTCCTCAACTCCGTGTGTCCACAGCTTAATAACTCAATTAACCCCGACCATCGTTTTGCTCGTCACACTGGCTCAGGTATCAGCCGCTGACAGTGACTCCCAACACACCCACATCCAATTTGTGCCCTCTGGCCTCCAAAGATAAATAAAGGAATGAATCCATCTTCCCTTCGTGATCAGAGTATTGACAGAACAGGGAGTAAGTGTGACAGGTGGCCAGAATGCTTATCACATTAGCTTCATCTCTGTGTGGGGTAAATCAGAGAGAGAGAGGGAGGAAAGCAAGCAAGTCATAGAGAGAAAATCAGAGGCAGAGAGATAGAGGGGGAATATTGGAGGATTGGGGGAGTAAATGAAGAAGTGTGCCTCGCATATTGAGGTTTAAATTTAGCTGTTTAGCAGACTCGCTCTCAGCTGCCCCTTATTTTCTGGTGAATTACAGAAGTGATGGGCCTGATATGACACCGCATTTCAGTTGGACCTGAAGGTTTTTCCTTTCTTATTAAGATTTTTTGGTGGAACAGAGGCTCATTTTGTAAAATAATACTTTCCTTTGCAGGTCATTAAAGTGGTTACCCGATCGAGAGGTTAAGCTGCTTTAACTTCACAGTCTGATGAGCTTTGATTTTATGACTTTGCTCTCCTGTGCTCTGTAGGTGTACTACATCTCTAAGGCTACGCTGAAGGTGGCCAACAAACAGTTCACCACACTGAAGAACAACTACGAGATGACCCTGCATGCTCACTCATCCGTCATGCCATGTGATGACAGTCAGGGCATCCCTACAGTGAGCTGTGCCTTTGTGCCCATTGCAGAGCTGGAGAACAGAGATACCGACACCATCGTGGGTAAGAGAAGAACTTCATCAATGAGAGTTTATGAGTTCATTTCTAGCATTCAACCAGTAAAAGATAATACAGTAATAGTGAGTGAGCAGGTCTGTTAGGGGGAACGGCAAATGTAAATGCAAATGAGGTGTCACAGAGCAAGGGTTTTGTTTTGACATCTCTCTCTCAAGCGCATGTTCTTCAATGCGTCTCGAAAACATGTAACAATCTACTGATTAAGATAGATACGTGTCACAGCCAATCATCCTTCTGTGGTGAGGGCTCAGGAGATGATTCAATCCCTCTTCAAACTTTGTGAACAACGAAAACAATTCTGAAGTGTGATTGATCAACCGTGCAACCCAGGGAACCTAAAATATCTTTACCAGGGAGAAATAGAAAGGCCCATTTATAACCCACAAGCTGGCTAGGTCAGGCTGCCAGTAGTAGAACATTTGGGGTATCAGCTGGATCAGCTCTATATCTACTCTATCAATTCAGGCAATTACACATTGTAGATATAGCTGGTAAAATGTTTTGCTAATAGACATTCTCGTGCCAGTTGTCCCATTATGATGGGGTCCGAGTGAAGGTTAATTCAGACATATTGGAAAGAGGAGAGATGGAAGGAAGATAAAGCTCCATTCACAGTTTTTGTAAAGGTTAGTTGCAATGCCTGCCCTCTGTGCCTGAGAGAGATGTCTTATCTCTGCGACAGGGAAATTGAGACCACCAAAGTGTAGATTGGTATTGAAAAACATTGTGATTGGCTCTATATTATTAGTGAGATGATGAACAGGTATGACAGTGATGTTCGTTTCTGTAGTTCAGTCAGACGACTCCCGTGTTTCTCTGATTTGTGTTTATTAGATGCAGCATATAGTTTGAGTTTGGAGTCTAGGCTCAGGCCTCATCACTCCACAGATTTACAAAGAACATTGAGTGATGATTAGATAATTATCCCCCTGAGCCTACAGGTGGATGCTGGGGTGGAAGCGAGCATCGTCAACGTGGACGCAGCAGCAGCAGCGTGGAGGCAGCATCAGCACCAGCGAGGGAGAGGCAGGCAGATCTGACAGCTTAAATAGAGCGGCAGATTTAGGAGACTGCGTTTGGTTGGTTGCAAGAGTGGCGAGGGGAGTTATGTGCAAATGTATCATTGGGGCTCGAGTTGACTGCCTGAACTATCTTGCAGGCTTTGCCCCAATGGTGGCAATGAGTATATATATTTATAACTGCTATTGTTCTGTATGCAAGTACATGGCTTATTTATGAATAGGGCATTATTTAAATGTGTATGGTTGTTTCAGTACAGGTTTATAAGGATGGTGTCTTTATACGGCCAAACAACTTTATAATGATAACTTTAAGAAACATTTTTAAACTAAACCAAATGAATAGACACACCTTTTTGATTGCAAAATAGAAACTATTTGATCACAGAATGACTTGATCACATTCCAGTTTCAAGCCGTGTGACCATGTGCCAAGTTATACAATTTAAAAGGCCAGTGAGTGTTATAGTGAAGCTTAATTTTAAATAGCAATCTCTGATGCATTTCTCACCACATCCATCAGTTTGTGCATTTTATCACACACCCCCAGATGTGAAATTGCACTTCACTTGGGATTGTACAGTACTGCAATTAAGTGTTCGACATGCCATATTAGAGATTAAATTAATGATCGCAATGAAATGCAAACCACATACTGTAACCTGCCGAGCGGATGATTCATGTAGGTTTACGTTCAGAGCAATAATGTTGCATCACCAAATGAGTGTAAGCTATGAGCCAGCGGAGCATCGGTGTTTAGATGCACTGAAAGAGGTTTACCTGCTGGAGTGTGTTTGCGTGGCGCAGAGGGGCAGCACTACATGTCCTGTGTGTGTCATCTGTTGTCTCTCCTTTCACTCTCTCCCCACTACCTCTCTCCTTGCTCCTTTTGTTAAATAGGGGATTATAACATGGTAATGAGAACTGTCAGCCTGTTCCTCTGGTGATAATGGAGTTCAGAGGTGGATGACATCGTCTCAATCATAATGGAATTATCGAGGGCTAAAAAGGCACAGACACGGAGCAGGAGAGGAGGTAGAGGAGGGGGGAGAGTTTAGAGAAAGGTTAGCAGAAGTAGCAGCCAGGAGGATGAAGTTTAGAGAATGAGTGCTTTGCTAAATCTATATTGTAATTAGGCCTAGTCATTTTATATAATAAATGGGCACTGGTTGTGACACCATGAGATGATGGACAGAAAATTAATGAACACTAATTCAATCATTGCCATTTAAAGGGGCCCTGAGTCTAGTCACCACTAGAAGTGCTATTGGTCCCTTTTATGAGTGTATTGTGCACACACAAGGACACACAACACAAAACATAACTCAATAGATGGCTGAAATGAAATTCCAATGCTGTAAAAACGGCAAGGAAGAAGGCTGCACTAGTAAGTGAACAAGTCAATAAAAAAAAGGTTTTTAAAATTATTAAAATGTTGTTTATTGTCAGGTCATACACAGTGTATTTAAAAAGTGCAACTTTGAATGGAAAAGATATTTTGCTTGTTCACAACAAAAACTGCATCTTTTCACCCTTAGGTTCAACATCATGTAAAATTACAAGTTGTTGCCGCTAACAGCTTCTTGGAGATTGTACACACCGTCTATTTAACCTTTGGTTCTATGATTAGGATGTGTTCATTCATAATAATCCAAAATCATTTTACGAATTTGATTCAGTCTTTTTATTAGCTTTGTTTCAGTAACCTTTCGACACCCCCTTTTGTTCTACAAGAACATCTTGGGTTAATTTGACTTCTGATTAAATTCTTAATTTCAGTCATTTTAGGCTCTGCTCTTCACCTTCCCAGAGCTGAGCAGTGTCTGCTCATCGCTGCAGTAATCCTGAATGAAGTTTTGTCCCTGAGCATGACAGGAAACACGAATGAGCGTGTTTGTTGTGATTCTGAGTGTGGTTCTGGGTGTTAGCCAGCATGTTATGACATTTATGTCAGTCTGCTACAACTGGCAAAATCAGAGGGGTGTCTCCTCTCCGCTGTGTAGGGTCTTTAGTGCTCATGATGTGATACCACTTGATATTATGTAGTGTATCCAGGGGGTATTTTCACACTTTACACCATGTGGACTCATCAAAAGGCTCTCTGCACATAACAGAAAATTGCTTCCTCTTTCTTACCTCTTTGGATTGTTGTCTACCTATATTCATGAGCTATCTATAGATGGAGATATAAAATGACTCTCTCTGCCTGTAGATGTAATTGGAGTGTGCAAGAGTGCCGATGATGTATCCCGTATCACCACAAAGACCAGCAGAGAAGTCTCCAAGAGGACCCTCCAGCTAATAGACACCACTGGCAAAATGGTGACACTCACACTGTGGGGAGAGGAGGTAATAACTATAATCTCTCCTTGCTCTCTGTCTACATCCAGGAATGGATTTGTGGTTTATCATAAAAACTTGTTTAGCAGGCTGTAATTAATAGTGTGTTTTATGAAGGTGCCCATCCATCTATGCACATTATCTGTGTGTGCTCTGGCGAACCGAGGCGTGTGGGTTTTCTGGGCTGTAAAATTTGGATCTGTCAAATCATTCTCCTGACCTTCAGGAGTGTTTTGAACCAGAGGCCCTGATTTCAGCTGAAGGCTAAATAACTCTCGAATGTGCATGAAATGGCACTATTCTTCTCTAAGCTCATTCAATCTGCAAGAGCTAATCCCTCCTCTTTCCCCAAATCCAAAAATGACTTTCAAATGACTTGTAGGTTGTCCAATTATAAAAGCAAACTATACCACATATTACTCTCTGCCCTCTGCAAGCTTCAGGAATAGACTGCACATATAAGAAACAAAAAAACAACTTGCCTTATCATCTCTTGTTCTAAATCTTTCTCCCCTCATTTACTGTCTGACACAGTTTGTTCTTTCTGCAGGCAGAGAAGTTTGACGGCGCTGTAGACCCTGTGGTGGCCGTCAAAGGAGCTCGCCTGTCGGATTTTGGGGGCAGATCTCTCTCAGCTTTGTTCAGTTCAACAGTCATGGTCAACCCTGACTTACCCGAGGCTTTTAGTCTGCGGGCCTGGTGAGTCACACTGCTGTTCACTCAACATATTCATAAACACAAACACAATTGTCCACGGACATCCAGTCACTTTTCCACATCACCACACAAGACGGGTTACACGTAGACCAAAGGAGTCACAAAATAGTGATTGTGTTTAAGATTTATTCAAATGGAAAGTAAACACTAGGGCTGCGCGATAAAGAGTTGCAGCAGTGACTCTGGGATGTTTGCATGTGCAATAACTAAATTGCAGGAATTGTGATGTAAACTACTGCAATTTAACACAAACTTGTCATCATACAACTACATTTTTCCTGATTTAGCTACAAGAGAAGACTGTAAAATAGAATATAGTTTTATCCGACTGCCAGTTAGTGACATGCAGTCTCGCTTTCTCAACACACAACTAATCACGATAATTATTGATCAGTTTATCAAACAACCAAAGTGGGTTACTGTGACCACAACAGGAACATGAGTGAGGAACAGGAAACAAAGAGAGAAATAAAAGATTTGATTGCAAAAAGAAATGCTTTTGCATACACATACATTGGTTGTATGGATATAGATAGGGGGATGTTAAACAACAGCAGTGTCCATCTGGTTTCCTCCATTTGCTCATTGTTTACCCCATTAAAGTCAGTTTTGACCAACATGTGCAGCCCTACACGGGTTCCCACATGCTCGAGCACACAGATGAGCACGTGTCAAGGGACTGGTGGCATGTGCCTCCCCAGTCCTAGCAAGACTCTAGTCAGGATTGAGGGAATAACAGAAAAAGCAGAACACGGATATTTCTGGATTTCCGCTCTGAACTACTACTGTACGTGCACAGAAATATGGGCACACAGTAAGCCGCATCAAACTGGATTCTTATTAGCAGTTCCTGTGCAGGGATTTTAAATTATGACTCATTCACTCATTAAGGCTGTTCCCAAGCACGGCCACCGCTGAAATATAAATGCATTTTTTTTCTTCCTGTTGTGTATGTACATATCAATGCCTGGTGTGCATGTTACTGCTTGTGTGTTACACTGAAAGCTGCTTTCACATACTCATAAATGTATAGGTTGGTTGGTACCCTATTATGTTCATTCTTTCTGTTGTTAATGACTCTTTTAAAAAGTAAGTTCTGTTAGTCTCTGATCAATGCAACTTTTATATTCAAAGGGCTAAAAAAAACCACACTGCCTCATCTTCCTTTTATTTCTCTTTCATTCTTCTCTGTTTGCTCCTCTCTCCAGTTTACATGGCAATAGCGGTGAAGAAAAGGAACAAGCAGGGTTTTCATTTCTTTGTATCATCATAGGTGTGCGCTTTGCAAAGACAAACCGTGCCTGTCTGACTCTAGTTCCTGTGGCGACGTGAGATTGTTTTGACCAGGCTTCCCTGCATAATTGAGGGAAACTGATGAATTTGGATGATGCCTTGATTAGATTGTTCTGCTCCACTTGAATACAGAACAGGAGTCACGCTGATGCAATAGGATTTTAAAGGGAATATTAAAAAGGTAGATGAATTAATACATGGAAGAGAGTACACGAAAAGAAAGAGAGACAAGCGTTGTTTTACTTTCTGCCTCATCAAAGAAACAGGATTTAGGGACTCAAATGTATGTAAATATAAAAGCTAATTGAAGAATAATGCCTTTGTCCATGATAGACAGCCATATGTCAGATAAAAAAGATTGCGGGATACAGTGGCTGTATATCAGTTACGGGATTAAGGGAGTAACTCAGCCATGACTGTCGGCAGTTTCTTTAGATAATAGACGATACAGTGCAGTTCCTCCATCACCGGAGAAAGTCTGTTTATATAACACACCTTCATGCATGTAAACAAACACATTTGCTTTCACACTTCTACATGTTAACAGATGACTGATATTGCTGGCGTTACTTCAGTAGCTTAATCAGCTCAGCACACACTCTGTTTTTGTTTCATTTCACTGAAGAAACTCATCCTTCCCCCCCTGTCTCCTTACGCTCTAAATAATGCATGCACGGTTGTTTTTGGTGTGCCTGACATTTGAGCATACATTTTATTTACACATATTATACGTGCTGTGTGTGCTCATGTCCACACAATAGGTACGACCAGGGAGGCTATGCGCTCGACAGCCAATCCCTCACAGAGACGAGGGCAGCGGGCAGCAGAGCAAAGACCAACTGGAAAACGCTGAGCGAAGTTAAGAATGAAGACCTGGGACATGGAGAGAAGGTGCAGTGCATATGCGTTCATAGAGCCTTACACAACAACATACTGTAGCACGTCACCCATCTAAAGAAGTATTAAACTGCTGACCTTCAGAAGAGGAAGGTCTTCAAAGGATAAGCTCACCCAAATTACAACAGAGACAGAAATATAAGGTTTTCTATTTCTGCCTATGTCTGTCCGGCCATGTAAAATGAATACTTACAAGTACATACTTTCACCTGCTTTATTTTTTGGGGGTAATTTGGTTAAATTGACCCTTGAAAAAATACCATAAAACAGATTAGGGTTAATTATTTTATTTTCCAGACCCTTTTGATATGAAAGGCTATATTCTGATTGATAACGGACAATGAAATATGTTATATTTGATATTGATCGGTAGATTGTTGATATTGTAAATTTGTGTTTCTTTGTCTCCATTTTAATGAATGTTTGGCATTTACAGTATTAATGTTTCTTTGGCTTTGGTTGTAGATTGTTTTAGGACCTGCAGGAAGTCCACATTATGGGATCAGAAAGGAAGACCCACAATGAAAACTCTAAACAACCGTGTCTCCAGCAGTTTCCCTTGTTTTATTTGGGTTTTAGATGACTTCCTCAAATGTTATTCTCAGAACACGGGGTCTTTAGTTAATTTGGTAGAAATGTAACAGCAAAAAATAAGTATTGATATTTGCGCTGCAGTGTTAGTTAACAAAAAGATTCTCCCACTTGGGCCGCCGCTTCTGTTTAAAGAAAGCCTTACCACTGACCAGCGCAGCTACAGTAGAGCAGAGTTTGTTGTAAGAGGAGCTCAGTAAACACAGGGCTTTGGTGTCAGTCCTTGAAAATCAAAGAGTTACAGCTTTTCTGTTTTGCAGTCACACAGGATCAAAACCATCGTGTTGAGGGATTAAAACATCAAGAGCTGGAGTCTTGGATTTTCTTGACACATTTCACTCGCATGCTGTAACTATGGCTTGTGCTTCCTTAAGCTACATATACAGTATGACCCACGGCTGAGTTCAACTCTTGGCTTTTAGGAAAAAAGGTAAATATTGCAGAGTCATAGGACATAACAGCTGTATGGGGATTGTTTAGCCATATAGCGATTACACTGATGGCCTGTTCTTTAAAAAGAAGATTTTCTGTGAGCAGACAGGATTTAGTCCATCTCCTTTGAATGTAAGCATCAAGCCCAACTCGAATCCACAGCCAGTCTTCCATTCATTGTAAATAGAGCAGTTTGAAACTGTGACTTTCTACGACTTGACGGATTAAAGTCATGGTTCTCCTGTTTTAGCAGTGGGAGGCAGATAGTGATGCTCACATATTAGCAGTACGGGCTGAACTTCCATATGCCGCTGGAGGCATGTGTGAGAAATTAAACCTTGTGCCATTTTTAAGAAATGTCATCGTACAGAATTATGCGAGGCTGTCACTAAAAGTAAAGGGAATGTGATGGTACGTGCCACTCATAAACTTTCATTCTAATTAATTAGGTTTATCTCCGACTAGTGTCCCTCATCCCTCAAGTTTAATTAGAAGCCACTTAGGGATAGCTTCAAGATCAATGTCGTTTCTAATGAAAATTTCTAATTATGTGTTGGAGTTTGAGGAAGCCTACAGGGCATAACATTACCAGAAGGGAAGTAGTGCGGACGGAGAACGTGGGAGATTGAGAGCCGGGTAGGAAATCCAGACACTTAAAATTCATGTCACTTACAAACCTGTGTAGCAGGATGTAAGGAAACAAGGCCACAGAGAACAAAACAATAAGCTACAACGGTATGAAGGGTGGTGACTGAACGAGAGAGGTGACGAGAGTTATTTAGAAAAAGATACGAATAGGAAAAAAGTTAGCTCACGTTGAAAGGTGAGAATGTGTTAATAATTCAGAACTCTGATTTCGTTCCTCTCTTTCTCTGTGTTTTACCTTCATTCAGGACTATTCCATCAGTCTTCTCTTCTTTTCTCTCTCTGCCCTCTGTACCCCCAACCGTTTCTGTAATTGAACGGCTTTAAGGAGGTTGTCAATCACACACTCTGAGGCTGCAGCTTCGGTAATAATAATGGAAGCCAAATCAGTAGCTTATACTTTGAAGGAATCTAATTTGACATTCTACCTGTTTGCCTCTATGCAAGTGCCTGCTCAATTGGCACTGTGTGTGTGTGTGTGTGTGTGTGTGTGTGTGTGTGTGTGTGTGTGTGTGTGTGTGTGTGTGTGTGTGTGTGTGTGTGTGTGTGTGTGTGTGTGTGTGTGTGTGTGTGTGTGTGTGTGTGTGTGTGTGTGTGTGTGTGTGTGTGTATAAACAAGCCACTTCTAATTAATGCAGCAGTGTGTGTGTTGGGGTTTTGGGACAAGCATTAAAGTTGGCATGTGCAGCCACGTCAATTATGTGAAGTAGATTTTCACTTGGTTGCCCTTCAACATACAAATTTTAATTGCATTTAGGTGCCAGAAGGTGACATAGGGATTTGGTGTGATAAGAATGAAAACTATTTACAGAATGTTAGAGGGGTGTGTGTGTGTGTGTGTGTGTATCTTCAGGTAAGTCTTCTCGGTTATTTTTGTGTCTCTTAGCATTTCTTGTGTGCAGCGTTTGTCATGCTGCTCTTCTAGGTTCTCCTCCGTGTTCTTAAGGTTTATATTTTTGCCCCACGGCTTCGATGTACACGCTGGAATACAAAAAGTGACAGAAAAAAAAACAGAATAAGAACAGGATCTTTTCAGAGGGACGTGATGGAAGCACTACGGTCCAGATACTTCCGACCTCTTATCCTCACATTTTCTGTAGCATCTGCCAACTTCCGGAGCCTTCAACAGGGTGTTGTGTTCTTCCTTCCTGCCGTGTTCACCCTCCTGCCACCTTCCCCTCCCACCGCCTCACCACCTCTTAAGCCTTCTAGCGCTCCAATCTGCCCATGTCTGCAAAACATGATGAGGCAGGCATGCGGGCGGAAGCATGGGAGAGCAATGTTGACGGGGAGAGGGCTGTTGCTTAAGGGAGACATTCTCCTAATTAAAGAAACCTTCTTAGTAAGTGTTTCTGAGGGGTCCTTGCTGTGTGGCATTGGTGCTGGTAGATGGAAAGATTATGAGGCTGTGAGTCAGTGATGGCTGGCGGGAAAAAAAGTGTCAGATAGCTCCAAGTCTGACAGAAGTATCTGCAGAGGTCGTGGGGACGCAGGGCAACATCAAACATCTCACGGGGGATGCAGAAAACACTATGGACTTTTCATATTTAATGCTCCTTGTGAACACTGTACAGCATTTGTGGGTTGTATAAAGAAAGCAGCATTGCTCAGTCAGTGTGTTAAGTTGGCCAGCGTCCTAGAGAGAGTCTTTGATGGACGCATTTAGGCCAACATTAGTAATGAGTCTGGCCCAGCTCTTGCTTGTAGTTGTTGTTTAGAATGCATTTTAAATGCTGGCTGTAATTCCAACATCTTGTTCAAGGCCCGCTCTCCTGGTAGAAGATAGCCTCTGGGGAATCCAGGAAAATGAATTTTCTGCATTTTCTTACACGTTTATGTTTGTCGTATTTATCGCTTTGTGGTTATTTATATCCATACGTGTCTGTTTGAATGCAGGCGTGTACACGTGTGCCTCTTCCCAATGACACATGGTTCAGCTGCTGTACGCATTTTCTATATTTATATTTATGGAAATGGAATGCTGTGCCTCTCCACAGGATGAGAGAATAGCATCTTTTCCCCCAGAATTAGCATTTTGTTACTTTTTTGCTGTTGATTTTACACGGTGTGAGTTCTGCCACTTTAGGTGCTAATATCTGTTTAAATTACTGCCACCCGCTGGATTGAAATTTGATTCTGTTTGACTGTGCGCACTTCAATTTATATTCACAACTGATTAAGTTTAGGGTGTTTGCCTAAAGCCGTGCATGTTAGTGGTGCATGTGTGTGTGTGTGTGTGTGTGTGTGTACCTGTTGTATTTATGTATTAGAAAGGGAGAGAGAGAATCGTCTCATCTTGCATCCATTATGCAAAAACCTCTCAAACTCTCCCTGCTTTGTTTTCAAACCGTTCCAAGATTGTTTGGAAGTCAAATAGAGATGTGTAAACAGCGTGCTTCTACCAGCTGGACTGACTCGTTGGCAACAGTTTTACTGATGATGCCAAGTTTGATCGAAGTTTACTCTCATTTTATTTAACGTTTCTCTTTGCACCCTAAGCAGCTTATTTATTTCGCATTAAAATTAATTAAAAGTCTTGAAGGATTTCCTGTCTGCTCTAGAATGAGCTCTTCTGCTCCTCCTTGTTTTTTAATTGTTTGTTTATTTGATAGACTTTGATTGGCTTTAGTGTAATGACATGTTTGTTTCAAAGTTATGATTTAAAAATACAAATAATGATTGTACAATCAAATTCCAACTGAATCCTTTTGACCCTTGATTTATTGGATGCCTTACAGTCTTTATTGCTCGGGAAGGTTCCTAACTGTAGAATTGCCCTGAAGTCGCCAAGTGGCAGCCATGAAGACACACTTGATCATCCCAAGTTTATTACAGATGTTTTCTTCGCCCTTTGAAATGTGTTTTTGATCATTCTAAAAACAATGGCTTCCCTGCTGTTAAGCCCGATCAGAGAAGTGTTAGAAGTGCAGCATGTTCTAAAATAGCTCATCTTTCCCGACCACTGTTTTGTGATGTTGTTCCGCTGACTTGTGATTACTCATTGCGTTCGTACAGCCTGAGCCACATGGCGCCTTGTTCCCTTACCAAAATGTACCCTCCTACATAACAAACACTGATGATGTGTCTTGTTCTGACCTGTTCATTTTGAACCTTAAAGGTCGGTGTCTTTCCTCATAGCTCCCGTTGGAGAAATGTCCCTGTTGCAGTTACTGTGGCCAAAATGAAACACTTTCACCTCAAACGTTTTGTTAAGGTGGCAGGACAATCGACCAGACATCCACGTTCATATTCTCCATGCAGGAGCAACAGGGTTTTACCTTGTGTAAAATAAGTTGAACATTGCAGCAAAAAAAATTCTATAATTTAATTAGGGGGGGGGGGGGGGGGGGGGTGGGTAGCACCTGCAAATGAAGCCTTTTTGACGTTCAAATTGCAGGAGTTAGAGCTCTGAGATCAAAACAAACTACCGAAATCCATCCCCATAAAAAGATTTGCTCTTCTCTCATCTCAGGCCAACTACTTCAGCTGCCTGGCGACGATACTGTACACTCGTAAGGATAATTGTCTGTACCAGGCCTGTCCCACTGAAGACTGCAAAAAGAAGGTCATCGACCAACAGAACGGAATGTACCGCTGCGAGAAGTGTGACCGAGAGTTCCCCAACTTCAAATACATACTCCTACTTATTGTAAGCTGAAAGTGGATAAAGTGTACATCACTAATGCTTGTTTTTCACTCGTGCAGTGCCGTTGACTTTGAGGAACTTCTCTGATAACACACACTGAAAGGCACACACATGAATAATCTCTCGCCCCTTTATCCTCTCTGTCTGTCTGACTCTCAGGCCAACTTAGCAGACTTCGGGGATAACCAGTGGGTGACATGCTTCCAGGAGACAGCTGAGGCCCTGTTAGGTCACAGTGCAGAAACACTGGGACAGCTCAGAGACACAGTGAGAGACGCACACACACATATTCTATGCTAACACACGCTCCCCTAACTAGTTTGTTTCTTTCTGACACAAAAATGACTTCAACACATTTCTTCAGGAAGTCTAACCATAACAGACTGCTTCCTGTAGAAGTGTGGCCGTGGTTTTGTATTTACCTTGTCTTTCTTTTGTCTGTGTGCTCCGGAGGATGAGGCTGCATTCGATGAAGTCTTTCAGAAAGTCAACTTTACAACCCACATCTTCAGAAACCGAGTCAAGCTGGAGACGTACAACGTAAGTAGCTATAAACAGGAGCACAAAAGAATTTGATACAATGCGAGGCAATTTAGTTTCCCAGGAATAAAAAAGCTGAATGTAATGACATACAATGGTTCCCGTCATTGTCCTGCAAGCTGTGAGAAGAATTCAGTGATCTCTGCCTTGCAGGAATAGGCCACGGTGATTGGTTATTGCACGCCTGTTCTTATCACTGTTCTCAACAAATGCAGCAGCGGTACACTAATAATGGATCTGGAAAAATGGGCTTTTAAAATAACCAGGATTGCAAACAAGTGGCATTGTTGTAAAAACAGTAAATGGTCTCATTTAGGGTCGATTTCATTTCACAATCAAACCAGGAAGTTCGAACATCTGCAATATATAAACCTCAGCTGTGTGTGTATGTGTTTGTTAAGCAGTTCCTTTCATATGACCACAGTTAAGTGATGAAAATGTAAGTACTTGTAATTACAAATGGCAGCACTTAATATTTGTCAATCCCACAAGCTTCTGTCTTGGCAGAGAAAACTGTTTTTTGGTCTCTGAATGTTGACAACAACATGAGAAGGCAGAGCTTGCAGTGTTTAACGCTTTAGTATTTTGATTGGCACAGTGATTAAACTAATCTGTAGCAACCTTTAAGATGATCTCGTTGCAGGCCGTGGTGGAAAATGGGTTCACAAGGAGCTCTCTTGATGAAAAAAAACTCCACAAGGAACATTCACTGATTTATGTGAAGCTTCCCCTGGTGCTAAAGAATGATGCATGAGGTGTGTTTTTTTTTTTAATTAATGGGCTGCATGCCATCCGTGAACTTGTAATAACCAGATTGTCTTTGGTTATTATCTTCAGCTTACTATGGTTCCGAGCATGCAACGCCACAAAACAAGATGCGCAATATGCAATATAATCACAACGCACTGTAACACAACATCAATCTAAAATCATTTCAATTAGTATCACACTGACGAGGGACTTGTTATGTAGCAAGTGCACTATGGATAACTGAAAACAAATACAGCTGTGGATTCATTTCTCTTAATTAGGCACTAATTAGCATTTAGCTATTGTCTGTCTAAGCCTAATTAGCTTAATTATTCAGAGGCTAATTTGCTACCACGGGCGCATACCAAGAGTCTGTGTGGAATGATTGAGATGTAGGATGAGCTCTGAACCGTCCTGACCTCAAGGAATCCTACAAGGAACGCTATGCAGAGTTCATGAGCAGTGCTTCAGAGTTTTCAATGAGGAGTTGTTAAATGTTAACATACCACTGCTCCGTACCATTGTACAAGAAAAAGCATTTTTTTATTTCATCCCACAATGCAGGAATACTGTTTACAACAAACAACATACTGATCCTTTCTTATTTTATTGCAGTCTTACAAGTAGAGGAGCTCAAAATTGAGTTAGTCCTAAGGGCTGCATTACAGGAAGAGTCATGAGGTACGAGCATCAATCATCCACTGATAACTATTGATGTCTACAGCAGATTTCTGGGCAATCTGGGCCTTAAGTGCAAGATGGACAGACTGCGGACATATCAATTTAGAAAAAATAATGTGAGCAGTATTATTGCAGGAGTTTTAAATAAGCTAACATTTGATTGAGCCGCTCTGTCATGTTCAAAACAAATGTGTGTTCATTTTATTCGGTTTATAATTACACACTACATACATTTTATTTGATGTTGCATTTCCTGACAGTCAAAATGACCTTACTTCATACAAAGTCAGCAACCAAACATACAAAAACGCACGCAATAAATCAATGATATAAACAATAAAACATAGTATAAATAAGTGGATGCAGTTTTTGCAATTAAATTAAGAAAGCTAGTTAAAATTAGGTTTTAATAATAATGACCACCTTTACACCTAAATACATAAACCCAACCCAAATCAGGTTAACATGGCAAGCTCATACATTCATGGAATACAAGGCTAAATCGGCACTTGCCATTAAAGTCTGTGTTTTGCACTGCATGTCTGTATTTCAGGTGAAGTGAGCGAAGACAGCAATGCATCTGCCCTGCTGTAGTTAAAAATGAACCAAATCTACAGCTATAGAAGACATGTAAAGGGAACAGTAGAGCCGTGTCAGACGGGTGTTGGTGACATTTTTAGTAATTGATGTCAACAGGATCAACATATCCTGTTACATCTGTTAGTTTTCTTCACCTTTTAATTATTGTCTTACTTTTGTAATGTTGTGAAAATGTGTCAAACAAATCTGACGTTTAACACGAACAATGTTCTAACATCTGTTAATAACATCAGCCACAAAGTACAGATAATGAGGTGTGAGCAGAACAAGTGTTCTCCACACGGCTTATTAATACATTCTGATCTCTTTTTCTTCGCACCTTGCTTCATAGCTTTTTCAAAAAGATGGGGGCAGAATAAAAAATGAGAGCCTCTTTTTACCTCTGCTATAGTTCCTTACCATATACTTTTGAGTCTACTTTGTTTTCATAAAAATAGAACAATGTCATAAAATGTCAGAGCCTAGCAAGATTAATAAGGTTACAAAACGTTGTCATTTTTCATAACCAGGACACAGAAGGAGAAAAGGAAGTGTGCATAAGATCATATTTTAAAGTTGTTGTTCTTTTCTTGCATATAAACTACATTTCAAGTTATTTTAGGGCAGAGCAAAGATGATAAAGTACCAATTGTTTTATTTAACAAGCGCAATACACTAAAATCCCCAACTTTTCTCTACCATGGAGTATACATATTAAACAGCACAAGCCTATAGCTGAATCTAACACAGCCAGAGACTCCAGTCTTTCCTTTCTCTCTTGATTTTCAGACTTCATTTGGAGGTGTGAGAGCTACAGTTTCCGGCAGATTTATTGAAGTGAAATGACTCAACTTCTTCACATAAATAGATTAAACAGGATGGAAACAAATAGTATACATTAAAAAAAGTCATATACATTTTTTATACATGATTTATGTACTCTCCAAATATGTCTGAAGATGTATTTTAAAATATATGAAGTGCACAACTGTGAGTTAAATGTCATTACAACATTTATACGATATACTTTCTGTCTTTCTGTAATTGAAAGGCAAAGCTGTTTACTGTTCGGCCGACTGCTGAAGTTCCTTAAATCTTTTTTTCATCTTCGCACACCTGAACAGCTCTGCAGGAAGCGGATTTGATTGTCATATTGCCGGTTTAGAAAGTACCCGAAATTATAGCAATGAGGCACCCCCCTATTAAGGTGTCAGACAGGTGTGAAGGGAGGGCGTTTCAGATGCTTTTCCAACCATCCAACAAACGCTTCTATTAAGGCAGACAGTACTGGCCCCTTATCCACACTGGAGTCCCTGCAAGTCCACGAGTTTGGAGGTTTGAAAGCTATTACGTTTGATCTTAAACAGACAACTATTTATTTTAATTCCAAATAGGACGTAGGACTACACAGTAGGAGAAGAGCCATATCAAGTGATTTTTGAAACTGCACAGTGTGTTCACTACAGCCATGAGCAATAATTAGAAACGATGTTGCCAGAAGAAGAAAGATGTCACATTTTCCACGTTTGTTGGTTTGTGTTACCGCAGAGGACAGCTGCTGAACTTTCTCCTGCAACATGTGTTTAAACCTTCAATTGATCAAATGTATAAATCTGAACAGACCTAAAATATCTGAATACTTCGCTCTGTCATGTTTCATGAGAGTGGAGCCCACTAAAAGGTAAGAGAGTGCAGCCGATCAGCCACTTGTGGTTCAGATTTCAGTGCAGTAGAACTCCCTCTCATCTTATAGTGGCATTAATGGACTTCAGATGATGATGAAAATTAGATTTGGCCCCTAGGATTAAATTTGCGTAGCACAGATGAGTGCATTTTCCACATCAAATTTGCATTTGATGCGCTTAGAATTCGGGCAAGTGTATCTGATTACAAACAAATTACTTGGTGCAATATATTGAGTCTCGAACCTTCCCAGGCTGGATGCTTGTTCTTCTTAAATGTGTGATTCTATACTTTATTATTAATGTATGCAGAGGCAGGATGTAAGCAGATGTGTGTGTGTGTGTGTGTGTGTGTGTGTGTGTGTGTGTGTGTGTGTGTGTGTGTGTGTGTGTGTGTGTGTGTGTGTGTGTGTGTGTGTGTGTGTGTACCTGTTGTTTGCAGGAGGAACTCAAACGTGTGTGTGCATATGTCTGATTGTGTAGGAGTGCATCCGTCTGTCTGATGTGAATGAATTGATTTAGCCTATTTATGAATACATTCGTGTCAGAGGGGGCCTGTTATTTCCTGCCTTATGTTAACAGACAGGACACTGAGAGCCACACACACTTCACACACTTCCTCCACAAAACACACTCTTGGCAGTCCTTTCAACATCACTTCAAGATCTTTTCCATGTCCTTGTACAGGCGGAGGAGCTTCTTTAATGGCTGAAGGTGAACACATTTGAAGTTGTATAAGATAAACAGAAAATGATAAAGCTTGTAAATATGTTATGAGGGACACATCTACAGATAATTGAGTTGCAACCGCTGCCATTAAGGTCCGATTCACCAAATGATATTGCGGCACTAACCCAACCATAAATCTTTGCATCCTATCGAATGTCTAAGCGTAATAGCGATAAAGCTTGTAAGAGTCATTTGGAGCCAGCGGTCTTATGGGGGGGGGGGGGGGTCACCAGAGAGCCCATGATTTCTGAAATGATGGAGAGCAGAAATAATTAGTTAATTTAAAGGTGCCATAGAATGAAAACTGTATTTACCTTGGCATAGTTGAATAAGGAGAGTTTGGTACATTGAACTGACATACCTCAAACCTCAAACACCATTGTTTCCTCCTTCACGTGCAAATCATGAATATGCATATCACAGCGGTAAAACGGGCGAATTACATTATGGTAGTCCAGCCCCAACATTTGCATACACATTTGCATGCAGCTAATGGAAACACTAACGCTCACACTTACCACTCCGTAACGTTGCTCTCCAATCTCCGACCAACTGACTGTTCTTCAAATTCCTCGGTTTCCTCCTCTGATAAAGGCTCACACATGTAAGGTTGGATGCCAATAGTCTCCATGGTTCATCTCTCACAGTTTCACGAACTTCGCTTACTTCTGTGGGCTCTGAGGCAGCCACGGATTGCTCCTTGAAAACCTGCCAATCAGAGCAGAGCTCATCATCATTATTTAAATGAGCCCCCAAATAAGGCCATTCAGCTTGTTTCATTCTAGGACCAAATCATAGGGTTGTAAATGGGCCTGTAAAACCGCATCTGGACATTTTTTTGATCAACCAGTGTTATATACCTTCTTTGTAGACATCAGAGAACAATTTCAAATACCAGATAGATGCTTTCTATGGAACCTTTAATTACATTTTTCTTTTTTTTACCTCCATTTTTTTCCTCACGTATTTTCAAAAATAAAAACCAGTGGAGCTTTATTCACTTATTTTCCATTTAACAAATGTCAATGCAACCTGTCACTGCTTCCCTGAGAAAAGGTTTACTTAATACTCTTCCACCTGCTTTATGAAAGCAGTTATTTCGACTGTTTGTCATTCATTGCTGTTTCTTTATTATACGGTTTGTGCATAGAAACTCTGCGCCAAATGTCCGCATATATAACTTAATTAAAAAGCGTGCATATAGTAAAAGAGTACAGAGACGTTGTGTGCTTTGTTCTCATTTAGGTTGTCGCAGACGCAATAACAACATCTGATGATGAACATGTAACCTGTTTACCATGTTCAGCAGCTGAGTTTATTTTAGCATGTGACTTGAAACTTGGTCATTGTTTTAGGGAATCCTCAAATTGTTATGTGATCCTCGTGTTCAGTACAAGCAGTCCTTCTCATCAAAGGGAATAAAGAGGTGTGTATTGGCTGTGACTCTCCAAGGAATGACATCACGTCACCCCCCCTGCTGAGATCGAGTCAGAGAATAGGGGTTGACCGTGTGGCCACCGAGTAATTGTTTTCTCCAGATGCGATTGGAATAAGTGAGTCCACGCACATTTAATTAACAAGCCTTATTTTTCACAGTTCCCCGTCTTAGGAAGACCATTATTTTTAAATAAGTTGTCACCTTTTGTCAAGTGGAACCTTTGTCTCGATGGTAGCCGTACAGTGTAATTTCCCTGCCGTACTCAGATAGATGCAAATTGAAAACTCAGAGGTGTTGAACCACATGTGAGATAATGGTATAATATAAAATCATTGATGCTGGTTATGCTGGCTGAATTGCTAATGAATGAATGAATAATGAATTGTCACTCAGGTGTAATCATTTCTATTGTTGTTTTATTGGACTTTAGATCTTGACAAACCACTGCATATGTCTGCTGATAGTCGCTGTTACCGCACATCGTCAAGACTGAGTTGTGTGTTTCTCTGCTTAACTATATGTGTGATCATTTCATAAGCACATACATTTTACAGTTTTTCTTTTAGTTGAAGATAAACAGACTTAATATCTACTTTTCTGACTGTTAGAGGTTGAAAATTAAACTCTTTCACACACATTTTTTATTCTGTAGATCTAATAAAGTTTAATAGCATAAAAACAATTAAGACAACACTTCTAAATCCCATCATATTCTCAAACATATAAATACATTAGAACCAAGCAATCCAGATAAAGAAATCAATGTATAAACATTGTTGAATATGCTTTTATCCCCGAGCTAACGCCATGACTAATACTAATGTGATGGTCTTATTAACAATAACAAGCTTGTGATGTTTCCATGTGTGAAGTCGAGAAATAGTGACAGTTAGAGTATCAATAGAAAGATTTGTCACTGTGAAAAAAACAAATGCTGATCTATACATGCTTTCTCACCCGTGGTACTCGTGGTAATATTAAAAAAGACAATACTTGCCTGCCAGGGGAGTCGGACCAACGTGTTTCACTCTCCAGTTAATGAAGAAAATACCTATAATCAGAATCAGGAGCACCTTTATTCCTCCCACAGAGGGGACATTTACAGCAAAAGTGAAGATAGATACAAAAAAAAGGCGTCAAATGAAACACTATTAGATAAAAGAGCATGCGCAAAGAATATACATTTAAAAATCTGAAAAAAATCAAAGTTATTCAAATAAAAAATACAGATCTGTGTTAATAAGTTGGGATGGTATATTTCTGTTTGCACCGATGACCAGCCAACAGCAGACAAACCGTTCAGTAAGCTACCAGAAGCTGCTAACACTGGTGCCAATGACTTAACCCCCGAAAGTTATCACCTGTATATCAGTTATTTCTATCAGTTCACCTTTCATTTGTGAACAAAACAATAGAAAATAAGTAAAAGCGGGCCATGTTTAAGAACAGCAAAACATCCATTCAGAACTTTATAATGGGACACAACCAAGCCTCATTTATCCAGTTATATGCTCACTACTTCCCACACACATGCATTGTATTATAACCATGACTATTCCAAAAACATTGTCGTATAGACCGAGACTTTCCACAGTGTGATCGATAGAAACATAGCTGAACTGTTGGGTGTGAAGCGCTCCTTCAACCCAGATTTAGGCTTGATGATTTAAAGTCACTAACTGACAGAGATGTGTCATTAAATACATTATGCTATGTTTATATCTTGAATGTTGCTGATCATGGAGTCTAGAGGTGTCTGAAATGTTTCCTTCCCTCCTCAGGATGAGAGTCGAGTGAAGGTGACGGTGATGGAGGTGCAGCCGGTGGACCACAGGGAGTACAGCCGGAGACTCCTCAGCAACATCCGCAAATTGGCCAGCTGAAATCGGTCCCAGTCATCCAAAAAGCTGCCCGGTGATTAAACGCATCTTCCACCGGTCTCTGACTGGTGTCCGACTGTCCCCTCCAGCGAGATAACAGCATATCTGACAGCGACAGCAGAGGGGCGGCTGGTGATTCATCGCATTAAATGGCAGCCAAACAAAAGACTGATATTTAGTTGCTCACTTCCCTCAGCGAGCCATTTGTGAAACACTGCGAATGGCATGGGAACGACTTTTACCTTTTTGTAGTTAGTGACATTTTAACAAAGAGCTCTGACTGTGATAGTGCATAACTGTGTTCTAGACCTGCTTACATTTGATCCTGTTGCATATGTAGCATACATGGTAAGATCAAAGGGGTTTCTCTTTTTCATACAAGTGATTCATCTCTCTGGTTTGAAATCTGTGGTGGGGGTGCTCCGTGTAAGTGAGATGCAGATGAGTCAGGTTTTATTTAATTTTTATTGTTCCGTTTTAAAGCATGGCCAAAGTGTGTGGGAGACTCGCATGTTGGCATTTGTTTTAACTTACAGCTTGTACTTCTTGTTAAAATCATCCTTATAAGTTTAAGAAAAGAGTTGGTTTTTGTTCTTCACATCCAAGCTATGCCAAAAAAAGCTATTAAAAAGATTTCAAAATAATCTCTCATCACTTCTACTTCCTTTTGAAAGGAGGTTTTTCACAGAGCTGTAGCAAGCTGTACAACATTAGCCCGGAAGCTAATTTCCTCAGGATAGATTTTCAACAAAAATGAACATTCATTTATTTTTTCATTGATTAATCCAGGGGTTTTCAACCGGTGGTCCGCGGACCCCTGGTGGTCCGCGGCGGCATTGCATGTGGTCCGTGACAAGAGCCTATGTTGATCAGTTCACCATTGTTTTTTTTTAATATAAATTCGCTTTGATATTTCAACACATTTCCAGAATACCGTTACATATCGTGAAAAATATGTTTAAAATAATATAAAGGAAATTCAAGCTGACAGAATGTAGCCTTGCGCCTATCCAGTCTATGGTAGCCTGTGATTCGCTAATGGTAATGAGTTGCGTCGCTAACCTCACTTATTATTCATTACGTACAGTCTTGCGAGCAAAGTTGACACACATTTATAAGCATAGCCGACGAGAGTATTTTAAGATAGGTTGTAGTACAGCAAACATTTGTTACATATGTACTAGTCTAGCTATATATCTAGCACCAATGGATCGTTTTGTAGTGAGGAAAGTGCCAGAGGGACAGGCTGCCATGACAGAGGGTCAGGCTGCCACGACAGAGGGACAGGCCGCCACGATAGGGCAAGGACAGGCTTCCGAAGCGTCAACTTCGCAAAAAAGACGAAAAAGAAAATACAATGAGGAATATGTTAAATATGGATTCACAGTGACGACAGACAGAGCAGGAGAGGAGGTACCACTGTGTTTCGTATGTTCAACAATTCTCTGTAATGAAGCTATGAAGCCGTCGAAACTTACGCGGCATATGGAGACGCATCACGTCCACTTGAAGGCCAAACCCGTTGAGTACATGCAACAGATGTTGCGTGATTTCAAAGGACAGCAGGCTACCATGAGGAAGAGTGCAAAAATAAATGAAAACGCACTGAAAGCATCGTATCTGGTCGCTCTCAGGGTTGCAAAAAGTAAGAAGCCCCATACCATTGCAGAGCAGCTTATATTGCCAGCAGCCATAGATATGTGCAGAGCTATGGTAAGCGAAGAATGTGCCAACAAATTAAAAACTATTCCGTTGTCAGACAACACAATCGGAAGACGAATTGGGGAAATGGCAAATGATGTCAAAGACCAGCTGATGGCAAAACTTCAGACAGTTCTGTTTTCCCTTCAAATCGACGAGACGACAGATGTTACTAATGATGCGCAACTGTTAACATTTGTGCGATACGAGGACAGTGGCACTATGTGCGAGGAATTTCTTTTTTGCAAACCACTGCCCGGGCGAACTACCGGTGTAGAAATATTTAAAGCACTGGACGATTTTTTCACGGAGCACAATATCTCGTGGCAGAGGTGCGTTGCATTATGCAGCGATGGGGCCCGAGCCATGAGTGGCAGCAAGACTGGACTGTTTGCGCATGTAAGGAGGGTGGCTCCGGGGGTAATTTGGACACACTGCCTGATTCATAGAGAGGCTCTCGCCTCCAAAGATCTCAGTGTTGAGCTCAGTGGTGTGTTTGATGTCGTTGTCAAGACGGTCAACTTCATAAAACGAAACGCATTGAATACACGCCTGTTTTCATCCCTATGCCATGACTTGGGAAGTGAACACAGCTCTCTCCTTTATCATTCAGAGGTGCGTTGGCTGTCTCGCGGCGCTGTGCTCGCCCGTGTGTTTGAACTACGCGGAGCTATCTACGAGTTCTTGTGCGAGAAGCATTCTGATCTGGCTTCCAATTTCAACGATAGTTACTGGTTAACTAAGCTGGCGTACCTCACAGATGTTTTTGCAGAGCTGAACAAGTTGAACAGCTCCATGCAAGGGAGAGATGCAAACGTCATGCAGCTCTACGAGAAGCTCGACGCATTTGTGAAAAAAATGTCAAAGTGGATCGAACGAGTGGAGAGCAATAACTTGGCGATGTTTCCTTCAGTTGAGGAATACCCTGACAGCACTGACATCAACGACACTATATGTGAGCATTTGAGGAAGCTTGTGCGTCAATTCGCAAAGTACTTCTATGTTTACTGAATGTTGCGCACTGGAGTCTAGAGGTGCGAATTTCCTTCCCTCCTCAGTGAGAGAGTCGAGTGAAGGTGACGGTTGAAGGATGGTGCAGCCGGTGCCACAGGACTACAGCGGAGGACTCTCTAGCACACATCCCTGTAAATTGGGGCCAGCTGAAATCGGTTCCCAGTTCTCAAACAAGCTGCCCGGTGATTAAACGCATCTTCCACCGGTCTCTGACTGGTCTCCGACTGTCCCCTCCAGCGAGATAACAGCATATTGACAGCGACAGCAGAGGGGCGGCTGGTGATTCATCGCATTAAATGGCAGCCAAACAAAAGACTGATATTAGTTGCTCACTTCCCTCAGCGAGGCCATTTGTGAAACACTGCGAATGGCATGGGAACGACTTTTACCTTTTTGTAGTTAGTGACATTTTAACAAAGAGCTCTGACTGTGATAGTGCATAACTGTGTTCTATACCTGCTTACATTTGATCCTGTTGCATGTGTAGCATACATGGTAAGATCAAAGGGGTTTCTCTTTTTCATACAAGTGATTCATCTCTCTGGTTTGAAAATCTGTGGTGGGGGTGCTCCGTGTAAGTGAGATGCAGATGAGTCAGGTTTTATTTAATTTTTATTGTTCCGTTTTAAAGCATGGCCAAAGTGTGTGGGAGACTCGCATGTTGGCATTTGTTTTAACTTACAGCTTGTACTTCTTGTTAAAATCATCCTTATAAGTTTAAGAAAAGAGTTGGTTTTTGTTCTTCACATCCAAGCTATGCCAAAAAAAGCTATTAAAAGATTTCAAAATAATCTCTCACACTTCTACTTCCTTTTGAAAGGTGGTTTTTCACAGAGCTGTAGTAAGCTGTACAACATTAGCCCGGAAGCTAATTTCCTCAGGATAGATTTTCAACAAAAATGAACATTCATTTATTTTTTCATTGATTAATCCATTCCATATCCTGCCGCTTTACCTGACCCAGGTCACGTTTGAAATTGGTTAAATGTATTTTATAATTAACCTTATTAGTTGTATCATTACGAGTTATGTTAATGCTAGAAAAATGTAATATGAAAAACTTCCAGCAGATTCACACACATTCAACTCTTAAAACAGGATGTTTCTGCCCTTGGATGCAGCAAACCTAAAGTAATGATCCGTTAGTTTGTCATGTCAAGATCTGTCTGTGTTTCTCCCCATATATATATATATATATATATATATAGTAATATCGATATTGTGTTTTGTGCCAAACTCAGACACTGGAGAACAACGACAGTACTTCAGCAGCGTGCCTCTCCTCAGGTGTCTCTGAAGGGCATGGCACTGGTGTATGCACCATCAGTACCATCTCCTACCCCACTGTGTATGGGAGATTAAACCCACATACACACACACACACACTGATTCTTCCTACCCACCTTGTCCTTTCCTTAAACCTTTTTTTTTTCGAATCATGGTTGGTTTAACGAAAAACTCAACCAGTTTGAAGGCATCCAACATAGTGGCCTCACAGTGATTCCCCAACAAGGCCCAGGGTTTTGAAAGGTGGGTTGAATAGAAAGTTTTGATTTCTTTCCTGCAGACAAATTCAGAATCTTGAGATTTTTGTTCAGAGGCTGATCTGAAAAGGCAGGAGTTTTGTGGTGATCTGAGTGATAAACAAACTGCATTTCAAAGGTGAAAAATATATAGGGAATTAAGGGATTGATGAATGTGTCACTGATAAACAAACAGAGATGGTTTCACTCAATTTGAAAGGGTAGCATTTCAAAGGATATTTTGCTTTACTCTGAAACACTGCCAAACTTTTCTTTTAAAGTTCTGGTGCAAGTAGGTGCAGCAAGTGTGTTCTTTTCAGCAAATATAAAAAGGGAAATGTGAGATCAGAAAGTCATTTCCAACTTAAAGCCTTGCTGGTGATTGAGACTTAAGATGGACTGACGTCAGTCTGCAGCCCCGGGGCATTGTGGGACGGAGGAGGACACTGAAGAGATTAAGAAACATACTTTTTTTCTGCATTGCCCTTAGAGAACTTTATCTGGCTGTGACGTGCTAAGCAGAAGGGAACGGAATTGCGGGTAAGGTTGTCATATCTCCTGTCGGGGGATGTGGGACCTTCAGTGTGGTGAATGTGCAGTTTGTCTCTATCTGCAGAATGTGTGTAAGGCTACAAGGACAGTGAATGGAAATGAGCTGCAGTTATCACGGAGGTCGTAGCCCTGATCACAGTCTATATGGCTTCAGTCTTTATCTTAAGAGCTGTAGTTCAGTTAAGCCCTAAACTACCGGCTGTGTCTGGTGTGTGTGTGTGTGCGTGTGTGTGTGTGTGTGTGTGTGTGTGTGTGTGTGTGTGTGTGTGTGTGTGTGACTGCAAAGAACACCACAAGCCTTTGATGTACTGCATGTATAACACTGCACAAAAAGAAATCATTTTTTATTTTGATATAGATCAAACAAACGAATCAAAATCAAACAAATGAACTCGGTTAGTGTACACAGCATCCCATAAACTTGTTACATGTTATGATGTGATGTGCATTACTTAAAATAAAAATGAATTCCCCGTCAGGAAGAAGTAACGGCGTTTTCCCCAAAGCTCCGTGAGGGCTTTGCTCTTTGGACTGCAAACATCCTCTCTTCTGGTCTTACAGAATATTTTGATTGACAGTTGACTGACATTCAAAGTGTTATCAAGGACACTTCACTCTTTTAAGGGTATTTATAAGCTGTGTTCCCTAAGTTAAATGTAAATTATTGCAGTTAAAAAGAGCTTTGGAGGTAGCGCAGGTGTTCTGCAGGAGCTTTCATGCATGGCAGGAGGCCGGAGGTGCAGATTTCTCGCTCTAAACTTTCCTCTCTTGTAGGAAGTGGTTCTTTAGTGCAGCCCTCCCTTCTTACCTTCTTCCACTCTTTACATAAATTACTCAATCCCCCTTCAACGCCCTCCTGCTTCCATTATTCTCTTCATCTGTCTTTCCCTGTCCACCTACACTATCTGTTGTTTTTTTCACGCGCTGTGTCCACCAGCATCATCATCATTTCTCTCTGAGCACCTCATCGATTTCCTACTCCTCCCCGCGCTGCCTCTCATCTCATCGTCTCTCGTCTTAGTTTCTCTGCTACCCACCACCAGTTAAATAAACCTTCCCTATTGCCTTCTCTCGGCACCACAAGCACATTGGCTTGAGGGCATTTTTGTATGTTTTTTTTCTGCTCCACTTGGAGAGCCAGAGGTAAAGCCAACACCAAGGCCAGCCTACACTGTGCACGCCATGTGCCTGTACTTATGCATGATATCGCCACGGAGATGGAAAGATTCTGAACTACCAGTTTATAAAGCTGTAGCAACAAGAGTGGAGCTACATGATGGAGCATATCTTTAATGGGGAAGTAATGACATATGATGTTTTAGGTGCAATTCTTGGTCTATCCCAGTAGATACAGGATAACTGGTGAATTAAATTGACATTGACATGTTAATATGGCATGCATACCTAATAAATGGATGATTACATTAAAAGAAAATGCCAGGAAGACTAAGAGTGCCTCAGAGCTGCAGTGTTACATACATTTTAAAACCAAAATGTAATATGAATACATAATTAGCTGGATACAGATAGGAATCTATGAGGTTTTACTTGATGTCGATTAAGGCATTTAAGGGAGCTTTAATTTTTTATGGGAATGGTTGAATATTTTTGAAGACATCTCATTTTTTGTCTCTGGAAAAATCGACAGTCCTTGCAAAGGGGGATTTTTTTGCGTGAGTTATTTTCCTACACTTTCCTCCAAATGTCCAGCAACACAATGCTTTGATCGCCTGTGCATTGCAGAACCTGTTTACGTAACACAACTACTCGGTTAGGTTCAGGAAAAGTTCCTGTTAAGTTAAGTTAAAAAGAAACATGGAAGTGGCGTTACTGAGGCACAGAAGATTACAAATAAGTGTTTTAATGCAGGAAATAAGCAGCAGCCCCCTTGGGGAATGTCCTGTGTTCCTCAGTTCAAAAAGACATCTTAAAAATTAAAACGGAGCTTTAATTACTAACTTAATCTTCCAGTAAAAGATTCAAATTTTATTTGAAGGACATGTTTTGCTTTACACCCACACAGGCCATTACTGTTGAGCACTCAGCACTTGGTAAAATGCAATAATTTAATACCCATTCAACTTTCATGCACTGTGTTGGTGTGAACCCAATTTTTTTGGTAAGCTAATTGTATTGGGACACAATTCCTTTTTAGTTAATGATCTCCCAACAATGCCTCCCAGCAACACTCAGTGATAGGAGCTTGTTGCACTTAGGATGTCACGGCTGACAGTAGGAGAGTCACGCATTTAAAATAAACAGAATGAGAGAAATGTGTGAATAGCAAACAAAACTCTGTATTGCAGTACATTTTGTTCTGTTGTGTCTCGTTGGACAAATTGGTGTCTCTGGGCTCTGTTCTGAAGAGTTGACGGTGCAGAGTGCTGTGCTCACGCTGTGGCAGCTGACTTTTGGATATTTCATTGCTGGAGGCATATGGCACAATTGAAGTTGGGAACGGTGTGATTATGAGAAATATATTACCAGAATGTGGCAGCGGCTCACGTCAGTCATCATCAATCAAATTAGATTTTCTTATACTTTCCTTCTGTCTGTTTCATGGAGCTCAGTCTGTGATAGAGCAGTTGGAAGTGGCTTCTCTCAAGAGGAAACTCATGTCTTTTGGTGGGAGGTGCAGAATTGCCGCCAGTGAATGTGTGGCACCTTTAATTAAATTAGACTAGATAATACATTAATGCATGTTGTGGGACATCCGTTACGCAGGGCAAGACACAGTTTGATGATTTTTAAGCAAATTAAACTAATGGCAAAAATGTTTAGTTTTATTTCTGATTGGGGCATAAAGCAGCCAGGATGATTGTAATCTACAGTTCACGTTTTAAAGTCGCTCACTGACAGATGAAACTACTAGGAGATATGTCCAATGACAATTTATTTTTCAGTTTCTATTGCCAATATGGTTTTAAGTGTCACATGCTGAGCCATTTCACTCATTTCTGGGTACTTGCCTGCCACTTGTCTGGTCTTTTCTTTTTCCTTTTGGAAGTATTTTTAAACTCTACTTTTTTTTTTTGGACCCCAGGAAGAATATTGAACATTAGTGGTAGAAACTTTTGAGCCAAATAAAAAGTTAAGAATATGCTACGATTTTTTAATTTCCCCTCTGTGGGACGAATAAAGGGATTCTGATTCTGAAGATTTGAAGTTGTCCTTTTAGCTTGCAGAGTATATTGTTTTTCTTAAACCCACCTTTGAGTTCATGCACATAATACTGTGTAAAAACCACAGAACAAATACTGCATGCTATCATGACATCCCCTCGTTGTGCAGCAGATGGGTGACAAAAGGACAAATACCTGTGATACATGGCATAATAATTGCACTGCCACTCATGATTTCTACTGCCTCAAATATTCATTCACCTCTACACACTTAAGCTACTTTAAATCTCTCAGCGATTCAACTAAAGGTCAGTAGGTTGAAACACAACCTGTTCACTTATATTTACAGTGCACAGTACAGCGGAACAGAACGTCCCTCTCCCAGAGCAAAGCACAGTACATGCTGCATGTTCTCTGATGGATGTTTCTCTTTGAAATAGTTACAAGCTGCCTAAGAAAACATTTTAGCTGCTTTTAAACTATCTCTGTGATGCCATTTCACCCAGTGACTTAAAACAATAACATATATGTCCACAACGGAACAACCAGTCCTGAATTGTTGTCGTTATTAACATTTTTAGGTTAGATTAAAGATCATTATTCAACTGTGCTGATCTGAATTTAAAGCAAACTGAGGCTAAGCTTATCTAAATGAACATACTTTGCATGGATGTACAGCTCAGTAATACACTGCTTGAACATTTTCAATTACCTCAAAGCAGAGCAAGATATCACATTTTCCCTAATAACATGGTTTACAGTCTATACAGATTAATAGAAATAGGTTTTTATTTCATAGATTGGATAAGCTTTTAAGTGTCAAAAGTATATTTACAAAGCACTATAATAATGATAACCTGCAGTTATAAGTAACTAAGATAACATTTTCCAGACGGACCTGAGTACATGTAAAGAAGAGTCCAGCTGCTGTGAGGCTGTGTTGAGGCACTTTGGTGCTAAACATAGCCATGCTAACATGCTAACATGCTCACAATGAGCACATGCAAATGTTTACCACATATAAAATGACAAACAACAAATCTAATATCTTTGGTCCCATTGTCTGGTACAAAAAGTAGGAAAGAATGAAAGGTGGGGGGTATTTTTGTTATTGTAATATTTGGGAACATACCCCCACCTATCCACCAGGTTCCCCCTTTCTTTCCCACCTGCTGCCTGTCTCACTAGCTGCTCCTTATATCATCATTACTGTGTGTGTGTGTGTGTGTGTGTGTGTGTGTGTGTGTGTGTGTGTGTGTGTGTGTGTGTGTGTGTGTGTGTGTGTGTGTGTGTGTGTGTGTGTGTGTGTGTGTGTGTGTGTGTGGGTGGGTGGGTGTATGTGTGTGCATATACGTATATATAGCTGACATTTTGCCTGCTGGCTTTTGTCAGATTGTCAGTGCTGCCATGTCTGTTTTTCGGCTGCCTACCACATCTTACCTGTTTCAGCAGGTCTGTCAGTTTTCTCTCTTTGATTTGACCTCAGTCTGTATCATGGTTTTAGACTTCTGCTAGCAAAAGAAACTGTACATAAAATCAACAGTTGTATTTCAACTCCACTTTCCTAAAAGTTGTGGGTGCATGATAACTGTGCAAGATGTGAAATATTTCTAAATGTAATGCAGCTTCAGTATTCTGATGCAAATATATCTTCCTGCTGAAACACTTCAGTCAGCCCTCTCTGTGCACCTGTGTCTTCAGGATCAGCCAGTAGATAAGGGTTGTAAGCCTCTATCTGCATAACCTCTAATCTGATCCCAGAGAGATGACAGTCATAACTCCCCCTTGTTTGTTTTGCTTATCTGCAGGATTAGATACAGCTGCTGGGTTTTACTTTTCCATTACCAGGTAGAGAGAGGAAGAGAGGTGCGAGCTTTAACAATGAGCTCTCCACTGATGGCTGTGATTTAGCTATACATACCCTCATGTCTAAGTATGACTCCCAGTAGCCTAAAACCAGCAGTTTACATTTAAAGTTTGCAACATAATATCATGCTTTTAATATGTCTTAGGGATTTTTGGATAAGTTAAGTAAATGGTTTGAAGGTGAAAGGTCATTGTCGGAAAAATCTTAATTCAAGGTGTTCTTGCTTTTCTTATCTCCTTGTTTTCATCAGCAATGGGAGTTTGCATCATTGTTATGGTATTTGCTGTTTTAAATTATGTTGTCTGAAAATAATCTTATATAGGATAGTTTAGAACATGTGTCTTTCTTCACATCCACATACTGTGTGAATTACTGCCACTTGTTAGACACATTTATCCAAAGCAACTTACATACTCCTCCCTCTGTGCATGAATCCTTGTTTTTGTCACTTCATGGGGAGAAGGGTGAACATAAAATGCAAAAATGGTAATTGTCTATGTAGCATAATGGATACTTGTCTTTATGCTAGCATTTGTTTTGTAATGATTTGTTTAGCAATTGCATTATGCTGCTATGGAATTAGCCACAACAGATGTGGTGATGTTTTCTGTTGTTGCTCTGCTTGCTCCTCTCCACTTTTCCAGCAGAGAGCTAAGTACAAACACGGCTAATTACCCCGTTTACACCGCAAACGTAATTACACCCCTATGGAGAGTAACGCGTTGAGTGTGCAGTACGTACTGAAGGAGAGGACGGGGAGGCTGCAGATGCTCTTGAATGTTTGCAAGTGTGTGGATTGATCACAGGTACATCAGAGAAATGTGAGGATATTCTTGAAGCGTACAGGGTAGATTAATATTTAATTGAGCATTCAAACAACCTTTAAATGTTATCCCTCACGCAGGATTAATAGAAAAAAGGGGGGGAAAAAGGTGAACGTAATTGTTTTGCTATTAAGCTTTCAATTCAAAGTATATGACTCAGACATTATAAATGCAGCATGAAGCTCATACATATCTCTCCCAAAGAAACGTGACTAATCACACGTCTGAAGACATTTTTTAGACATGTTGTTCTGCACGGGGTATCGAGAAACAATGCTGCAGAACACATTCCTAAACACACAGTCTCGGGAGGTGATAGCTGGAATGTTGCAACCTTCTATTAAATTAAATTTAAAAGAAAAAAAAGGAGAGAGGGTTTATATTAAATGGGGGATTGGAGAGTAGAGGCTGTCAGGGTGGAGTTAATGTGTAAAAAATGATCTTTTCTTCCTTGCATTATTATATCCACCTGCTCCAAGCTGGTTTGATTTTATCCAACATGCAGCGTTTGAGATCACATGTGAGATCTCAAACACAAAGCTCTCCACCAATGAATCACACTCAAAATGCTGCAATTATTTCCAATCAGTTAGCGCAATAATGTATAGCCTTGAGTCTCATTTTAGCCTGTTGAACAAAGAATGAGATAAAAATAAAAGCTGAAATGGAAACCGGACTAACAGTAATAACCCCAATCAAAAACCCATTACCATTACACATAGAATTGTAGCATATGTCCTCTGTGTTTCAGGGCACTGAACTGCACTGGCACATGTTTAAGTGCCGTATCAAGAAAGGAGAGTAGAACATGTTCAATTGTTTCTGTATGGAAATTTGCCTTGGGCACGTCAGAGCATCGTTACAAAAACAATCAGAGTCCAGCACTCACAGTCTTAACGTAACATATAATCAAAAAACAGTTTAACACCAGGGTATTGCACTCCGCGGGTATAGCGGTCGAAATGAGATTTCTCCGCAGGGTGGCTGGCATCTCCCTTAGGGATAAGGTGAGAAGTTCAGTCATCCGGGAGGGACTCAGAGTAGAACCGCTGATCCTTCGCGTTGAAAGGAGCCAGTTGAGGTGGTTCGGGCACCTAGTGAGGATGCCACCTGGGCGCCTCCCTAGGGAGGTGTTCCAGGCACGTCCAGCTGGGAAGAGACCGAGGGGTAGACCTAGGACCAGGTGGAGGGATTATATCTCTTCGCTGGCCTGGGAGAGCTGGTTGATGTGGCCAGGGAAAGGAAAGTTTGGGGCTCTCTGCTGGAGCTGTTACCTCCACGACCCTGACGGAAAAGCGGGAGAAGATGGATGGATGGATGGATGGATGGATTGTATTGCACTCCCTAGAGTGAGGAAGCAACAGCAGATGGGGTGTGTACTGCCACAGTAAAATATTTTCTTTTTTGTGCACTACCTTCTTCTTTCATTTGTCCCCTTAAAATTGATGTGTCCTGCTCCATCCTGCAGACTGTCCTGGTCTTTGTTAGAAAAGCTGTCAGACACACTTTGATAGCCAAACATGGCTCTGTGTTAAGGCACTTTATATGAACACATGCTTTCACATGCATAGGGAGGCACATGCATGCTGCACGCTGTCGTGAAATTGCACCATGACTTATCGTTCTGCAGAATGCATATGGGGTAATGCTAATCGAGAATTGGTGACCTCAATGCCCTAAAGGTGCATATAGACAAAGCCTTTAAAGCAAGCAGACTATATCAAAATGCAATTTAAATGTATTCAACATGTTTTCAAGACACTAAGGATATGTATTTCGACACCCCTAAAAATCAATCATTTGTAGGTGGAGTTTTTCACTCTGTAGATCTTAGTGGCACTGATCCAAAGGATTTAAAGGTTTGTTTTACTGGATATTTTGCTCCAGGCTTTCAGACTTTCTTACTGATTAGAAGGCAGTGAGCAGAACAATATAAACTCTGTTTCAAAATGACACCAGCAACACCAAGATTATTTTTGTACCTTCAATATTATCAGTGGTTATTGCAGATGATAGTTTACAATTTCTGATGATTGGAAATATGATATCCATTTAACTCACTCATGTTGGCTAGTATTTTAAAGGCTGGATCTCCATAAAAAGCATTTTCAGCTCACATCATGAACATCACCACTTGATTGTGTCTTTCCTGTATTTGTAGTTCCATTTATAGCACATTAAACAACGAGGTGTGAACCGAGCAGACCCAAGGTCAAACGTCCTATCTCGAAA
The DNA here is from genome assembly GCF_036324505.1 of Eleginops maclovinus. Classification (NCBI taxonomy): domain Eukaryota; kingdom Metazoa; phylum Chordata; class Actinopteri; order Perciformes; family Eleginopidae; genus Eleginops; species Eleginops maclovinus. The sequence goes on from NC_086358.1 coordinate 8,104,521, forward strand.
GCTGATAAAAGTGAAAAATAATTTGCATTCATGCATCTGCCATGTCCTTTGGATCTGCTCAAACATTTCATGTCTTAACCTTCACCCATGCTACACCCTTCCGCCAAGTTTCATTAAAATCTGGGCCAGTGGTTTCTCTGTAATCCTGCTGAGATACTAACCGACAGACAAACCAAACCGAAAAAATGATCTCTTTGGCGGAGGTGACGATGAACATGGAACACGTGTAGATAGAAAACTACCTGTAGAACTGTGATATCGCCTCTGAGATAAATATATTTAGCCTCCTGTGTTTCTCAGTTACACACTTTATTTGAAAGCACACTTTGTGATTGTGAGCTTTAAAAATAATTATCCCTTTTGTAGTGCATCCTCCATGTTTGTTCACAACCTGCATTATTGTGCTCTACAAACACAGTGTCCATGTAGAAATGTGTCACTCATTAATTTTGAATCAGTCTGAGCCTTGTTCTCCTCCCTGTTAAACTGCTGCCTGCTTTTAGAATAGTAACGCCCTCCACCTCCCCAGCCTCCTCCTGTATCAGCATTTAGCTGTACGTTTTAATTGTTGAATGTTTCTTTTAATATGTGTCATGTTCATCAAATGTTGCGGAGAGTCGACTGGGAGTTTGAGAGCTTACTGCGGACCCACACAAACAAATTCAAATCTTAGACAGTTTAAAAGAAAGCATACCTATTTATCAAGGCTCATACAAATTATTATTAAAATAAGCTTAGTTATTCCCTAAATGATGTATGAACATTAATACTATAAAGGAGACTTTTGGATTTGGCTTCAATATAGACTTTCAACAGCACCAGCTTTCTTTATTTTCTTTAAGAGGCATTTCTTACCTTCTTTAAATATAGCCATCTTTGTAATAACCTAAGACAGATCCTCACTGGTGGTTTTGTCTTATTGAAATCAAGCTCTCCTCACTTCTTTGTCTTCACATTTATCATCCACCTCCTGCTAATCACTTTGGTTTAATCAGGCATCCCATTTCACTTGGAAACTAATGAAACGCTGAGATCATTCAAGAAGAGTTTTCATTTAAGGAAGAAAAAGGGTGTCTTCCTCTGTGTCTTTTCTGAAAAAGAATACAAGCGTTTCTTTGAGCCCGTTTAAGAGTCACAGTAGATTACTTTAACAAAGAACTTTCTTCTAGCAGCGAGTTTCTGGAGCATGGATATAATTGGAGGGAAGGTTATCATACTGTGGGAGCTGAAAGAGGTGTCTCACAGAGGAATAATGGCATATTTCATTAAGGATAGTCTTGTAGTAACGGTGTCAAGGCAAATTGTGAGTTATTGTGTTGTCTAAAGACTACAGAATGACATTATTCGAAAACAATTTTGGTCCTTTCTCCCAATCCCTTATACCACATTTCTGAGGAAAAAAAGAGCTAAAGAAGCGGAATCATGTGTAATGTAATTGGCTGCGTTTAGGCTCCTGCAGTGTGAGGTAATAAATGATAATTGCAGCAGTTACATTATGAGCTGATACACGATTCTGTTCTGTTTCCAAATGCACTGACTCAGAAGGCAACATGTTGTGAGTAGGCTGTTGTGATCAGTGACACACCTCCGTCTGCTAAGTGTTTGTAAGATACGCAGAGGTAAGGGGCGAAAAACACACAGCAACTTATTCATTTGCATTACAGCACCGAAATTGATTCACATTACATAGTGCTCCATTATCAACTATTGGGTTTTACCGTCTGACGTTGTTGGAAAAATTGTTAAACCCCCAATTTATAACCATTTGCACATTGAAATTAGTATTTGAAGAAGGTATATAATACAAATGTTCAGGTTAATATTTGTATTTTGCCTCTACTGTGAGGGGGGGGCGGGGGAGATAAACTCCCTTTGGAGGGAACTTTGAGAGTTTAGCTTTTGCAGACCATTTACATGCACAAAGACGTACAGAACATACTACAAATAAGGGAAACACCCCCAAAAGCATAATAGGGCCTCTTTAACATGAATCAATGCATTTGTGGGAAGTTATCTGCCAGTTTTGGATAGTCCAGGGCTAATGCTCCACTCCAAGTCAAGTGATTGTAGAGTGCACTGATCTCCAGGTGATACTCACAGCCGCTGAGTTATTCAGGGACGGGTTACAATTGATCTTTAAGGGTTGAGTACGCTGTTAGAATATAAGTGTAAAGGGCAGCGATAAAAAGTCCAACCATGTGATGGGTTCTCAAGGTTTAAAGGAAAGTTGTAGGTAATTTTGTCAGAATGTACATCAGCGTTAAAAGATGACAGGCTTTTGTTTTTGTCTGAAAACCTGTAATATTTATGACGTAAAATAGTCCTCTAATATTTGGTTTGAAACATTTAGCGAAATGTATTTATCTGCAAAACTCTTGAAAGGATGAATAATGTTTTTATTTCCATTTTTTCAGACTGAAATAGGGAATGTACTGCTGTATATTGTAGTCTTGGACTTTTGTATAATGTTTTAAATTTGAATATGGTGATTGTTCTTCAGAAGTGATGTGTTACATCTCTCCATATACAGAGAGCTGTCACTGTCAAACCTCCCAGCAAACAACAGATCTTTTTCACAGCAGAAATGTTTGCTTTGCACCGCTGGTGAAACTCATTTATTCAATGATGGATTACATCTATCATGTGTTCCAGTAAGACATGACAGTGAGCCAACTTGAACAATGCCAACATCCTTACCTGAAAGGCCTGTGGAGGTTTTTAATGTTCTCAATTACACATGCGCCTTTCCTGCTATGACAAGCCAAAATGTCTGCTGGGAGAAAGATCTATCTGAAAGTGTAGGGTCATCGGTTCAGCTAGTTTCTGACTCACAGTTCACAGCTCTCCCTATGCTTCTTCTTTCTGCTGATATCCACCCTGCCTTATCTTCTTCTCCTTGTGCACCTTCAACAGCTAAGAACTACAAGATACTTTCATCAATGATCCCACTATGTTTCACTTTGTGTTAACTTAAGATTAAAAAAAATATCTATCTAATATAGTCAGTCAGTTTGATATTCTGAGCAGTGATGATCTCCTCTTTCTCTCTTTTAGTGAGGACTCAACTGCTTTCTGAATCAGCTGCTTTTGTCTGATTGACTATTCAGAGAGACCTGTGAAGACAGCAATTTCTAAAACCTGCTGAGGCAAAACTTCTATAGTTCTTGATATACTATTCAGTCCTATTCCTAAATTGTTAAAAGGTTCATGTATTCGTCTTAAGGTGGAGTCCAACAGAGGCACAGTTTAGTTTCACTTACATTGTGCAACACTGTTAAATATTTGAGCCGTGATACTTACTTACAGTTGTGTAACTTACTCACACAGTACATGCTCGTTTCCCTTATATGCAAGATGTTTTATTTAGGTTTGACATTTATGAGAAAGTAGGACTTTTAGTCTGGGACATTACTGGTAACAAGTGTGTGCATAACCTCAGTAGTAATACCTGCAAGGCATGGTTATATGTGTATGTGTGTGTGTCTGTTACCCAGAGGTCCTAGGAGAGAAACTGAGCTAAAGTTCCCCAGCCAGTGGAGTTATTTAGTTGTCATCAGTAAATCGCTGCCTGTGTGGTTGCGGGCCACTGGGCAGGCAGAAATAATGAGGACTGGTGACGGAGCCAGGTGGAGCTTCACTTTACGCAGCGTGCCTCTGCCACACTTTATAATGGACAGGGCTCTGCTCTGTGAAAGTCAGATATCCCACAGTTGACTTTTAGGCCCGAAAATAGGTGATTCTTTATTGTGTTGAAAATGCTGTTGTGGAAGAGCATGTACATGGTTTGGCAGTCAGCATATGGGGAAAATGTCATTTAAATATCAGCTTGTAAATGATACTGTAGTGGACAGTTGCTGTAAAATAATAGAAGGCTATCATTTTTGAAAAGGGTAGAAATTCATTGACAAATGTTACATAAGCAATCATAATGGATTTTTTTTGACAGAATTTGGTGCTTTGTGAACATCTTTTTGTGGGCAAATGTGAATGTGCATGTTTGTTTTTGATTCTGGAGAATTGACATGCGTGCTTGCAGAACAAATGCTTTAGTGGATTGCACAAGCATGGCCAGCTGTATTTGTCTGCTGTAAATCCTCCCAATCTGGTATCACCAGAGCACATTGTCTGAGTCACCAAAGTGTATTTATGCATGTGTGTGTGACTTAAGCTCAAACTCCTTGTGTATTGTAGGAAATTGCATTTAAAAAAAGGAAAGGCACTGTATTTATCTGAGCTCTTCTTAAAATGTTGAACAACAGCCACCCAGCAGTCACAAAGCAAGAAGTGACATGGGAGAAGTTGGATGTTGGTTACTGGATGCTGTAATATGTAGCAGGCACTAAGGGAGAATATTAAATTAGCCTGAATGGCTGTAAGGGTTGGTGAAAATAGGACCCAAGTGCAGTAAAAACAGTCAAAAAAGGCGAGCTTTAATTCAAAAATAGAGAATAGAGAAAAAAAAACAAGAATGAATTTAACCTTAATAAACCGGGCAGCATGAGAAAGGGATCCAGACAAATGACAGAGACAATCATGAAGACCACATGACGTCAGCAACAAACTCTGGGGAAAAACAACGACAAACTGACTAAGAAAACAAGGGAAATGAAGACTAAATACAAGGACTAATTACAAGACAAGACACACCTGGAGAGGGGAGGTGAACACAATCAGACAATCAGACAGGAGGTAAAACACAGAGACAGGAAGCAAATACAGACATGACAGACGGGGTGAATACCTTTCAAAATAAAACCAGAAACCGACAGCCTATAACAATTCAAAATAAAACTAAACAAAAACCTACAATCATGACAATGGCTTCAACCACAGGAGCTGTTTGTGAGAAAAAATATTTGTATTTAAAAGCATTCTTCATACTGTACAATCCTGGGCAGAGTAAGGATAGAAGACTTTCGAGTGTGGCACATCAATGGTTCTGATGCAGAAGGATTTTCTAGTACACAGGTTCTTCATCTTTGGCAAAATAACAAAAACAAAAAAAACAAAATATCATAAAAATACAATAATAAAACATTTTTTTCCCACCTGTGTCTTATCCAGTGTAATTCAGTAAACACAAAGCCAAGCGGCATACTCAACATCTGTTCATGTGTCCCTGCAGAGATAATAAATCACAGGAGTTTTTTTGAGGAATACAAAACACGTTGTATCATGATTCAAAGAAGAAGTCAAAGTCAGCTTTATTGTCAATCTCTCCACATGTACCAGACATACAAAGGAATTGAAAAAAACGTTTCTCTCTATCCCACTGTGAAGAGGTAAAGTGCACAGGCACAACAGATAAGACAAACATATCCTAACACTGAGTAACAATAAATAATAAAGTGCACAGCAGATGCACACATTTGCTAATGCTAAATATACAATCAAATAAGTATAAATGTAAGAGTTCACAGTGTATCTGTAAGAAAGTAGCAGCAATCTGTATGGTTAGAAGTTGTAATAGTGCAAATAGTGCAAGAACACTACATCCCTGTTGATTACCTCTCAAGGCTGCAGCATTTTCTGTCATATTGCTTTGTGAATTTTGCAACATCTAAATCAGACGAATTAAACACAAAATATCCGAGACTTCAAATGATTTTTTAACTTTTTTGCGCTTGGAAGAACTACTGTATGTAAGAACTGCTGACATACAATCACTTTTTGGGTTGAGTTGGTAAGCTTTAATTCCTTAAAACTCTTATTAACAGACGTCTAGATATTACATCTCATATGTATCATTCACAATATGATGCATCACTTGGTTTCAATATTTTCTTGCTCTTTTTTTTTTTTTTAACAACTGCTGAGGGAAATATCTGACTTTTTAGCTGACAGAAATGGTCCAGTGTTCACCAGCTACTTGGTAACTTTGACTGTTAGGAGCACACTGGGATTTAAAGCCTATTTTGTGCTAAACAGCTTCCTGCTGTGACCGTAAACAACTCTTAGCATGATAGTGAACCAAGGCAGCAAGTCCCGAGGCTGCAAAGATAACTCAATGAATTAAAATGCTGAAATACTACCTGAGGGGAACTGCAGAGATTGGGTCATAATTCTCAGAGTTTCTTGAAATATTGTTGATATAAATGCATTGATTATAGCAGTTTTAAAGACAGACAAAGAAAATATAAACTCCATTATAATATTTCATGATTGGTCCCATATTTCCTGTTCTGAAAGTGCTCCTTCTCAAATGCATGCATAGTAGAATCCAAATGTTTGACTATGCAGCCTGAAAAATGTAGGAAACACACATTTTTAACAATCATTAACACATTCTGATATGTGAGATCAAACTGTAATATGTGCAAAAAGTGTGATACGCTGAGCTTACACGTTTTTCCATAACTATGTTTCCTTTGTGTTTTTAGAAAAGCTTTGAACTTGTGTATTGTATTCTATCAGAAGCTTGACTTTAACTATATTTGTAGCCCTCACTGCCTTCAATGGAACAATTAAAAGACATAACACATGACTGAATCATATTGCAGATATTTTACATTAAAGGTCTCCTATTATGCTATATTTTAACAATATATTGTAGGGCAATATACAAAACATGTCTGTGAAGTATTTTGCTCAAAATACCAAACAGACCACGCATGGTACTGTAGCCATGCCTCATACCCCTCTATTTTAGCCCTGTTCCTGAAGTGCTGATTCTGTGACTGTCCCTTTAAATTTGAGCTGAGCTGAAGCTGGCCACGCCCCTTTGCAGCGTCATGCATGAGCTGTGCTCTGAAGAGAGTTTTATCCTGCAGAAAACTAAACGCTGCCGTGATTAAACGCCATATTATGTTCCAAACCACATCAAGCATTGTTTCTGAAACACTTTTTTCCTCAGTGCTTACCACCAGAACAGTGACATTATATGTATTATATAACAACTTTATTCTAATTCCCTCCTGCAGACATCCTGCTGAATACACAGGCACACAGAGCTGCACGAGAGGATTCAGCTCGCTGTATATTGAGGACGATAGGTTGGGACTTGTCACGTGGGCGGGACGTTGCCTTGAGTTAAATGTAAAGCCAGCCCACATTTAGGTTATGAGGTCATATCGGCAGCAAATCTGGATCAGCTTGTTTGTACCCCTGTTTCTAGAGATGTGGGTAAGGAGGAAAAGAGAGAGGGTTGTATGTTCTGACACTTTGTGAGTGTCCTTACACACCGGGGACACATATTTATGTATAAAAGACAGTATAAAGTGCATTTCGCATAATAGGGGACCTTTAATTCATTATCAAGCCCTGTGTTGGAAAAGTTAACCTTTATTAAAGTGATGCTTGATTTGTCATGCCACTGAACTATATATGCACCATATAAAGTATATATGGCAGCCTTCTATTGAGCCCGTCATGCGAGGCAACTTTGTCACCACACAACATAGGGAAAGTCTCACAGAGTGACAAGGAGGAGAGGAGGTGATTTACTCGACAATTGTGGAGGAAGTGATGGATCTCGGCAAGCTGCTGGGGAGGAAAAGAGAGGAGGAATCCTCAAAGTTGGATGAAGAGGAAGTGACAGGGTGTCACACCCTCCATCTCTGCTATTGGTCTTACAATGATGAAAGCACCAGCAGCCAAGACAGTTATCTAAGAGAGACAGGAGGGGGGAGGGAAAACAGTGGGAGAAACGAAAGAATTGAGGAGCTGAAATAAAGAGGGAGAAAGCGTGAGGACGAGGTGAGAGTGTGAGGGTGGGAGGAAAGAGAGTAGCAGCAGGAGGTATAAACACTTCACATGTGAATCACAGGCATCTGGCAGGAAAGGAGAGAGGGGGGGTGAGATGTGGGAAATAAAGAGCGGCGACAGAGTTGGAGAGTAGGTGAGCGAGAAAAAAGTAGACACAATGATGGAGAGAGAGGGAACAAAAAGCATCAGGTAAAAGATTATGAGCAGAGTGAAAGAGTGCAAATAAAGTGTTATGCATGTTTCCTCGTATCTACTTTTTGATGGCCTTTTTTTGTTCGGACTTGTAAGGGCAATGGGCTTTCCTTGCTCGTGTGTGTGTGTGTGTGTGTGTGTGTGTGTGTGTGTGTGTGTGAGAGCAGGAGGGAGGTAGGGAAACTGACAAATCTTGTCAACTTGCTGTCCTCCCACATAATCTGCTGACAGCTTTTCTGCCCAGTTATAAAGAAAAATAGAAGAAAAAAAGATTTCAATTCCATCACTTTTTTTTTCAGATATTAATGGGCTCGCCGACAGGGAGCTGGAAAATCTTTAGAGAGAAACACTGAGTGACAATGAGTTTTAGATCGCTTTTTTCAGAGGGGGTTTTTACTAATGTATGAGCCAGCAAGTTATGGATAGATTGTGTCCATATCCAGAGAATTCATTCCTCAGAATTGTTTCACTTTGTTGCAGACTATAAAGAAATATAAGACAAGCTCTAACAGCTCAGTCATATTAAAACAAATCATGTTGTTTACATTTTAGGAGCAAGAATTCAGGGTTCTCTGCAGGTTCTGCTTATTATAAGGTTCCTGTTTGAACACAGGGTAAATTGAGGTTCAGTTTCATAAAGGAATATGAAGACGTGATAAAAGATTAAAAAAATCAATTCAGCTTTTTTTGTTATCACTATTCTAGTGTTTGTTTCTAAATTATGATCTTTCATTATTTGGGTCAATACAGCACAAGGACAACGTAGTGTTTGAATCTGTTCTGCATGTCCATAAGAAATCCTTCTAAGGCAAAACTAATTACTTATCACCACAAACATTTATACAACAAATTGTGTTTTGTTATGACATTTCTAACCCTAACCCGAAACACACTGTTTATAATCTTTTTTTCAAATCCTCTTTTTAAGAGAGGTCTGTCATCATCATGCATGTTACTGAAATTCTCATTGAAGCTGTAGAATGTCTAGTGAAATATTCAACGTCCAAGTTATTATGGATGGAATATTTCCATCAAAAGAAAGAATCATTTTATGCTAATTTCCCCCCAAAATTCAGCATGACATATTTTGGAAACTATTGGATTTTTACTGAATTTTTCAATAAACTTCTGTGGGTATGTAACTAATGACCCACTGGCAGTAATTTGGGGGGGTTAAATAAGTGTGTGGCTCCCTCGACTAGAAATTGTCTGATTACTACCCATGAATTTAAATCAGTTTTTAAAAACTGACTTTGCCAAACTCCCCCAGTTCAAGGTTTCTACTCTAATTTATTTGGATGTTCATGTTATAATTCAAATTCATTTTAAAAGTTCACCTGAATTGTACAACGTACTTCTTATGCTGTAGGGTGTATGTAGGGTTGAGCACATTTGTTTATTGTATTGTATGCATCTAATTTTTGTTGTTACTTTGTTTTGTTCTGATCCTTAGATATATCCAAGGATGTTGCACACAGCATAAGTTTTACACTGTAGTTGTGAGTCTCCTGCAAAGATGTGTACCGGTAATACATTCAGTTAATGTGTTGGGGGTAGTGATTATACATCAGATTAGTTATACTGTATTATGCTTGATCCATCCACCAGACTCTTGACTACTTTCTGCTGGTCTACAAGTAAGCTGTCCCCCGAAGATATATTATCTGTATGATGATAAATACCGTGGCAATCATCCCTGCAAAGGATTTCACCAGGAAATACTAGTACAACATGTTGAATTCTCGCCTTGAGAACTGAATGCTACACCAGCCTTGGTCTCCGAGCACAAACTGAGCCGTTTTGCGAATTGAAAATTGATAAATTAAATAAATAAATAAATGCCTCATTCTTTGTTGTAATCAGCCCCCTGCCACGCACGCACGCACGCACGCACGCACGCACGCACGCACGCACACTTCAGGCAGGCTCATAAGAAACAGATTAAACCATGATGGATCAGGTAATCTTCAACACAAGTCACATAAACAGAGTAAGGATGTGAAGAGAGGAAAACAAGTACGAGAACGGCGAGAAACTCTTTTGTTTCTCCTTATTCTCTGCTCCCTGCTCCCACTCTGCTTTCTCCCACCTCCTGAGTGTTTTGCCTGTCATTATGTGAACACTATAAACGTGTACTCGCACACACAAAAAGCTCAAGGCACAAGTCACCTACACTCTGCCATTGTTCTCTCTCCCACCATGTGGTTTTAATTTGCCAAATGCTTAGGCTTTAATTAATAAGAGAAAGAGAGAAGCCATTAATTGAATGTATTCCTGAGAATATCATCTACTACTCATGAAGACTGCTCCATTTATCCCTCTTTACATTCCTAATGCTACAACATCACACATTTCATACCAGTGTTATATTTCATATAAACTGCAATAGATATTTAAAATATTATGGGACAAATCATTTAGAAATGGACAATATTTCTAAAACAATACATGATTGTGAAGTGACATATCCATGATAAGTGTTTTGGCCTCTTGACCCCGAACGATTAAGTAGGGCACAATAACGGAAGCCATGTAAGTAACCTTACGGACAGATTCTGACACAGCCGATCAAAATGGAGCGGTGAAGAGTTGAAACCTGCACTCAGGGCTAAGAGGATTACAGCTGAACATTATCCAGCGTCTGCGGACAGACGAAAGTCATTCTTCACTTTAAGAAGGACAGTCTCACTATTGTGTGTTCGGAGGCCTGAGCGCCCTATTGTACATTTGCACACTGCACTTTGAGATACTCAAACAACCCTGCTCACTGCTGCTGTCTGGCAATGTACACTTATATTGTCATGCTGTCTATTCTTCTCTCATACAGTCCATTTTCTCTGTATTATATATATATATTTGTATGTTATTTGTGCCAATTTATCAAACGTGCAATAGTGGTAAGGTCTGCCAAGTTCATGAGAGAGTTCACAGTGGTTTGGTAAATTATTGATCCTTGTGCTAAGAGGATTAGATCTGAACATCGCACTGTGTGGTCTGAATACAGATTCTTAATCATTCATACATTTCAGAGGAGCCTGTCAACCAGATGGTTCATTTGCCTTCTGCAACCAGATGATCACTACCCATTTGTGTACTGTTCTTGATGTGCTGGAGCAGTGGGAAAGAGAGAGAGTTACTTTTAACAGATGTGTGCCATTCAGGACTGAACATAAAGAGAAAAAATATTAAACTAAACGCCTGATGACATACATGGTATAATGCCACAGCTATGCATAATGCAACAAATAATATATATCTAAAATTGTATATAATTTGTTTGCATGATGTTTAGGTGGATCAAGGATTTTAAGTCATCTAGACAAAAGTGAATTTCTGGGACATGAAGCACGTTTTCTTTCTCACATCACTGACATATAATTTCTGATATAACAGTGGTAGAGTGTTTAAGTAGCCTATAGTCATTTACTAAAAAATTGTAGCAAGAACAATTTGAAGGTGCAACTCCTATTCCCTGCTAAATTATATTTATACTCCACTAAATTTTAGAGGGAAAAAATGTTTTTTACTCCACTACATAAAAGCTGTTGCTAGTTACTTTGCATGTTGCGAAACTATAATCAGGTCATTAATTATAATGCAATGGCAATGCACTTAACAGTTTATAATAGTTAAAATTAGCTCCACTTGACTAACTACACCAATAAGTGTTCCTTACATGTATACACAAAAGAACATCCTATAATATGACATTGTGGCCTATTAAAGAAGCAATTATCTGAACAATGAGCAATTTTACTTTTGAAACGTCTGATTTCACATTTTCTTCTAACAACGCGAATGAACTGACGCTATCACATAGATCGTCTATATAATGAAAGAGTGGCCACTTTGCTCGTGTTTTTAAAAAGAAAAAAGACACTCTCTTTGTTACTGAAACTTGAAAATGAAACAGAGTGGTGTATCATGTTTGATTAAACTATCTTTGACCAACATACGGTTTAGTTGTAGTTTGGCTAACTATTTCATGATGTGTATGGCCAATATAAGGTAACTACAGCTGGACACTCTTCAAAGTTATAATGTCTGCAAGCAAAATTGATTTGCAAAATAAAGTGTTCAGCTAAAAAAAAGAAGCTTGCCAAGAAATCATGTAAATGGCCTAATTGAGGCACTGTCGGTTGCACACGTTCTCCGCAACAGTATGTATTTCCAGCAGTTTCCAGCAACATGTGACAAACAAAAGGCCTACTACTTAACGCACCTTTTCGCAGTCAGGGGGTCTACTTAAACCAGCTGTGCCATGCCTCCTCTTTTCAACTGCTCTGCCTACTAGCTCTGTTACAAACACCAATTTATAAAGACATTTACCTGCGAAGTCCATGTCCCTTCAGGATGGTTTTGTGGAGTTAAATCAGCGTTGGTCTTTGATGGCTGGACCCCTCTCTGCTTGATGGTTGCCATGTCAGCGTTTTGTCCCAAGATGAAAGCACCACTGAGACTCAGAAGCATCACTGATTAACTTCACAAAGATAAGTGTCCTTTTTCTCATGAAGAAATTCATGCTATGATGGGATGTCTTTGATTTTCAGTCTGTGTTTGTGTGCTTGTCAATATGGCTGCTGGTGACATTGGTTGTTGTCCTAGTGTTGATTTGATTCCTAGTGACATGGCATGGTATTATTTATCAATTCATACAGTTGGGATATACTACTTTGTCATGAAATTACGCCTTAAACATTGATGCTGTTGGTTATACGTCTGCTGCAGAGAAGTTTGGCAGAGTTTTTGTGACTGTTTATCTTAAAAATGTTGGTATTGGATATTTTAAATATTCAGATCCAGTAGTCAGGCTAAAGTGTTGATCTGTTGTGGTTGATACCTTTTGTGTACGCTTACTGCTGGAGTCTATTTCTGTTTATTATCTGCATCATTATGTATTTTCTTTCTTGTTATGGCTTATTTCTTGTCATTGTTTTGGCTGCAGCATTTTGATGCTTTCATATTGTGTGGTTTGAGTATAATGCCCTTTTCCCCATGTGTTGATTATCATTGCCTGATCCTAGCCATAAGTTTGTTTTGAAATGTTCTTGTGCTTGTGTCAACTAGTGAATAATTAATGTGTGTGCGTGGAGAATATGAGTTCACAGTGTAGACGTCAAATATCTACTCTTGATATTCTGTATTCACATGAATCATGTCTATACGTTTTCTGACTATATGTGTGCTGTGTTTGAGATACCCATGTGTATTTATGTTAGTACTTTTGTGTTCAGAACGGTTTAAAATCGAAAGTTCAATCTAATAACACAGTAATTTAATTAGCTTGCCACAAATCTGAACTCAAAGTAAAAAACATAAAAACTCAAAACTTATTTTTCACATGAGATGACTGATGATGCAGTTTCAAAGCAAATCCTGTTAGACCCTCAATGAGGAAGTTGATAGCATTTAAACGCATAAAGTAAATGCTTATATCATGTTTAAACTTTGTACTTTTGAGAGTTGCTGTATAGTTTTGCAGGTGATTTCAAGCTGTTTAGCGAATCAAGCCTTTTATATACAGTACCATCAACTGAATGACAAGGTAGACAAAAGACAATCACTCTCAGCAGACAGGGAAAAATTAACAATTGCACAAAACTGAATTTTTCCAGGCTGAGGCAAAAACATTGATACGACATAAGGAAGTTGGGACATTGTTAGTGACGAGAAAACAAAAATCAATTGGGTTTGAACTTAACCATCTCAAAAACTAAAAAGAGAATAACTCACTGCTACAATACAAAAAAGACAAAGCTGGAAATAATTAATAATATAGAAAGTTTTATGGTGTAGGAATTAAGTCATGACAGCATCTAGTTGACAGGTAGAGGACTGAAAGTCAGACGCTGTCTCCTCTAGGAAACCAGCACAGCACAGCACTGAGAAATAATAGATAGAATCCCATTAGCGCGGGAGCTCTGGGTGATGTTCTAGACTTTTTTTCCCTTTTCTGAGAAAAAGAAAAAGAGAAAGTATTTTCACATCCCTCAGGGAAGGTTTTGAGTGGGAGGAGCTTCAAGTAAACGGCGTCACACTGAAGAGCACTCAGACTGTGGTGATTCTTGGCGTGATGATGCTTTCCTGTTTGCACCTTGGTCTCAAAGTGAGCGGTCTACACGGGTCAGTGGACATTGCTGCTTGACTGGTGTCTGACCTGATTTAGGATCTTGGTGCTTATAATGAAAGACAGTTGAGCATTTCTGCAGAGTTTTCCAGAATAAAATACTGAAAACACCCTGGTGATGAGGCAGCAGAGAGTCGCTTGAAGGTCATTGTTTTATGCAGCCATGTTCAGTCCCCTGCGGGCAGCCAGAGGGAGGTAACTGGCAGAGCTGTGAGATTTAACGGCATGTTCATGTGCAGCCAAAGGTGTTCAAGTCAAACATTTCTCGACACAATTTACAACCATTGACCACCGATGACACATTTTAGCTAGTGCTGTGACTCCAGGGATTTCATGCCTGGTGGTTGTTCCACCTCTTTATCCCACGGAAAATATCCCCAAAATACTAAATTGATTGATATGACATGTTGTACAGCTATTCATGGTCCCCAGGAGATGAGTTTCACTGACCTGAATTTTCCTCTGCTAGCACCAGCGAGTGAAAAAAATGTTTAATATGCAAAGTACTTTAGTTCACAGTAAGATCAAAAACCAAAATAAGTTCTATTCAATCCTGGTTTGTCTTTGCTGTGCAGACCTCAGATGGGAGCCATCATGGTAAGTAGTGTCAGTTATGTGTCTCGATTGATTTGTTTGATCTGTTTTTTTTTTCGATCTTTTAGACGAGGGAACAGTGCAAGGTGTAGTTAGCAACACAAACATTGTATCTGACACAGCCGAGGGGGCCGTGTTACGGTGCAGATGCAGACACTTCTCTTATTTAACACATCCAGGATGATGAAACATTCAATAAAGCTGCAGCAAGACTCTAAAACTGATGAAAACACACTGACACGTTTTGATTCAGCATTGCCTACACAACAGACGATAATGCTGCGTACTTGAATGCAATTTCTATGACTTCCTTGTGCCAGATTATGCTGCTGAAAGTTGAAAATGTCTGCCACTGTGGCTGACTGTTCAAGTGCACATGAACGTTTGATACCCTTTTAAGAAGATGAAGGTGTATTGCATAATGGAACCGCTCAGAATGGCAGGTTCAGGCTACAACGAGTAAAATGAGACGCAGTTAAATGTAAAAGTGCGATTGATTGTGATGAAAGTTTTGATTTTAAGCAGAAAGTCTGTTAGATTTCTCATATCTAACAGGATTTAGGCCTGTGGTTACATAGCTGCAAGTCCCTTTGCCTCCATTACAGCCCCACACCTTGACCTTCTTCCTAATTAGAATCAGATATCCGCCTGTAATGTGTGTAATGAAGCCAGACAGAGTTATGCTACGGAAAAGCCGGCTGCTGTTAAATGGTGCTTACAGAAAGGTACTGTAAGGCATGTGAGCTGGTGCATGATGGGACGCCATGCGCTTGGATGGCGCCGGTAACGAAAATCAAATTGAGTAGTGGGAAATTTGGCTTCTGAGAGCAAGTGAGTACAGCACAAATGTTGCATCAGTTTAGTGGAAACATCATACATTTGCAATTCATTGAAGCTGTTTCTCGTTTCTTGGTTTTCCGCTTGTTTCACAAAGTCTCCCACTGTTCTATCTAGCACTGTTTTATTTCTTTCTTTTCACTCTCCCTGGCTCTGCTCTTCTTTTGCTGAGTCTCAACTCTTTGGGGATTCACACAGAGAAATCAATTTTGCTTGGCCTCTTTGCCTTTGGAAGGGAACATAGGCATATATAAATATTCACATGCGGCTATTTCAGATCCTCAGCTTAGGGACTGAACTAGTGGATGAGCTGTTCTTCTGTTTGATCATGAAGCCTGTATACATGTGTCTCTATGGATAATTTCTCTCTTTCCACAACGCTTTCCTTACTACTTTGTTTTCCCCCTAAAATCTTTCTCACGTTCTCCTGATCGTCCTTAAGAGCTATTGATTTTAGTTTTCTTCAGCTTCTTATCACTTTCCGTTCTAGATTTTCCTTCTTTCCCCAATTGTTTGCTCCCTCATTCTTTCACCCATCCTCACTTATTGTCATATTCTCTTTGTCTTTCTTCCTAGCCTTCACTCTTCTACTATACTTTCTGCAATAGTCTTATTTTATCACTTCTTCCTGTATGAGATCCCCCTTTGCTTCATCTTTCATCTTTATTGTTGCTTTCTATTTAGATTTTTTATTATTTCTTTCATCCTCCTTTTTAAAATATTTATGTCTTTCCAGTACTTTTTCCTCCCTCAACCTCACCGGCCTTTCTTTATAGTTCTTACACATTATATGTTTTGAAGTGACTCCATAATTAATGTTCCTTTACCTATGTTGCTTCTATTTTAGAAACAAATACATTTTTCATATTCGCCCTGAGCTCTATGAAATAGACTCCGTCACAGCCGCTGCTCCTCATCACATGTAGTGTCTCTGCACGGGAGAACACACACGTGATCCAGGCTTAGTTTGGGACACATGTAGTTATTGACTGAACACAAATCAGAGCTGATGCTGCAGCCACCCATATTATTCCCATATCCTCTCCCCTGGCTGCTGGTCTGTTTGGTGCTGATAACTACTTCATGGATTTCTTCCTCGGATATCTCCACCCCTCTGCCTTTAAACCGTTGTGCTTTTTCTCTCCCTCTCTCTCTCCCAATTGTCAGCTTTGTTTTACAAACGGAGCAGTGATACTGTCTCTCAGAGGCACACCTCTCCCCTGCCCTGGCTGGCCGTCAGGCTGGCTCTGCTGTAACAGTGGGAATAGTCTGTACACCGGTGGACATGCACATATAATACACAAACACACAAAGACGTAGAACAATGCAGCGCCCCGTGCAAACCCAAAATGTGAACACCGTGCACAGGATCAAGGTAGACGTAGCCAGCGTGTTGACCTCACCTTGACCTGACAGAAGACACCTCCCTAAAACCCTCACCCTGTGCTAATGCAGCTCGACAGGTGTGTGTGTGTGTGTGTGTGTGTGTGTGTGTGTGTGTGTGTGTGTGTGTGTGTGTGTGTGTGTGTGTGTGTGTGTGTGTGTGTGTGTGTGTGTGTGTGTGTGTGTGTGTGTGTGTGTGTGTGTGTGTGTGTGTGTGTGTGTGTGTGTGTGTGTGTGTGTGTGTGTGTGCTTACAGTCATTCTGATGCATATTTTATGCCAGGCTGCTGAATGTATGAGTGAAACTAGGGCATGATGGTTAAATGTGGGTGTGTTTCTCTCCCTGCGGTAGATGAATGTGCATACTTATTCCATTACCTTTTTTTAACTTTCTAACCATTTCTCTTTCCTTTTCATTGCCTTATCATTCAGCCTCAGGGCTCATTTTGAAGGTGTGTCTATTAGACACATGCACGGTCGAACACGCACGCATGCGCATAAAGATGTGCATATGCACTTACAAAAGAAAGGTGAACAAAAAACAGACCACATCAGCCATTTGAGGACACTTTCTGTTTAATGTTATTTATAAACAGCTTTTGAGTCTGGCATTGTTTGATAACCACATACAAAACATTTGGGTTACACAAAGGAAGAGAGGAGAGGAGAAGAATAAGGAGGAGTGGGGGAAGGAGGGAGCAATGAGGGTGGAAGAAAAAAAAGCATATGGAAAAGGAGGGAGGAGGAGAGGATGAGGAAGGGAAAAAAGCGAGGGGTCGACCAGGAGAAAAGAAAAGAGGAGGCGCAGGAGGGGGACAGTGCAGATAACCGTTTATCTTGAATGAGTCAGCAGAATAAAAGACAGAACTGAAAAAAATATATGATAATAATCGTATTAAATAAAAAAAAGTCCCAGCCCCTGGCTCCCTGTTTATTTTTTAGGGAACTACCGAGACACAACAGAGAATTTCTCTCTTTTTTTCTTTCTTTGTTTTTTTTTTACAAAAAAATCCTCACAGGAATAAACAGACACAATTTACATCACCTCTGGGTTCACAGCAGCACAAACAAGTTTACCAGAAGGGGTCTCTAATCCTACATGTCAGGAAGATGACACCAGTGACAGGCCTCTGTTTGTCCCCAACATCTAAATAGATAGACATGAAAAGGCAGGGCTCAGCAGGAAACACACAAGCAGGGAATGTGGCCCCTTCTCTCCGATTCCCATCCAGACCAAACACTTTAAGGTTGCCCGCAGAACCACACTATTAATTTCTTGTGCTTTTTGTCAGCATGTCATGATTTTAGCTTTTTACAGCTAGGTCATTCTTTGCATACAGGCATCATTCTGAAAATATAACATTGCAATGCTATAGGAAATAAAGACTTTTAGCATTACTGGCTAGTTAAGGTACCCGGGGGCCCGTGTGTTTCTGTACAGGTTCACCTCATTGTAGTTGTGCATTTGAGACTTTGGGTGGGTGACTCTGAAGTAGTTCAGGTCTAAAGTCAAACCTGTGGTGCTCTACTCTGGGATTTGAAAGCCCCGGACTGACAGAGGTTATAAATTTGTGACAGGCAGGCTGTGAAGGTGACCGGGCTTTGTTAGGGTTGTTTGTGTGCTTGAAACGCTCAATGTCCCATAGTCCTCTCTGTCCTTGTTATTTCCTGAAGAACAATCCCAAGCGACAGAAAGTTCCCACTTTGCCGGACATAGCAGCATAAATATCCAACTCTCCAATCAGGGCTTACAGATCCTCAAGTCCGTCTGTTTTGAAGCACCCTGAACACACCATAAGAACAATTCCAGGGAATGCAGCAGAGGTTTGTCAGTCCCTTTTGTACTGTGGGAACATCACAGAACTGCTTTTGTTTTCCAGTAAAGCAGGTGTTTAGATCATTACAGGAGATATTGTGTTGGTCATCACTCCTTCCTGATGGCTTTTTTTTCTAGCATTCCAAACCCTCCTGTGTTTATTTGGATTGAATCATCATTGCTTCAAAGATTTATATATTTTTTCCAATAATTCTCCACAGAATTACAGAACAAAGTACATCATTTTTTGTGAGCCAGGCCCTGTCTTCAGATTTTCCTTGACCTGCATGTGTTGACCCTCCAGGCTCGTTGAAGCCTCTGTTTCATTGCCGTTAGGTCGAAGAGTGAACCAACCATCTTCTACTCCCATGGTTTGTCCATGTTGGCCACTGGCTCTAATTAGGCACTCTTATCTAGTGTCGTTCTACCCGCATGGCTTTAGAGTTTTCTTTTTTCTTAGTAGACACACTCTTAAAAACAGTGACACAGACTTTCATTCACTCATTTACACTGACTTTGATCGCTTGGCTCTTATAATGAATGGCTTTTAAGTTGATGGGTTGGATGAACAACAAATACGACTAGATTGAAGAAATATCAGTGGAATACGCTGTTCACAGCTCCAGTGTTAGTTTAGAGAAAAAGGCAAGGATACATTTGTGCGATAATATGTTGCAGGATCACCTTCCTGTGAGACATGCAAATAAAACCCTTTTTATCAGATATTTTGTGAAAGTATTTATTAATGCATCTAAGATGACTCATTTTGCTGCCACTTGTGTCTGCAGCATTGTGTTTCTGGATCAAAAGGTGCTGTTGAGTGAGCAGTGTGACAGATATTAATGATGGTCTTTGTCTCAACATGAGTGACAGATGGAGGGAGCATTTTGTGTTAGAGGGCTAAAGATAGAGACTGAGCCGTGCACTGTTCTGATCCTTATTGTGCGTTCTTCTCGCTGTTACTTGAATGAATCATTGGCTTGTTATTTTATGTGTCTGTACAGCTTTCACAAGTTTAGGACTTCAGGGAAGCCATTTATGCCGCAGAGACAAATGTAAAGATTTCCTGATGTTTCTCTCGGTGACATCATCAAAGAAATGGGCTAAATTGTTCTCCCTGACTTCCATGTTTTGATTATGACTTTGATTAAGATTCCTGCCTTTTGATACCACAGGGATACTTCGACAGTAGGTACTTTATAATGGTATGTACACACACAGAAATGCACACATGCCTCAGTTAAAGAGCCAGGGCAGGGTGGTTCAGGAGAATGAATCATAACGTTGCATCACCGGCACAAAAGTGTCCATTTCCTGTCTCAGCGTAGGATGACAGGGATGAGTGACAGCAACAGAGCAGATGTTAAACAGAAAATGTAATCTGCAAACTGTGACCCTGCTTTATTATTGGCTCTCTGGACCCCACTTGGTGGGCCGACAGAAGTTCTGGGGATGCACTTGTTCTTCCTCCTTCCATTTCCAGACAGGTCATATTTACCATCGTCTGGAGTATAGTCTTTCTCACCCACCTCCTGTAGTACTTGCACCTCATTGAGCCCCCCTTTTGCCTTGCGGCCCCGGCGGGTACAGTTTCTGCGGCTTCCCTTAGGTGGCCGTGGCAGTGGGGAGGGTGTAGGTAAGTTGTACTGATCCCCATGGGGCAGGTACGGACGCTGGTGGTGGTTGTGATGGTTTCTGTGGCGATTCAGGTGGTTCAATGACTCTCCGTTCTCCATCTCTCTACCCGGCCCGCCATGTGCGTGACCCTCGGTGGACAGGCAACTGGGCAGCTCCTCTTTCTTCAGCGTTTTCAGGTCCTTATCTGCCAGCTCTGGTGGTGAAACGCACATCAGAGAGGAGGTGGAGCCTCTGAACCTCCGCAGCCAATCCCAAAGTGACAGCGCCTTGCAGTCACACTCCCAGGGGTTGTCGTTAAGTCGAAGGTACTCTAGCGCCGGCAGTAGAGTCAGGCTGGATCCGGAGAGCTCGGTCAGGGAGTTGTTAAACAGGTAAAGGGTGGTGAGGCGGCGCAGGTCATGGAAAGCCTGACGGTCGACCCACTGGATTCTGTTCTGGTGGAGAAGCAGGCGGTCTAAGACCCCCAGACCACGAAAAGTATTCTGACGAAGGCTCCAGAGTTTATTGCCATGCAGGAAGAGATGACTGAGGTTCAGGAGGTCGATGAACAGATCGTCCTCCAGGAACTCTAACTGGTTGTCCTGCAAGGATGTAGGGGAAGAAGAAAAGTTAAAAACAAAGGGACGCAGTGCATTGGAAATCACTTTGATTATTTAGTGTTTGCATTCATTTGCTGTCTTGTGATATGTTGTTATTGGAAAACCGTTATGATCACTTTAACTCATTTCCTTGTACAGCTTTAAGCTAGATTATGGCATCACATAATAATCAATACTACAGTACTACATGTATACATTAGATAACATGATACATAAACAAAGCCCAGTGTGTGCTGGAAATAGCTGGACTGTGCCTAGGATTCAAACCTTTTTCTTTGAACGCAGAATGGTTGCATAGTTGATGATCTGTTTGTCTTTTAGAGGCCTGTAGCTAAATAAAGCCGTGTATGAGGGGTCAGGAAGGATTTTCTTTGCCCTTTTTAGTCGGGGTTTCCTGTCAAGGATTCAAAGGAATTGGGCCATTTGCCAATAATCATAGTTGATGTACCGACCACTCACTTGCTATGATTTTCTGTAAATCTGACAGGCTGTAATAGATGATGTAGGGATGATGCCAAACATTTAAGCTGTAACCTTAACCCCCCGAGTGTCAGTGTCAATTGATATAACCATTAGTAATATGGATATGAGAGCCTTAAGTATATCTATATAATAGAAACGTTTCTCCACAAAGCCATTTCAAAATAACATTTCTAAATTTCAATTTTAGTTTATGAATTGTTTTCCTACAGTGGTTGATAACAAAAGCTATCCTGTTGGTTACTTAAGTATGAGTGCCGCTTTCTGTGTCCAATTAAATAAATGTAATCAGAAAAGGCATTAAGTGCTGAGCCAGGCTGATGGACGGATTAGACCATAATGCGCTTTCAGTGGCAGATGCAATGTACAGTAGAGATAAAACGAGGCTGTTATCCATGTACCTGTAGGTAGAGATATTGGAGATTATTGAGGCCCGCAAAGATCCCTGGAGGCAGGGTGATCAGACCGCAGTGGTACAGGTGCAGGGCGTGGAGCTTGCCCAGGCCCAGGAAGGTGTCGGAGGCGACGGCCTGCAGGTGCCGGTTGTCCCCGAGGTCGAGCTCCTCCAGGCGGTCAAAGCCGTGGAAGGTGGAGGGTTGTATGTAGGAGATGTTGTTGGAGTAAAGCCACAACATGGTGGTGGTGGGCGAGAAGTGGCCGCGGAGCAGCCGCTGGATCTTGTTATTTTGCAGAAAGACTCTTTCGCTCTGCGCTGGGATGCCCTCAGGCACAGCATGGAAGTTGTGGGCTTGGCAGGAGACAGTGCTAGGTGAGGTGTAGCAGATGCAATGACGAGGGCAAGGCATAGAGAGATCCAGGCCACACAGCACCAACAGTAACTCCACCCCGCCATAACCTGAGTGAAACAAAGAGATGAAGGGAAAGGGAGCGTGAGAGAAGGACAAGCAGAGTTAATTGAATTCATACAGCAGAGCTCCTGTTATCAGACGCATCTTAAATGAAACACTTATTTCTCTCAGTTTACAAGGACAACAATGGGCATGGTTCAGTGCTGACAAATTACAACACTGACAAAAATCTCAAACACACACAGGCACACACAGATTCAGTTATTGATGCTTAAGTCCATTTTTCTATCTGTAACTGTTCACCCTTTGCTTAACCTTTGCTGTATCTTAATTTCAATTCAAATTAAGACCACGGACCATGATGTTTTACAAAAAACCTTGGAAATCCTGAATACCAAGAGCCCCCTTCAACGCCACACACAGTAAAATCACTAAAAACAACAATGGAGCAGAGTGTGTGTGGGACTTTGTTTTTGTTTCAACTGTGCGGGAGTATGATTGTCACATTTTTATTTATGAGTTCCTTGGACCAATCTTGATGATACCACACACACACACACACACACACACACACACACACACACACACCCTCATCGACACAGCATCCTATCTACCGCCGCACAGTGTTATATCCTTTGGTTATCCTCTAAAGGCGACAGAAAATCAATGTTTCTCCTGCTTACAAGTGAACACGCATCTCACCTGTAATACATTCCCACAATAAGTGAAAGTGAGAAGGAGGGAAAGAAGGAGAGGGAGGTGGAGGATGAAGCCGGAATCATCTGCAGCATGCCTGTGAAGTGGATATTACTTTTTGTTTTCAGATTCCTCTCTTCTCACTTGTATCTTTTATTTGATTTTCTCCCCCCGCGTTGGATCACTCCAGTGTTTGATGTATTGTGTGGCCAGAGGGGTATAAAAAAAAAAAGTTAAGGGGGAAGGCATGCTGATCCAGGGAGCCACTTCCAAACGGAGAGAGTTACGATTCAATGTGGACATCATGTGCTGTGTCCAGCCTTGTGTGATTGTGTGTGTGTATAAGTGGCAGGGACAGATGTGATGGACAGATGTCAGTCGGTGCAGGACACCGCCGCTCCGCTCTGTAAAGAACAACATGTTCTGAAATGTCAGCAGAGGACAGAGCAGTATTACCGGTGTGATCCACGTGTGTGGATGTCTCCTTGTGTATGTGACATTTATCTTGAACATATTGGGAGAGCAGTGACTTTTTGACAATGTTGACCTTTTCATCATAAAACACAGCTGTCACAGTGCCCATCTTCTGTCCTGTTGTAATAACTGCAAATCAATAGTGTGGCCCTTGTAAATACTGTATGAACGGATGAATATTTAACATTTATAAATATGGATGGTTTAGCAGCAAGTACTTAATTATTTGTGGATTTTAGCACGTTTTTAGTATTCAATCATGAATAATCATCATCACTTATCATCAATTTATAAATTAACTTTTTTTTTAATGATGTGTGAATTAAACAATACACCATTTTCCTATCACTTATTCAAACCTTGATTGCAACCTTTCATTATTATTATTTGTTTGTTAGTTTATCTGGTTGCCTTTTAAATATCTATTAAAGTATTTGTTCCTTTCGTACGCTTTTGTAGAGCTATGGTTGCAGACTTTCTGCCCACCTTCTACACTTGCATACATTGATTAAAAAATACACAAGCATACAACAAACCAAGTTACACATAGATTTAACGAAAAGCACTTTTAGTTTTTCAAAGTAACTATGCCGTTAACATCATTTCTGTTCATTTTTGTGTTATATCTGATTCAGAAATAACTTATGTACTGTTTGGTTGGAGGAACGCTGAATAATAAACATTAAACAATGATCAGTTCACATTTACTATAGATGCTCATGCTGAAGGGCTCTTGATTGTATGTTTATTATTGTATATGCGCACTGACTCACTTCCTCCCCTTTAACTGTTATCTGTTTCACACTGATTGTTCTAACAGCTTTGATTGGTCTAATGGTTTTAAGCTGTAACATACTGAACAACATGTATTCAGTCCCTCTGGTAATCACAATGATTTTTATCTGAGTTTTTTTTCCCTGCCCTTTCTCGACTCCTCTGCTTTATCTGTCCATCTGTGTTGCCCTCGTTTCATGTTCCTCTGTCTCCTTCCCCCACAACTCAATCTTCCTGCGCTGCTCTGCTTCTCCTTCTGTATCTGTTAATTAGCTACAAATCTATTTGCTTCTCTGTATGTGCGTGTGTAAACACATGTTATGTATGTGCATTTCTGTTTCTGTTTCTGTCGCCCCTCATGCTTATCTGCTACAGAAAATATAAGCTATACTTATAGGGATTCATAAATGAGAGCAACTTTCTTTGCTTTACAAAGTACAATTTAGATTTTCTCAGCTGTTAGTGTAAGTTTACATTTAGTAAACGCACCAAGGGCGTGTTCCCACTGGCCCCATAATTTTTTTACGTTAAAATAGTCTTCAGTCTGCCTGACACATACATCTAATAGTGCTTCCAGCGTTAGTTTGCATTTCCAATTGCTTTGCCGTTGCCATTTGTTTACCCCTGCAGTCTCTCGTTTTTTTCCTTTTATTATTTTCATCATCATCGCTTTGTATCTGACTTTCTTCTCCCTCCGCATTGCCTCTTTCATTTGTTTGCCATTATATCCTCCATATCTTTTTTTATTTCTATAGTGCATTATAGAGTGTACTCTTCATAGTTGAACGTGTTTACATTTGAACCCCTTTTGATGGAAATGTGTGCAGATGTACTGTACCTCTGCTGCTTGTGGGTGTTTAGATGGCTATAGAGATGGAAGTGATGACAAAAATGTACTGTCTGCCATATGGATGTGACATGGGGGCAGCAAATCTCCCATCATCATCCAGTCACTCAAACATGTTATTCTTCTATTGCCTAGTTAAAAGGGATTCGTCTGGCTTGACTTAGAGGTCTGCTTTTGAAAGCAAGGCGGAAACCGAGAAATAAAGTTTAAAGTTCATGCTTTGAATATTATAAGTAGAAAATTAAGTGTATATAATGTTTACATCTATTGCTCTTTACAACAGTTAGGAATCATCTCCAAGTCTGTGCTCCAATCTGATTTCAGCTCAGCTGCACTGGCGCAGTCTGCAATACTTAAATAGACAACTAATTGCAGATCAGCAATTAGCTTGAAGTGTTAAGCTGGCGTTAAGCCAAGATTCAGACCTGTAAGTTACATAAAAATCACCCGGAGTTCTTCATAACGCATTTCCCAGAGTCCTGCGGTAAATAGGAAAATTAATCAGGAGGAGTTGCTATAAAAGTGATTTGTGCCTGGCGTGAATCTCTGGCGAAGGGGTGTAATGTTTCAAAGCTCATTTGATACCTAATACCTTCTTAAGATTGAAATATTCCACAGGATTTTGTCGGCCTTGGCTCTCGGAACAAAGATTAGGAAAAGTATGTGGGCTGCAGCTGAATTGTCTTAGGTGCTAAATCATTTGCAAATTTGATTACTCGAAAAAGGGGAACAGCGAAAAAGGCAGCAATCAAACAAAAATAAATACTGTCTCAGCTCATCTTATATACTCAAGACACCTGAACAATAACACCAGACATTAACAGTAAACTCAGTCTCGGTGCAGTTATGTAATATCACTACACGTGATATTAACATTCAAACCTTTTAGCCGTTGCATTAAAAGCTGGGTTAAAGCTTTGACTTTGAACCTGGTTTGCCTCTCTTAGTGTCTTCCACTTTTCGTGCAAACTACAAATTTAACAGCACAGTGAGTCCTTCCAAATGTTATCCTATTCGAAAAACACACCAGCAGAATCATTTTAGTTTATTAGACCTTCTACAGAAGCGAGAAGAATACAATTTCACTTTTCTTTATTTATCAATGTATGCTGTTGCATGTACAGATTTCCTGTATGGACACTGTAGGGGTCTCCCCCAAACTGCTGTATTTGTCTACACACTGTATGGCATGTTATGTCATATTTATTTTAGAAAAGTGGTATTGTCTATAAGCCACACAGAGGAAGGTGTTTCGCTGATCGTATTCCAGCTTGATTGGATCATAATCACACTGCTGTCGATGTCCTTTTGTCCTCCGGGGCTGGTAGACTAACGTGGCTTTTACTTTATAACAGTGATTGTCCATTTCAGCAGGTGATGCCTTTTTAACTCTCCCTCTCATTTTCTCCTCTCATTCTCTCTCTCTCTCTCTCTGCCTTTGCATTTGTTCCCTGCTGGTTGTTTGTCTAAATTCTAATCTCAGCCTGTCGGTTAGATATTTGTCGAAAGCTTCATCAAGCACAGCCAGGGTTCAATTACAATAGCCATCTCCCTCCTCTGTCTTCCTCGTATCACTCCACACCAGTCGTAAAGTGAACACACACACACACACACACACACACACACACACACACACACACACACACACACACACACACACACACACACACACACACACACACACACACACACACACACACACACACACACAGAGAAAGAAACCCTACTTAAGCACACACACATTCTGCTTGTCATGCCATCATCACTGAACTGCCTCAACTGCGACTTGGCATCTGGAAGAGACACCTGCCAGTCATTCTGGCAAACACAAGGAGAAAGTAACAGAGCAGGGAATGTGAAAGGGGGTGAGGAAAAGAGAGGAGGGGATCCAGAGAGGGAAGGAATGGGCAATATCTTACTTAAAGGGAATGAGGAGCTCCTAAAACATGAAAGCCAAGACTAGGCAAGAGAGGCACAGCATGGCGATGTGGGAGGAAGAGAGCGGAGCGAGTGAGACTGTAATAAAAGAGGATGATGGGGTTGACAGGGATCTACTGCAAAGCGTAGACCATTATATAGTTAGGTGTGGAAATGTCTGTCTGCTCTGCACAGAACATAGCTAATTATATGCCCTTCTGATAAAAAATCGCAAAGTGATTAACACACATGCAGAAAACAACATTTAGTCACACTGAAACACTCTCTTGTGCACCCAGGTGCGCACACACATGCACGCAGGCCGCAGGCACATACACCCACATACAGACAGAGATAATCAAACCAAATTAGGCAGCAGTGACAGGATTCAACCACAAAAAAACTGAGTTAGAAAGTAGAAACATAAGAGTGGAATTTACAAAAATGAGGAGGCAGAGAGAAAGGGTTTGGGAGGGACGAAGGCTAGCTCAGACACTCGATATAGAGATGCGGCTGCTCTCTTGTTGGTGGTTGATTTAGCTTAGCATAATCCCAAAGATCATTTAGCGTTGCTCATTCAAATGGTGATAAATCTGTGGCTGAGTTAATGAGAGATTTAAACGGCGTCATTGCCTCAAAGACACAGCTGAAATATCTCTGCACTATATAATCCTCCCCTCTCATGTAATATAGTACATAACCATTACATCCATCTTCATATTGCAGACAAATCAGGTCAATATTGCCGGCTCTGCACCATTGATCCTCTGTGGCCTTGGAATTACTATTTTGTAGCCTTGTAAGTTTCTTGTATTAAAGCTCTACTTTTGCAAACCTAAAACTAGAACATTTAAAACAAAGCTTACAGAAAACTCCCAGGCCGAGTACGGGTAACATCTTTAAAGTTAGGGTAAGGATGCCATGAACACAGAATACAAATGTATTTTGTATTATAATAGGAAACTGCAGACTCTTTAACATCAGAATCCCCATCACAGCAGTATCAGCCCTTGCCCAGCAGTGAAGCTAAAAGTTGAAAGAAAAATCGATGTTCATTATCATGAAGCACCTTAAGTGGAACCAGTGCACCAAAATCTAAGAGGGCTTGCTTAAAAGCTTTATTTTTTTTAATGTGTCTAGGAATCGTACAATTAGCCTCAGCCCTGTTTAGTCTTTTCTTCCCGCCTGTCATTGCCCGGTCTCGTTCGCTGTTGCAGCCAGCTTTGTGACATCTGTTCAGCACTCCACATACTGGCCCAGTAAAAAGAAATGTTAAGGGCGGAGACAGATGCACACACTTTTGAGCGAGAGAAAATGCAAAAATAACCTCTACCCTCTTTGCATGCAGTAATTGGGTCATTTGAAAGGCTAAGCTTATCTCAACACTAATCAAGCTCTAATTATGCTCAGAAAAACTTTGCCCACCCCTCCCTGTCATATACACACACACACTACACATGCATAATCAGATGATGCAGGTCACCACTTTCCCTATTTAACTCCTGCCTATTAGCGGAGGAAGAGTGAGCGAGAGTACAGTAGTGCTGCTGCTCTCCGTTTCGTCCTGCTTTGCTGAAACCACGATGACAAACACAGGCCGACAGGGTGACATGTGTCAACGGGAAACAGGGGCAATGTTCTGACTTCAATGAGGAGGTGCGGCACCTCCTCCTCAGACATGAAACCCTAATGCATTCAGACACAGCAGGACACAGGAAGCTGAGACCGAAAACAGAAACACAATGTACACATTATTTTGATCATAAAATAAGTCCAAACTCAAAAACAGTTTTTTACATAAATCCAGGGGAAAGTATTTGATACAAGAGTACCTGAACTGCATTTAACTGCTTATTTCTTAATTACTTAGAGGTATGCTGGTTGATAATTAGATGCTAATTTGTGCCACTTTTCTCTTCACTTTGCATTCCCAGAGGTATTATCTGAGTCTTGAGCTGCTCCTAATACAAGTGAGCCTTGTTTTTTTGTAAAATAATGTGATTAGAGTCCTCTTAAAACAAAATACAATATTTTGGGTGCATGATAACATAACCATATATAAAATATGAAAGTTGTTTCTTTGATGTCACCCATAGGTTTCTGAAATCATTTAAATATACGCTCCCCGGCCGAAAAAAAGGTCACACTCTAATATTCGTTGGACCGCCTTTAGCTTTGATTACGGCACGCATTCGCTGTGGCATCGTTGCCACAAGCTTCTGCAATGTCACAACTGGTATTTCTCTCTTGCATTAATTTTTCGCCAAGATCACGTATTGATGACGGGAGATTCGGACCTCTGCGCAAAGTCTTCTCCAGCACATCCCAAAGACTCTCAATCAGGTTCAGGTCTGGACTCTGTGGGGGCCAATCCATGTGTGAAAATGATGTCTCATGCTCCCTGAATCACTCTTTCACAATTTGAGCCCGATGGATCCTGGCATTGTCATCTTGGAACATGCCTGTGCCATCAGGAGAGAAAAAATCCATTGATGGAATAACCTGGTCCTTCAGTATATTCAGGGAGTCAGCTGACCTCATTCTTTGGGCACATAACGTTGCTTAACCTAGACAAGACCCACTGCAGCAACCCCAGATCATAGCAATGCCCCCCACAGGCTTGTGACCTTTTTTTTGGCCGGGCAGTGTATGTCTCGTCAGTGGAGTAGAGGCGGGCCTGGGTGAAAACGTCAAGGGATTAGCGATCCAAGATGGCACCTTCCTCCAGCATAACTTTAACTACTAATATAATTGAAATAATAAGCTATAACTTTTTATTCATTCTGTAAAGTTGGGCATTTTTACATAGGGGTCGATGGAGATTGATCCCATTTGTTGCCTTATAATGACCTGTAGGCTTCAGTGATGCTGGGCAGGAGAATACATTCTGGGTGCAAGTTTTGTGGAAAACCAGAACAAAAGTGATAACAATGAGCATTCTGAAAATAATGAAAAAGTAAACTATTCCAAACAATACCACACACGTTTTCAAGCATTAATGCAGATGCAAAGTGACACTCATACACACACACACTAACACACTGATGTGCACCCCCATTGGAGCTAATTCACAGGGATGTTACAGCTGACTGACCCTGATCTGGCAGAAGGCATCTGTGTCTGCTGAGATGGTGTGTATGAATGTCAGTTTGAACATCTGTGGAGTGTGTGTGAATGAGCGTGCATTCACACACACTCCACAGCAGTTGTAGTTGAGGTGCTGGTTGCCCCCCTCTGTCTTGCGATGACTGGATCTGGAACGTTTTCTGGCAGAAGCCCTCAGTGGAGAGCGAGGAGAAATGAGCCTGTCCAACAGGCCAATGAGAAGTGCAGCATGGGGGCTGAGTGGGTTCTTCTCTTAATAGCTGTTAGTCCAATTTCCCCAGCATGAGGAAAATATATGTTCCTGTTATTGTGACTACATCATTCCCTGCTCTCTCCTCTACACTGCAGGTATGAATCACCCTTTGTCACCCTCCCCCGCTCTCCTCCCTGTTGTTCGTTCAGTTTCCCATCTGTCTCTATTACAAACACTGCTAAAAGTACATCAGGACTTATTATTGCATGAATCTTTCACAGCCATGACTGTCTGCACTCCCGCACCTTGTTTCCGAGGCTTTTTGAGGCTCTCGGAGCGAGAAATTTCCGTCATGCTCTGAGATTACACTTGTAAATCAAACGCACAGTAATTTAAGAAAGGAGAGCCGAAAAGAGGAAAGAGGCAGAAGGCGAACAAGACGAAGTGTTACAAATCCAAATATCCAGAATGACAAGTGAAGTGAGCGATCTCAGCACAGTGACATGTCCAAGAGATCATCCGTCAACGGGCTGTTTTGTTGGATAACACGCTGTTGCAGCACACTTACCTTTTACTGGGCCTTTAACAGGCAGGCATTGCCCATCTTTCACACTGATTGGCCAAAACAAGTGGGGGAGATGGGCATCAAGTCCCTCATTAAACAGGCTCCCCATAGAGAATGATTTTAAGGACTATAGAAGTGTCAGAGCTTGATGCGATCAGTTTCGTTCCAAAATGAGTTATCCAGCAGCTGACAAATATGAAACCTCCAGCAACAAAATGATTAATGACTTGAAGTCATGACTGCATATACAGTATAGTGTGCTGGGATGAAATTGCCTGATCAACCCCGTCCATCTAAATCCAGAGTGTCACACTGAAATGTTTCTAATGGCTAACATCTGACAGCAGTTTTAAGCGTTCTCAAAACACCATTAGCATGATATTAGTGGAGCAAAGTGCTATACTTTCCCCTGTCCGGCTCGCTTTTACTTTTGACGTTTTTCACACTGTGGCGCTGGAGGAAAAAACATTCAGGTGGAATGACAATGAAATAGTGGAGGGAAGACATCCGTCAGGAAATATGAGAAGGGCGGTGAAAGGGAGAGGAAGGATGTATGACAGGCGAACAGGCGGCGTCACAGCTCTGCTCCATCAGCTAAAGGGAGATGAATGAAGCGAGAAGAGCATGTCGGTTAAACTCCCTTGATCATTCATCGGAGCGGGCTAATCTGAAGGTTGCTGGTTAAACTCCCGCATCTGTCACAGTGTTTGGCTCCTGTGAAGGTTAGAATCATCTGGAAATGTCTCGTCCGGCTCTTCTTCTGCTATCTAATTTGTTACACCCTGGTTCCTCTGTTGCTCCTGTAAGGTTTTGCTCTGTTTATTTCTCAACTACCTTTTTGGCTTTGATCATGAACATGTTTGCCCTCCCATTTTTGAGGTCTTGATTTTCTATTTAAATATAAACTCCCCAGGATGTTGATACACATCCTGCATCTCTGACACATTAAAATAACAAAGGATTCAGTAAACTCACCAATGATGTATCAAGCGGTTGCACCCTATTTACTCCCTGATATAAGAGGCTCCAGATTCTATTCAGAGGTGTTTGTACATTTAATAACAACAGACAACTTTACTACTCATTTCTTTTGTGCAGATATAGCCAACAGCTGTTCACCCGCCCCACCTCGTTCAGTCGCTCCGACACGCACACTCCCCAGCGACACAATAAGATACTCTTATAATCATAACTTATATGTCTTTCCTGGTTTGCATTTAAAGGTCCCCTATTATACTCTTTTTCAACAATATATTATAGGTCTCAGATATATAAAAAAAATGGCTCTGAAATGTTTTGCTGGCTCTCAAAACCAAACAGATCATGCATTGTAGCCTTCCTTAAACCCCTCTGTTTCAGCCCTGTCTCATAAGTGCTGAGTCAGTCTGTAGCTTTAAATGCTAATGAGGTCCTGCTGGCCACGCCCCTCTGCAAAGTGATTGGTTTAAAAAAACAAAACAATGGTGCTCTAGAAGGAGATTCAGGTGATAAGGTGGGTCGGTTTTATCTTGGTTGGTTATTAGCTAATGGTTGCACAACCCAAAAAAACATTGTGACATCATTAAGAGGGCAAAATCTGGATGGATCGGGACAAAAAGAGAGAGAATCTTTTTTCCTGAGACTTTCCGAATCTCTTAACACAGAGGGGACAAATATTTATGCATAATAGACATGGAATTTGCCTAAAAGGTGGCCTTTAACGCAGTAGTATTGCCTCCTTGCTCTTCTTGCAACATATTTGTATACTTTTATAATATCACCAGACTTTAAAATGACTTCCTATACAGTCTTAGTCAAGTTTTAAGTTTGTAAGTTTTTATATTAACCATAATTATATTAGATCAAACCTTAACATAACCTTAATTTCTCTAAAATGACTACCTGTGGGTTTCGAGGACTCACTACATTGAAAACCTATTAACATCCCTGCACTCCTCTGAATATGTCTCTCTTCATCCTGTATGATTTAAGAGTGGCTTTGAAAAGTTTGCAGCTTCAATGACAGCTTTTCAGCTTGCATTCACAGCAGGTATGGATTCAAGTGATGACTCAGTCCCAGCATAATCATTTCTCAACACATTCACAGAAGCCTTTGAAACCCCTCCTGCAATACAACCGTCTTCTCTTCACTTGAGCTTCATGCTCGCTGTCCTCTCATTGACATTAAATCACTGTCTCTGTTTTATTGGTGATCTGAGAGGATAGAAGACAGATTCAAAAAAGTCAAAAGGCAAGCACACTGGCATTATGTGTTTCTCAAAATAAACCAACATAAGATTCACTCTATAAATACCATCTGCGGTGGAGAGCTAGAGGGAATAAGAGAAGAGAAGAACAACAGTAGTGCTTATATGTATACGTTAGACACTGTTACCATAGTATACAATAGGTTTGCATAAAAAGCCTTCAGTGCGAGGTTCTTTATTTCTTAATTTAATTGTTTCTAAAATGTCAAGCGTTATGCTAAAACCACTCTCTAGATCTTTAAACAGGGGATAGGAGTGGTAAGAATGTGTTGAGCCTAAAATGGCAAATTAGCAAAGTAAGTGACTTGAACTATAATTTGAAAAATCCTATATTTAAGGGAATGTTTTATTCTCTGTGTCCACACCACATACGATCTCTTCTAAATGTATCTATGACTTGAAATACACAAGGGTCAGGATTTATAATGTTGAGTGTGGCATGCGTTTGATATTTCTTTCTCAGTTCAATTGAACAGGATTAAAGCGCAAAGCTGTTTTTGTTGTTTTGGTGAAGCGTCAAAATGCACTCCAGAAATAATGTGGCATGGCATCAGTTTGCTTGATTCAGGCTATGCTAAAGATCCATTCAGCCACTATAATTCAATAACTCCATTCCTGTCATTTTCACCTTTTTTCTTTCCTCTGTTCCTTGACCTCCACTTTCTGTTTACTTGGTCGTTTATTTTCTGCTTTAGTGTGTTTTCATCCCCATTTTCTACAGTTTTCTGACTTTGTGTCAACATTTGTATGCTCTATTGTTATCAGCTTCGCTCTGTTTTTTTTCAGTTCATTGCCACTATTTGTTTTAGTAAAGAGTAGTTTAAATGCACCAAGAGAGTTCGGTGGATCATCCAGGCTAACTGGGGAACCGTTTCTTTTGTAACACATGTCACTGTTGAGGTTTTCCGATGCCAATTCTCTGTGCTTTGAACATCGTAATACGAAATTCGATTCACCTCTAGTTTCCTGGTGGCGTCAGAGTTTCCAGAGATGAATATATGAAAGCATTGGCCTTTCAACCTAAAAACGATCTGCACGGGGACATACCCACAAGGGGTATTCCGCCTAATTTTGTTGAAACAACTCTTTAAGGTGAAGGGTTTGGTTCGTGCCAGGGTTTGATACACACGTTCCAATTCATGCCGCAAATTGAAAAGCCAAAACTCAAAAAGAATTCCTTGACCTTTTTATTTTATTTTTGGATTACTTTTATTCCAAGAGTAATCTTTTTTTACACGCACAAGGACGAGCACTATTCAACAAAATACATCTTCGATTCGTGCTTTGGAATTGAAACATTTCATTCGAGGCAGAGCGACTCCGCTCTCTCCCTCACCCGAGGCGAGTAACGTAGAGAGACCCACAGTGCAGTGTGTCCCTGACATTTTCCAGCACTGGGGCCACAGCACTTGTCACAACTCCATCAATGTTTTGATTTTCTTCCTCAAGGCCACACACAAACACACCTAAAATAACACTTACGTTTGAGGACCCATTTGAAAAACACAGAAAATACAAAATCATGCATTCACAGGCACACTCGTCACTAACACTCGTCACTAACACTTGCCGTAACATGTGCAAACACACACTTTGCCATACCCGCATCTAAATGCCAAAAAGCATGCATGAACACACTTTTTTGCTTCTACAAATGTGTACTACTTGGATGGTTTTCACGAACACACACCATCCCACGGAGCTACACATTGTACTTCACACCAAAACCTCACACAGCAGCTTGGAAATGAATTATGAATGCATATCTTCGACTCCTCCCTCCTTCCCGACTCACTAAGTCTGTCCACTCAATCCACCTTCACCTTGGCTACATAATCCTCTCAATTTCTCCCCCTCTTTATGCCACCTTTTTCTGACCCCTCTCCTCTCCTCTCCTCAATTTCTTCTCCTCGCCTTCCTTCTCCTTTACTCCTCCCTGACTCCCAAATTTGTCTTAGTATCTGAATAAGGATTGACTCATGCAGGGTGGATCTGAATTCTGATGCTTTCTTTGGTGCACTTTCTTTCCTGTGTGTGTGTGTGTGTGTGTGTGTGTGTGTGTGTGTGTGTGTGTGTGTGTGTGTGTGTGTGTGTGTGTGTGTGTGTGTGTGTGTGTGTGTGTGTGTGTGTGTGTGTGTGTGTGTGTGTGTGTGTGTGTGTGTGTGTGTGTGTGTGTGTGTGTGTGTGTGTGTGTGTGTGTGTGTGTGTGTGTGTGTGTGTGATGTCAATCAAATCTCTATTTAATGATTGCAAATGAACCAAAACAGCTGTGCATGTAATCGGCTATATTGGCGTTCAAAATGAGTGATCACAGAGAGAGTTGGAAGCGGCGCATCATATTTGAAAGTGTATTTTGCTTGTCCAAACGAATAAGTGAGGCCTCAATTCTTAAAGGGCTGTCAATCAATTAAAAAAAAATAACTAATTAATCGCACAAATTTCTGTAATTAATCGCGATTAATCTATCCATAAATTAATTGCATTTTTCTATTTAAGACTGAAGCTTATAATGAATATTTATTTATGCAGAATCATCAAATTAATGTAGAACAAACACAGAGAAAGTATAGTTAAATGCAAAGACCATTTTAATGGCTTAACGTGCACACATGCAAAGTGCAAATACAAAAAATAAGTCGAAAAAAATAAGAACGTTGAACATTGAACATTTTTCACTCCAAAAAGATAATTTACTTAGTCC
The DNA here is from genome assembly GCF_036324505.1 of Eleginops maclovinus. Lineage (NCBI taxonomy): Eukaryota > Metazoa > Chordata > Actinopteri > Perciformes > Eleginopidae > Eleginops > Eleginops maclovinus. The sequence continues at coordinate 8,140,217 of NC_086358.1, forward strand.
TTCTTTACTTTCAGCCAGTTGCTGAGGCAGACCAGTTTGTTTACGTTCTCAGGGGACAAAGAAGCTCGCTTCTTTTGAATGATGTGGCCTGAGAGTGAGAACAACCTCTCACAAGGCACTGTGGTTGCAGGGGTTGAGAAGTACTTGCGTGCAATGGGTGCCAGCCTGGCATGTGCTCCCTCTCTCTTTGACCACCATTGTAGTGGACACCCTTCTATGTCCATTTTTGGCTCTGCTTTGTAGCGATCGAGACAATGCTCTATGGACTCCTCCCCGTCATCTGTATCTGAATCAGAAGAACACAGCAAGATGGACATCCTCCTCCTCTTCTTTGGTGACGGCTCCTCTGTTGTTTCAGCAGCTGGTTGTTGGGCTGGTGTCTCTCTCATCATCAGGTCACGTACTGAAGCCCACACCTCACTCCTTTCATCTTTTGGAAGGCACTTAAGGTCTTTAAACCTAGGGTCAAGGGCAGTAGTGATCTTCAGCCATTTGAGGTTGGTGCTATCCTTCCGTTGAGCTAGGTCTGTGGTAAAGGCCTTCTTGAACCTCAGAACATAAACTGGATCATCGTCTGAGGGCTCCATAAATCTGAACAAGTGGCGTAAGGCTGGCAAGACCACTGAACAGGAGACATACTGCTCTCCCCCCAGCAGTTCAGTCACATATCTGCAATGGAAAGCACAAGGTGTTAAACATTTGAGTAAATCTTTATTAACAACACAGAGAACCAACACACACACACACAGGTGAAAGAGAGGGAGAGACAGAGAACAACAACATACACACACAGGAGATGGAGAGAGAGAGAACAGCACACACACAGGTGAAAGAGAGGGAGAGACAGAGAACAACAACATACACACACACACACAGGAGATGGAGAGAGAGAGAACAGCACACACACAGGTGAAAGCGAGAGGGAGAGAGAAAACAACATACACACACGAGATGGAGAGAGAGAGAGAAAACGGTACACATATACTGTACACAGGAGATAGGGAGAAAGAAAGAGAGGGAGGAGAAACCAGAAATAAATAACATACCTGCAAGGTTCCAGTAGTTCCTCCAGCTTTTGCAGTTTGGCAAGCTCCTGGTCAGTCAACATGGCAACCTTGCTCTTTTGCTGCGCCAGGGTAGTGGTCAGTGGAGATTTGTTTCTCTGCATCCTCTTTACCATCTCCAGTGTAGAATTCCATCTTGTTGCAACGTCCTGAGCAAGTGATTCTTGCTTAAGTCCGTGTGCAACCTGCTGTTCGTTTAATTCCTGAGCGTTAGATGGACTATGCTTAAAGTGCCCGACAATCTTGCGACATTTGGCCAGAACACTTTCAAATCCACTGTCTTTAAGTGAGACTGTGACCGTTCTTTGCAGAGAGTGGGCCATGCAAGGCAGGTGTTCAAATGGAAGTAGCCTCGCCGCAGCTACCATGTTACGAGCGCTGTCAGTGCAGAGTGTGGTCAACTTTTCCTTGATTTCCCATTCGTTTGCAACATCCAGAAAATGGTTAGCACATGCCTCGGCATAATGTCGCTCCTCGGTTTTACTCACAGTAAGTGCAAACGACTGCAGAGTCCAGTCTTGATCAATGAAATGCGCCGTGACGCCCAAATAATTATCGTTGTTGACAGACGTCCAGTGGTCACCTGTTACAGCGATCTGCTTTGCTTGCTCAAGAATGTTCGTCCGCTGAGCCCTCTCATCCTCATACAACGTGTGTATTGTTGATACTATGGTTCCTCTCGAGGGTAAATTATAAGAGGTATTTCCCGATGCAACACAATTTACTTCTCTCAGTCCATCATCCTCTACTGTGCTAACTGGGCGGCAGTTTTTAACTATACAAGTAACCAAGGAATTGGCAAACTTTTCAGTTACAGGTTTCGTTATTCGCCCACGAGTTCCACACTCCTGTAGTGTAGACTGGCGCGGTCCCGTGGAGGTAATTTCAGTAGGCTGCTTTGCTTTGAAGTGATACGCTAAAGACGTGTTACTTCTGTGGTAACTAAATTCGGCTTTGCAAACTGTGCTAATTGCTTTTGCTTTGTCCAACGAGCCGTCGGGCAACTTTTTAAAATGAAACGTTCCCCCTAATAGTCCTTCCTTAGCCATCTTTCCGCCAAAGACTCTCCTCTAGTTAGGATAAATGTTTGCCGGTTTGTCCGCGCACGTGACCAAAGGTTATGGGTCAGCCACCGGAGGTAAACAAAACCACGTTAATTGCGTTAAAAAGAATTAATGCATTAAATGTTTCAAATGAATCGCCAAAATTAACGCGTTAACTTTGACAGCACTTTTTAACACAAGTATAATATGTGTGTGTGTGTGTGTGTGTGTGTGTGTGTGTGTGTGTGTGTGTGTGTGTGTGTGTGTGTGTGTGTGTGTGTGTGTGTGTGTGTGTGTGTGTGTGTGTGTGTGTGTGTGTGTGTGTGTGTGTGTGTGTGTGTGTGTGTGTGTGTGTGTGTGTGTGTGTGTGTGTGTGTTTGCTGGTTGACATTTTCACTTCAACTAACAGAAGGCTGGTGGAAAATGCCAGTAACACACAAGCGTGTGTTTGTGTGTTCTTATACATCTTACAAATACCACTTTCTGATGCCAGTTTATGGCAGCCTTGAAGACATTAAAAACACACGCACACACACACACACACACACACACACACACACACAGTGTGTTATAGTTGTTCTCCACTGCAGGGTTCAGCATGACAGTAAAATGTCTTGCTAAGAGGTATACCGTATGCCAGTACCTCCCCCACTCACACACAAACACACATACACACACACATACACACACACACACACACACACACACACACACACACACACACACACACACACACACTCACACTCTCTCTCAACCATCCTTCTCTCTCTCTTTATCTCTCTGTTTGTCTGTCTCTTCTTCAATTAAAGCCCATATGCTAGAAGGCCGCAAGCTCTCCATGTGCCCCTTTGAAGTGAAGTAGATTAAAAAAACAAACGTTTGGAATACCATAAATGAGCTTTTTTTCAGAGCTGAGAATAAGGTTACACACACTCAAATACACACAAATTCCCAGAAATGCATTTATTAACATGCATTGGCTAACTGTATCGCAGACACGTATGTGTACAGAAAAACAAAGTGTCGACTATGACATGAATATATTCATCAGTGTGCGGCTAAATACATAAATGTGCACATATAAACACGCAGTCAGCATATTAATATTTGATTTAATATTTCCTGTGACCTCTGCATGTTTCAAAAATGTACAGTATGACGCATGAGCTGAGAGATGGTTGGGAAAAATACTTGAAGCAGAATGTCCTGTCAAAAAAAAATGTTATGCTGCATTCAGGAACACGCATTCCCTGCTGAATGTAGAGCGGGGTTTGGAAATTGGATTTTGGAGCCATTTGGTACACGTCTTTAACTCCATAGATTTCTCTGCTCAACGTATTCACTGCACAGGGATTTGTTACCTGAGGTACATTATCTGTCTCTCCCTGGTTAGCCCTCACAAAACATACAGCGATTACACTTTGACTTTTACAAATGCTTTTAATACTACTGACACACACACACACACACACACACACACACACACACACACACACACACACACACACACACACACACACACACACACACACACACTGTCGCATGTAAAGGTGCACACATGTTCATCTGGTATTTAGATCTCCCATAAGGCCTTCGGATAGCCCTCGCAAATTTGATCAATTAAGTAATTAACTTTAATGTTTCTCACAGGGAAAGATGAATCTAACCAGATACACACACATCGACACGAATATTGAGAAAAATGTGAAATACATTTTGGATTAACTGAAATATTACTAATTTTATAGGATAATTCTACTTTTCTAAGTTTATTTTGCTGTTGCTCTGCTTGTCAAGCCTTCTGCTCTTACGCTGTTGACAATAACAGCAATGGAATATATAACACACCAAATTACAATAATAATTACAATAACTTTGGAAACAGGTTTATTTGAATTTTACACAAAAGGAAACAAAATAAGCCTCTCCTTTTTTGCGGACAACAGTGGATGTGATCAGTTGTAACTCATTAATTAATGCTAACGCTAACTCTTATGTGTAGCGGTGGTTGCCTATTGTGTATGACCTGCTGCTGATCCACAGTATGTTGAAAAATGCTTTGTTGTTTAATTACAGAGTACAGATAGTAAGCTACAGGAGTACAGTATTATTATTAGCAATGGTAGGCTTCAGTTTTACGTGACAAATGATTTGAGGATGAATCCCTTTAAAGAGAGCAACTAACTATACCCAATAAAAATGATGGCCAAAACTTTGAAAAACAGAAGACTTTGTTCCTCCTTCCTAACCTGCTGCTTGGTGGAAAAAAAGAAAAAGATGACAAAGAGCAGACCTGAAATGTTAGACTAAACTGCCACAATAAAAAACTTTTTGCTTCTCTGAACCCCTGCACCGCCAAATTCAAGAGCAACTTTTCCATCTCCAGTGAACAAAGTCTGACGGCACTTCAGGAGCAGAAAGGGCAGTTTTTTCCTTATGTTCTTCAATAAACTATTTGCTTGTTGGGTTTTAGTGGTGCCTAGTTTTACGGCCTTTATGAAAAAACGTTGAGATTGACGAATGTTGAATAGGGAGCAGTGTGAAATGACTATTGCATGCGTGGGTGTGCAGTGTGCATGTTTCATGTGTCCAAATGTATGTAGGCGTGTGTCAGCGGCCCTCACATCCAGTTCTGTTTTCGGTGTTTCTATGTAATCAACTGCTCCCACCCGTCGGCTCAGGTGTAATTGGGACCCTAATTTGACTGTGAGAATGAATAATGCATGACACAATAGAAAGAAATCCAGAATGAAAGGATTTGGGGAACTTTGGTGAGTACAGTATATTCAAACTGACACTGCAGAGCACTGAATCATAGCCGCCTGTTGACAGGACGTACTTCTCCTCGCTGACTACATTAACATGCACGCCAGAAACCAGATTCTGGGAGAAATTCAGTCACAAGGGATCAAATAACGTGCTTACTCAAGTGGTTTCATTACTGAAAAAACCGAAGCTTACATGTATTAAACTGGTCAATTAATGGATGTCTTCCCTATCAACGAGTGTCTGTGTTCAGGTTTAATTATCATTTAACCTGCCAAAGAAACCAATTCCCTTGATGTCTCAAAACTTAGAAGGATCTTTTTAAGGAGTGAAATGTGGCCTTTAAATTCTCACTCAAAAGTTTGAATGTTTTTGCTTATTTTTTTCTGATTTCATCTGATTTTAAGATGTCATGTATTTTGCAGTTTATATTTAAGATATACATTTGGCATGTCAATCTTTTATTTATTTTTCATGAAGAATATTCTCTCACTGCCTTAAAAAGGCCTTTTAAAACATTGTGTAGGTGAGATGTAGACACCCTTTAGATCGTTGGCCAATGCAGTGTTACTTTACACCTACAGATAGCATAATGTCTTCCATTAAACCAACACTGGGTATGTCTAGACACATGTCTAACACCTTTCCCTCAACAATATTTCCGCAATATTATCACCAACCCTCTCTTCTGACCTTCTGAAGCAGTTTTATGGCGACTTAACAGCAGCTCCACACTTTGTTAACATGAATGTCGTCTTTACAAAGATACTGCATATTAAGTCAGGCTGAGGATTGGAAGAACAAATCTGCAAAATAGTGCTCAAAACGAGATGAAGAAACAGAAATAATGTCACATTTTGGAACAATTTCAGGAGTCAAACAGGGTATAAAATAATAATGAAAATGTAAAAGTTCCTGCAATAAAAGTCTTCATGAATAGATCACTCTTCTTTACTCTGTGTTGATTTGGCATGTTGTTTGTTCTTTTATTGTGAGCCATTTCTCTTTGAGATCGTATTCTACATAGTGTGTGTGTGTGTGTGTGTGTGTGTGTGTGTGTGTGTGTGTGTGTGTGTGTGTGTGTGTGTGTGTGTGTGTGTGTGTGTGTGTGTGTGTGTGTGTGTGTGTGTGTGTGTGTGTGTGTGTGTGTGTGTGTGTGTGTGTGTGTGTGTGTGTGTGTGTGTGTGTGGAAGTGCACAGCGCTACACTTTACTGTAAGCAGTAACGCTGCTCTTATGGAGATCCTAAAATACTGCACAGTGGGTTTTCTGCCTAGAGACAGATACAGACACACAGAGAGATTGAGTAAGAGAGCAAAGATGAAAGTGGGAGAACAGCACAGCATTAGGAGAGAAGGGCCTGAATGAATAATAGGAGATCTATAATGGATGGCAAGTTGACCAAGTTCTTTCTCTCTCTGTCTTTCGCTCTCTGTCACTTTCTCCCCCTCTTTTGTTTTCCCCCTCACTCCTCTCTTTTTCTCTGTGCTCCTCTCTCACCATGACACCATGTCACTGCTTTGAGGCACATGTTCTGGAAGGAGACGGCGACTGCCATCCTCCCCTGAGCCTCTTAGCTGCCTTTGGAAAAGAGTCGCTTTACTTCATGGGCTTCACAAATCTCCTGGAGCAGTCTCTCACTTCTCTCTACTTTCTCCAAAAAGTCAGATTTAGAGGACAAGGGGATGAGAAACAAGGAGCGAGGAAGGAGGAAAAACGAGTAAACTGATATAATTGCATGAATGTAAAACAGGAGATTGTAAATGGGTAGAGACACTCTGGGATGCAACATTTGGCACCTGTTTGCTTTATTGCACTTTACACAGAGCAGTGCCATTATCCAACCCAAAAATTGATAAATTGATGCATTTATGCGGCGAATCGTTAAATAGGTGAAAGCTTTAACACAGTTGGAAAAATCATTTGTTATTGCCTCCACCTTTTGTAATGATGAAACATCTCTAATATGAATGTAGAAAGAGACACTTACTGAGGTGAGGCAGGTTTGAATTTATGTTTTTGCGATATTTTTCTACATTCTATTTCTTTATTCTGTTATTGTCAGTCGTAAAACATTTGCACCTGTGACAAAAAAGCTTCGCTGCTTGATTTCCCATGTTTGGCAGCAAGCAGGATATATACATAAATCTAATGATGCCTTCACAATGTAGAAATGTGTGGCTCCGTGTTGTTTAGTCTATAACAGCTGTGTATGTTGTCTATAAGCTCCTAAGCTGCCTTCCCTACCGCGCCAGTCACAGTGTTGCACAGACCTCCCGTGGTGTTACTCTGATAAGTTTATTGTACACATCAAAACAGAGCATATTACAACATGGTGAGAGCTGGAAATAATGGGCAGGGAAACATGAACGGCTTCTATGTGCTTTGTGTGTGGGTATTTAAGACGAAATCCACCTTGTTGAGACAATGACGGGAAAGAGGCTGGCAGTGTTCATTAAGAGGTGGAAAAGGATCATTCTTTACAGATCAGATGTGTTGCTTGTTATTGGATTTTAATGCCATATTTGAACAAAGATGCACATTATAGTGGATGCCAGGACAAAACAGAAGGCATAGGCAGCAGAGACCAGAAGAGATTAGATAAAGATGACGATGAGAGAAGCACATGGGGAAAAAATGGTTGAAAAGAAACAACAGCTGAGGTAATTTCTTTTTCCACATCCACTACTCCCTGTTGGTGTAAGAATTGTGGAGGAGTCAACCGGGATCCAAACACTCTGCCCCCATTGGACACACTCAACTTTTCCATCACTCCATCTCAGTCAAAAACATTTGGAGATTTTACAGCTCACAATCTCAATCTCTAGTCTGAACTGCATCATTTTTACAGTGAGAAGCAAAGATGGTAAACTGTTATTGCATTATATTTTATTACTACTTTAGTGTGATCTATCCTCCATCCATCTTTTAGCTGTTAACATCATCAATAGTCTCTCTGTCTCTGAGTACAGCAGGAGCCTGCGAAGACATCAGCTGAAATATTTAACACCGCTCTCCTAGAATCCACAAGGCAGGCGGCACCATGTAAGCAGCATTAAGCGAGCTCCAAACGTTGTTGATGTTGTCTCCGCTGTTTCGAGCATACAACCCATCGCTAATTGGCATGCTTCAAAGTTTACGAGGTCAAAGACTTTGTTTTCCAATTACTGATACCAATAGGCTGCAACTAACAACACAATAACACCAATTTGGTACATGGCACATTCAAGCTTGATATAATCCAGCGAAGGCACACAAAGTCCTTAGTTAAATGTAAACTAATATTTGAGGCACTTGTCACATCTGGAGACTGTTGCCGGATAAAAAATTAATTGGTTATTAGTTTGTTCTGCATTTGTTTTTAGTGACAACTGAAATTCATTGTTTGTTTTTTTTCTCATGACAAACAATATGGAAATAATATCGTTTGCAAATAAACAAATCATTTCCACGATAGATCTTTCGGGTGACTGACAGGTTTTTTTGCAATCCACTTAGAAATGGGTTTTTATTTTCCGTTAACGTTTGCTGTTGCCATACCCCAAAGACGTCTCTGTGGGTGAAATCCTGGGCATCATTAGGTTATTCCGAATCCCTGGCCTAAAGATATTTTGTTTAATATTTTGGTACGCCCACTACTGCACAGCCTTATAGGGAAATTCCTTCTAAAAACTCTGCCAGGCCCCCTAATTAACTCAGTATTCCTCTGATGGCTCAAGGTCTCCTCAAGCAAAGCATTCCCATGAAGGAGGGGAATCTAGAATGTCGACCTTTGGTGACCCACAGGAATTACTCATGAGTCAGTAGACACAAAACTGCCCCACAGAGTTTTATAAAAAGAATCGAGCAGATACATGCCCATTCACAAACAGAAACACAAATATTAACACACACTAGATAATTCTCCTTTTAGTTACTCATAGTGTAAGTCTGCTTTAGTTGGCACCAGAAGTGGAGCACACAGCAGGATGTTGGGCAGGAGCAGCAGCAGTATCTTTCTACATGAAGTAAAATATCCAAACCTACAATTAACGTCACAAAAGTCGAAACCCACATATATACACTGTTATGTGTGTCTGTGGACGCACTTCTGTTTGACTGACAGCTGAGGTAATTATAGTTCCACAGTGGCAGTAACCCCCGCGCAACCTCGCTGGCTGAGTCTTTGCACCCCGACAATGATGAACCCTAGCACGGAGGCTAATACCAAAACGTACGCTTCCTCCTGCTGAAAATAAACCCACTAAATGACCGGGAGAGAAGAGACTAACAGACTGAGGAGAAGAGAAAAAGAGGAGATAAAACAACTGGGTCCAGAATGAGCAGACCAACCAGGGTGGAAAAAGTGATCAAAAAAAGATTACCAGGAAGAAAATAATTTAGGTCAGTGCAAAGTTGGGGGAGGGGAAGTGTGAGGGGAGGGTACAAAAGTGGTGTTGAAAAGGGTGACAACGATGTGCTGCTAACAGGCACAGGACCAAAATAAACTGAGCAGAGGTGAGAGAGGAAACCATTTTTGATTGAGTGCGAGGAGGAAGAAAGAAGAGTTTAAAGGAGAGAGAGAGGGAGTCTGAGGGGAAGGAGAACATAGTAAGTGGTTGTATGAGGAGCGGGAGAGTATGGTCTAAAAAAATTGGCAAAAAGAAGAGAGGCAGAGCAGACAAGAGTTAGCGATTAGTTGGTGAACATAGTAGAGCATTTTTCTTTTTAAGAGTCAGATATTTACCTCAGGAGTTTGTAGAGGTGGACATGAACACAACCTCAAATCCTAATGTTCCTGTGTTTTCGCTTGTTGATAATATGTCAAAGTTGTGTTGACAGCTTGCGTGCTGCTCAGACCCTATGGCTAAAAACATTGTCTCTACCAGTAGCCCTAAGATCTTAGTAATGTTTAATTCAGAAAGGAACATTTTCAGCGCAGTCAAAACAGGAAGTCTCATGAGCTGTGACAGAGCGTACTTATCTTTAATGTTAAGAATAACAGAGTCTGATAACACAACCTAAGAAACTTTTGAGCAAATGAATCTATTGTTTCTGAAAAATATCAGCGAAACTTGAGGTGAATTGGGTTTTTGAATTTGTATTAATAGGGGTAACGTAGGTAGTGTTCATCCGAGACCTCATTTTCCAATGTTTTTGTAACTACTATGACGATGTTTATAAAAACGTGCGCTGCAGACGGAAGCTGCCAAAAACAAGACCTGCAATGTAATCGCTTGTGCCAATTGCAAGCTGTCATTGTACGTCTTAAAAGTGTGTTTTGGCCGCTGTCACAGACTCTTTAAGGTTATGGAATGATAACTATAGAGAAATACAAAAAGATATTTACCTTTTACTTTATTCCCACCGTTTGTTTCTGTTTCTAGCCAAGGCTCACTCAAGGATAATTCCTTATCATTAAATCTAGCAATGCCTTTACAATGTAGAAATGCTGTAATAATCGCTAAACGCTTTCATTTAACATCTTTTAGATATCACTAAGCTTCTTCTCTCTGCCCTAACACAAAAAACTCTGACAACACCGGCACTCAACTTTCAAAATTTCACTCACATTTTCTTACAGCAACAAGTCACATGACACAATAACAAGCAAACGGGAAAAAGCTAAAGGTAAAAATAATATAAAGAAATGTATTTATATTCTTTTTTTCTCTGTAGGGTCTTTTGAATCTCTCTCGCTCACTCTCTTTCTCCCTCCATTACTCCGTGTTCCTGGTCTTCACAAGTTTGATGAAATATTCATACTTTCCTGACATAGCCTTGCTCTTTTTCCCTCCCTTCTCTCCACCTCTTTCCCCCTGCTTCGTCTGGCATTAAAATAAAAAAATCACTGTTATCTTGTCTCTCCTCATCATGGACCCATCTGTGCATCCCCTCATCTTCCATCACTCTTTCTACCTTCATCTCTTCCCACCTCTCTCTGAAGTCTGTTGTCTGTCTCCTGTCATGTTGTTTTATTTAAATCCAGCTATGGGAAATTCTTCTCTAATCTGCAGGTTCAGTCTGTGCTATGATTGTACTGGAAATGTTAATGTAAAGGGTTCCAGAGCAGGGATTATATAAGTTAATGTGATGTACAGCGTCAGTAACGGAACAGCTCAGAGGATCTGATGTACAGCAGATTGAAACATGCTCAGCTAAGCCTCCTGGGATCCCAGTGATAGATGATAAGTGGGAGAAATTCAATAGAGCAACTTATCTTGGGGTAGAAATAATTTATAATTTCACGTTTGGAATGTTTCTCTGTTCAAGCTCTGTACGTACTCTTTATGGCTCAAAAAGAGTGACGATTCAGCTGAAACGAGGCACATGCCTCTAGCATCCACAGTGACATACCAAGGTCGAATTTTCAAATTGTGTTTTGGGATGTGAGCTTACGATCATACACAGTTGAATCCTGTTTGCTTTGGTTTCTGCTCCGTTCCCATTTATTTTATGCTGTGTCTGTAACTTTTGCTAAGCAGGGAGGCCTGATACAGTTGTGAAACGGTACTGGTTTTCAAAGTAGAAAATATTAAGAGAACGCATTCCTCTGCCAAGGCTGTAGAGTCCTTTGAACAGATTTAAATAGACATTTCTATGTGCAGATACATAGTTATTAAAATAGATGTGTATCATTATATTTTACATAATGTGACCATGTGACAACTTCAAAAATAACCTTCGGTATGGTGTCGTTATCATATGAGCATATAGATTTTAGATTTTTCAAAATGTTTGAATATATTTCAAGCAAATTGAGGAATGTAATTCGTGGAATTTAATATAAACTAATAATAATTAATTTTGTACATTTCTATGAACACTATTTATATAACTAGTAGAAGTATATAAATACATTAACTTCATTCAAGGATTTGAGTTCAATACGAAGACTGATGTAAATCTAATGTCCGTAAAGAAAGGCAGATTTTGTTGACAAATAAGGGAGCAATTATATTACACCCATGATCAATTCTCATATGAAAGGTTTAAAACACAACCAGTTAGAGGTAAACAAATGTAAATGGGACTCATCTGGGGCAGTGGAAATTGCAGAATCCTTAAATAGGCTCTGAAAGGCTGTTTACCAACGAGCAGCGATGTGATTGGACCCAAACCCCCTACCGAGATACTTTGACCGCACTGAAGGCAAGGGTATTTAATTGAAGTTGTTTCTTTTGAAAATATCTTGAGCTCTGTTTAATTCACGGCATAAAGAAGAAAATTATAGCTCAAATCAATTTTTGTTCAACAACAACCCCTTTGTCAGTTCCATGTTGAGTTACAGTAAGTTGAGCATTGCGACATAGAGCCACGTTTCTTCTTCTCTTCTCTTGCTTTAGTTACGTGTTTTCTCCTTTGGCACACCATACTGCAAATGTTAAATTCACACGTAACAACTAGGACTTGACAACAACAACTACCCACAGTGCTTCATGATGCATCTGTGCTGTAGATGCATTGCCACTGCAAACTAAAACTACAGATGGACAATGAAAATGATTATCTATAATTAATAAATAATGGTGTGTTTAATGAGTACAAAAGCTTTAGTGGTTTAAGGTAGAGAGTAGTTTTATGTTGTATGTGTGGCAGTATTTTTTGGCAGAGGTAATAAGGTAGCAGGCCAATCTACATCGACAGATAATAGTGATAACCAATCAACGAGGAAAATGGTAACTAGAAATGTTCTCTATAAAGTCGTCATTGTACAGAGCTCTGAAACTATTAGTATCACCTTTTATACTTCACACAACTGCAGAAGTGTTTCATTATGAACTATGTTACCGAAACACAGTGGCAAAAGCCCCGGGGTTGGGTGAGATCCGCCCAGAAATGCTGAAGGCTCTGGGTTTTGAGGGACTGTCATGGTTGACACGTCTCATCAACATTGCGTGGAAGTCGGAAACAGTACAGAAGGAGTGGCAGACCAGGGTGGTGGTTCCCCTTTTTAAAAGGGGGGGATCAGAGGGTGTGTGCCAATTACAGAGGCATCACATTACTCAGCCTCCCCGGGAAAGTTTACTCTAAGGTGCTGGAAAGGAGGGCCGACCGATTGTCGAACCTCAGATTGAAGAGGAACAATGCGGATTTCGTCCTGGTATGAGCTTTTTAGATTTGGAGAAGGCGTATAACTGGGTTCCCAGGGAGATACTGTAGGAGGTGCTGCGGGAGTATGGGGTGAGGGGGTCTCTACTCAGGGCCATCAAATCTCTGTGCTCCCAAAGCGAGAGCTGTGTCCGGGTCCTCAGTAGTACGTCGGACAGATTTTCCAATCTTGTTTGTGATATTTATGGACAGGATTTTGAGGCGTAGTTGTGGGGGAGGGGGTCTGCAGTTCGGTGGGCTAAGGATCGCACCTCTGCTTTTTGCAGATGATGTGGTCCTAATGGCTTCATTGGTCTGTGACCTTCAGCACTCACTGGATCGGTTCGCGGCCGAGTGTGAAGCGGCTGAGATAAGGATCAGCACCTCCAAATCTGAGGCCATGGTTCTCAGCAGGAAACCGTTGGACTGTCCACTCCAGGTAGGGAATGAGACCTTAACCCAAGTGAAGGAGTTCAAGTATCTTGGGGTCTTGTTTTCGAGTGAGGGAACAATAGAGCCTGAGATGGGCCGGAGAATCGGAGCAGCGGGAGCGGTACTGCAGTCGCTTTACCACACCATTGTGACGAAAAGAGAGCTGAGCCAGAAGGCAAAGCTCTCTGTCTACCGGGCCATCTTCGTCCCTACCCTCACCTATGGTCATGAAGGATGGGTCATGACCGAAAGAATGAGATCGCAGATACAAGCGGCCGAAATGGGATTTCTCCGCAGGGTGGCTGGCATCTCCCTTAGGGATAAGGTGAGAATTTCAGTCATCCGGGAGGGACTCGGAGTAGAACTGCTGCTCCTTCGCGTTGAAAAGAGCCAGTTGAGGTGGTTCGGGCACCTAGTGAGGATGCCACCTGGGCGCTTCCCTAGGGAGGTGTTCCAGGCACGTCCAGCTGGGAAGAGACCAAGGGGTAGACCTAGGACCAGGTGGAGGGATTATATCTCTTCGCTGGCCTGGGAGCGCCTTGGAATCCCCCAGTCAGAGCTGGTTGATGTGGCCAGGGAAAGAGAAGTTTGGGGCTCTCTGCTGGAGCTGTTACCTCCGCGACCCTGACGGATAAGCCGGAAAGGATGGATGGATGGATGTTACTGAAAGAGGAGCAAAGAGATACCATGCTCCAGCTGGGTTTTTTTGTGGCCAGGATGTAAATATCAGTCCTTGAAAAAAACATTTCAAGCCTTAATGTACCTTTGGTGTACTTTAGGTTTTTATGTTTTTCTAGCGATTGCAATTCCACCAAAAGAAACACAACATTATTGTGAAATGATCTGAATAAATAAGTAATGCATTGACTTGCGTTTTCTGTGCTGAGGGATAGCATCACATTTAAGACGTTAGGGCTTGTAGGAAATGAAATGGAATGAACAAGATGACTAACATGATGGCATGATGGACCCGATGCACACAGTCTCCATCTCTGCTTCATATAATTACTTTGGGGAATAGAGTGCAGATGTGACTCCATTTCAATAATTTTGATTCAATGATGTAATATTGGAGTATTTTGGTGAAAAGAGGAAACAATTTGTGTGTGTGTGTGTGTGTGTGTGTGTGTGTGTGTGTGTGTGTGTGTGTGTGTGTGTGTGTGTGTGTGTGTGTGTGTGTGTGTGTGTGTGTGTGTGTGTGTGTGTGTGTGTGTGTGTGTGTGTGTGTGTGTGTGTGTGTGTGTGTGTGTGTGTGTGTGTGTGTGTGTGTGTGTGTGTGTGTGTGTGTGTGTGTGTGTGTGAATGCATGAGCATATGTGCACACACCTTGCATCTCCACAAGTGTCTGAAATAGAGACACTGCAGCCTTGTCTCAGTATGACAAAGAGCCCGCACGACAATACTCTCTGAGCCTCTGAGCCAATCACAATCTTCAGTAAGGAAGCTGGACCAATCAATGAAGAGCTACATTATGAGGTGGAGGGAAAAGGACTTAAGAGGAGACAGGAAACAAAGAGAGAAAGAGAGGGGTTTGCACTCTAAAGATATGAGGCTTAAAGCTAACAAAACAAGTTCTCTTTTCTCATTGAAACATAATAATTTAAATGCACATAAAACACAATTTATCCCCAATAAAAAAGGGATACTAATAATTTCCAGTTAGTTCCATTCTGCAAAGTCCGTCTTGTAATTGTCTCTTTCCATGTTGATTGCATTGTTTGTATTGAATGCTTTACAACTATTATTCCCCTGACTGTTCTGGGGTTTAAGATGTGTGTGATGTGTGCAATATAATGTGTAAATAAACCATTAGCACTGCAGAGTTTTCTCATTTACATTCACGGTGGAGAACATAAGACATTTCACGTTCCCACCGATAAATAAATGTATCGATTTGTTGATATGAGGCCAGAGATCCAGCATAGCACACACTTTTGGGGAGAAGTCTGTCTCTGTACATGTGTGACTTAAAATAACATGAAGGTCTCCGACTCCATCTTTCTCTCTCACGCACACATACATGCAGTGAGGCAGAACTGCTGACAACAGTCTCTGGATTATCTCTGAGCTTCTCCATCCTTCTTTATGATTCACACAACCTGTTGCTGTCTCTCTCAGTCCATTTCTCCATCAGATTTGACCTCCCCTGCTCCTTTTGCACCCAACCTCATATAATAATGTTTATTTACATGGCGTGTGTCTGTGTGTGTTGGATCTGTATGTGTGATGTATAGAGGATTGGACCTTAACCCAGCTAGTATATCTACTTTTTGAATGCTTATCACACCTTCATATTGATTTGAACCCCTCTAGACATACAACCATACTCTGAGAAGCCATATATATGCTCATATTTATGTATGGTTGATAAAGGAAAACAAAAAGAGATGTACTAAATTAGAAAAAGCAATCATCTGTTTTTCATGACTTGACTTGGAGCGAGTGAGCGAGTATGATGGGATTCGTCACCCATGAAGTGGCAGCACGGCTGAAGTATGTGTGTCATTGCCATTACTGTCAGGTGCATTAGTCACTCTGTTTACTAGAGGCTGCTGCTGCCCTGGAAAAGCTTAACCACTGCAACCAGTGGTTAATGAGGTGCACCAGCAACTCTAACTATTATCTAGCTTGCAGGGGAACAAAGCCACAGGAGGATATTGATTATCTATTTGACGTGCTGCTGAAGCCACAAGGGTAGAATTGGACCAGGATGGAGAAAAACAATTTGAGCCTTTACCCTACATCTGGCATGAGCTTTGAAAACATTTTTGTGTGAAAAAATCAGACAAGAGGGGTACATGAAAAATTGATGAGCTTGGAAGATGACGGTTTCTTGTAATGATTAGTTTGAAGCAGGTTTGACTTTTATTCTGACAAGATTGGCTCACTTCCCTGATAGTTATAACATCACAGCAATGTCAGAGGTGTCTGTGTGTGGTGGCTCAAGATCAGCTTTGAAGGAATAAGCAGCCAACTCTAATGTTCATGTATTGTAAACACCTTAAACAGGTTGTATATACAGAGGAAGGTGGTCTATTTTGAAAGGTTTATGTATTATTTTGCAGCAGTCGAGTAAAATATAAGATTTTACACTGAGGCCTTTTCTTCTGCTTGTCTTTATTTTTTCCATTTTGGAATTACCACACAACGAGCTTTGTGGAAGTACAGGTGGGAACTAAAGTCATTCATAACAACATTGATTATTTTCATACCCATTAATCATACGTATTCTACATTGATCTATTTATTGTTTGGTCTACAAATTGTAACAAAATTGTGAAAAGTCCAACCAAGTTATTTGATACTCTCTTTTTGATATTCAGTTTATTGATAAAAAAGCAAACATCAAAGCAGAAAATATCAATACTCGAGAAGCTGGAACCAGCCATTATCTGTCTATCTACTTAGCATTACAAACCTGTCATATATATCTTGCAGAGTATTTCTAACACGAATCTGCTCTTACAATATTTTGGCTCAATATGTTGTGTGTACACTAGGATTATCACGTTAACTTTGATCTACTACAATGTATATCTTTGTTTATACTAATAATAATTCATTGCATTTATTTGTGCTTTACATTACATATTACATACATCGGACATGTAATACATCAATACTGTGAACAGTACCCACAGGAGCAATTAAGGGCACATGCGGCATGTTGAAACAAGAATTATCACACTAAAAGTAAAGTGTTACCTAATCATAAATAGTATTTCTTCATGAGTAAGAAGTAGCATAAGGGTTTGCAGTTCAAGAAATGTATTTTTTTCATAGGATATTATTGACTTGTTTAGAAGGACAAGTACAGTTTTTACTAATCCATGTCTCTGACATTGGGCCAGTATGTACAATACCAAGACCCTGAACTGAAGCAGCTAAATGTAATCCATCCATCATTCTTTATAGTATTTACAGCTGCGCGTTTAGTACTGTTACATGTTTTTTAAAATAATTAAACAACTATTAATAATCCCATTATCGCTCAAGACATTTTAAGGGACTGCTTGTTTGTTGTTGCTACATGATTGTTGGTCGCTGCAGTCAGAAATGTAACTCTAAAACATGTTTGTCCTCCAATCCCTGCCAATGCTGTTACCTTGAGAGGAGACCGACAGACACAGTGCTTGCCCTGAGATGATTATTATTACAGCAGTGTTCAGTTTCCTGGCTATTGGCAAAAATCGAGGCATTTTATAAAATGGTAATGATCAAAGCCGACTTCAGCGTGGATTTGAGAATAAGTAAGAGGAGCATCACTCCAAAGACTACATAACAGTGGTAATGATGGTACAAATTTGCCATTTCAAGGCTAACGGTAATCATAGATTTTTTTTTTTCCGTAGGACGTCACCGGTAGCTTGTGTGTGTGTTTGTGTGTGTGCATCTCTCTTGCTCTCACACAGCAGGAAATCAAGACTTTGCGATGTCGCAGTGATTTACATCCTTGTGCCGCTCGGCTCACAGTTAATCAAGGACACAATTTAAGGATTTGTGATTGTTTGAATATATATATTTCTTTAATAATTTAAAATGCGTCATAATAATTGGTTCTGAACCGTGGCCTTCAGATCTGAAGAGAAACCAGTTCCATCCTAAAATATGCCTACCTATGATTTGCAATCCTTACAGGCGGTCCAATATGACAGCTTCAACATGTGAGTGCGAGGTGAGAGAATTATATTATCCAGCATAACAATGAATATCAAGGACGAGTAAAAGCAGGCAGTGTTTTGGTTTATAACTAAAAAGCAAAGGTGTGGTGGGAGGATATATCTCACTTCATTAACAATGATTTTGTTTATACTGTACTTAGGCACATGTACTGGAGCACTGAACACCCTTAATGATTTATATGGGAGGGACGCACGTTAAAATATTTATTTCTTCATTGTTTTTTCCAGAGTTGTGATGCATTACGGCCTTAGTAATGCTGACATAATGAATAACAAATTATCCGATTTTTGAGATACCACAAACTGGTTGTCTAAGACGGAGCTCAGGCATTTGTTTTCGGTTTTCGCCCCAAAGTTCAAAATCTGCATTTCAGAGCTTGCTTAATTTCTGCATTTCATTACATTTTACCAGACTATGCTTTTTTTGGAGGTGTTGGAAGTTGGGATTCTGTGAAGAGAGGCGGGCTGGGAAGCATTAGTGGAAAGGTCAGTTGGTTGCCATTACTAAAATCGTTGTGTTTCTGCCCAACGCAGCACAATGTGACACACCATCCATTCCCTCTCAGAATAACTGCTCCCTCAGGGATGAAGACACCCCCCCCCCCCCCTCCCCCCCAAAGTGTTCTTCACACAGTCCTGCTATCAAAGTCATCTGCTAAATACCGGCATCAATATGTACAATTGACCGGCTATGTCAAAGAGTGGAGGTGTTACATCAGGGTCACAGGATCATCTTCATGTTAAATGGTTAGTCTTAGAGCCATTCAGGTGTAGAGGTCAGTGCTTATATAACCAAAGGATATGTGTGTGTGTGTGTGTGTGTGTGTGTGTGTGTGTGTGTGTGTGTGTGTGTGTGTGTGTGTGTGTGTGTGTGTGTGTGTGTGTGTGTGTGTGTGTGTGTGTGTGTGTGTGTGTGTGTGTGTGTGTGTGTGTGTGTGTGTGTGTGTGTGTGTGTGTGTGTGTGTGAGTGTGTGTGTGAGAGTGCGTGCGTGCGTATCAACGCCCTTATGAATGCTAGTGTACAGGGATCTGTACAAAACAGCATCAAATAACTGGCTTTATGTTTAATTTCCCAGAGGGCTTTTCTCTTGCTTAGCCAAGGTCAGAGGTTATCGAGGATAGAGAATAATAGGATTTAGTAAGGGGTGTTTTCTATCTTTAAGGGAAGTGGAGACAGAAATTATAGCAGGATTAAAATGTATACAACACTGTGCGAGGACACACATATAATTATCTTGCCTTTTCTAATCTCGAACAGCTCCTTCATTTTAACTGTGAGTAAGAAGTTCACTTGACGAGCGTCGATAGATCACCACATCATGTGAGTGCATCCTGTTAGCCGGGCTTTGACCTGCACTGTCTGCAGGTCCAGAACATCTATCTATCTGCCTTCTTTAAATCTGAGGCAAGCGAAGCGACCTGTTGTTTATTAGGGTGATTTTTGTTCTGCTTAAGGAAGAGTTAAAAAAAAAGAAGCTTTGATTAATCCATAAGCTTTAAATATACTCTGATATAATAGTTGACGCATGTGGGTATTAGTGGAGTAAGATTAACTGCTATGATCAAATATTAGATAATGCTTTATACATAAGCTGCCAACATGTAAAGTCCCCCGTATGACGAAGCGCAGTGAGACCGAGGCACATAATGTTCCTGTTAATGGTGCTGCTTGTTCTGTGTGCAGACATTGTTCCTTGAGAGCATGCAGATAATTCTCTATAAAATTCAGTACTTAAACCCAACTGAAAAACTATTACCGTTTTTCCAATTAAAACACTGTA
Organism: Eleginops maclovinus; assembly: GCF_036324505.1. Classification (NCBI taxonomy): domain Eukaryota; kingdom Metazoa; phylum Chordata; class Actinopteri; order Perciformes; family Eleginopidae; genus Eleginops; species Eleginops maclovinus. The sequence goes on from NC_086358.1 coordinate 8,160,054, forward strand.
AGAAGTCATTATTTTTACACTAACAAGGGACCCTGAGAGCAATACAAAGGTTTAAAAAACATTCTAATACAACTCTGCGTATGTGAGAAAGTCTGTCTCTTGTTCCGAGCCAATGAGATTAAAACAGGGGTGAATGTTAGAGATAGTAGATAGTAGAGGTCAAAACTAACGATGCCTGGAAGAACAGGAGATGTTCCTCCACACACTCAAATGATCACCTAATGAAGCGTGTCATTGGTTATCGGATGGTCATGCAGCAGCGAGGAGGTTAGAGGTGGAGAGAGATGGGATGGAGAGGGAGGACAGAAAACTGTAAGGAGAGAGACAAGATGGAGAGCAGGGCATGCTATGTATTATTCAACATGTCAAGTAGGTCAGTCTGAGTAAAAGGCAAGGAGCAGGAGTCACATAAACGCAATCTCTGAATGTGACTTTACAGTATTTGTACATGTTGGTGGCATATTGCCTAGAGAAAATGTGCTATAATAAGCACCGAAGTCATCAGATGATGCACCGAACTGTGAAAAGCTCACACAGTACCAGCCTGTTTAAAAGTTTCAACCTACACTCAGTGACGTGGAAAGAGAATATGGTAATTGTGCATCGCTGTGGGGATTTATGAAACATGTATTCCATAATGGTGTTCCACTCGCAGCTCATCTCCCCAGTAAAGATGTTCAGGTCGCACTGCATGAACTGTATCCATGTGCCAGATGTTGGTGCAAAAATATCCCAGAATTTAGTTTGTATGAGACAAGAATTCAGTGGTTGTCTTTTATCATTGTTTTCCCTTTCTTTCCTGAAAAGAGGAACATTTGGAGTTAGATTTTTTAGAAATGTAGTATATCAAAGCTACAGTAATCATAACGGATAAGAACGTTTTTGATATGATTGTGTACTGTTACTTTAAGAGCGCTCTCCCTGGTGGAACTTTCTACAGTTACTGTGTCACACGGTTTCCTGTCATTTTTAGTTTTAAATCATCCAGTAAATAAATATCTTTCGATTTAACCTGCTTGTGACACATACAAGTTGTTTGTATTTCCCCAGCTCTATAACCGGTATTAAGTGGATTTTGTTAAACTAGATCAGACAGACACGTGGGCCAGGACAAATTACATAGTAAAATACAGTGGATTTTTGTGTAGCAAACTACTAAAGGGAATACAAAGTAGTACAGTGTTTTTAAGCTGTACTTTGTTCAGTGTTGTATCTGTATTTTGATGACCATTTTTTGATAGCTCTTAGAAATTGTACCCATTTTTAATATGATAAGTTTAAACAATAAAGACTTACCCTATATGGTAATTTAAGCAGTGTGATGCTCTACGATGCTTGTCAACATCACATGCTCACTAAGGATGTTAAGATACTGATGATAGCATGCTTACCATGTTCACAGTTCCTATTGTAATTTTCTAACTAGTGCAGCTGCTGGATGATAGTTATGTCATTGGTTGGGAGGGTGTCTGCTTCAAAATGAAATACTGAACTAAGACAGCTTTTGACACTTATACCAATTCAGCACCTTGGGATCATCAAAGTTAGCACAACACTTTATTGTCATCAATTGAAAATGTGTTGTTATTCATTTGTTTTTAGTTTGCACCAAAGTGGCGGGCCTCACTAATACGATGTGAAGGCTAACACTTAATACCAAGGTAGAAGAGCAGAAATAATTGCTTTTCTTTTACACAAAGAAAAGCTTTTTTACTTCAGAATTTATTTACCTCTTTAGGCCTTATTTTCTCTGTTTTTATCCAGTGAAAATCAGTCAACAGTTCTTATTTTAGCTCCTTATAGCATTGGATGTTGGGAACCAAGACATAAGTGTGCCGCAGCAGAGCTGAAGAAGCTAACCGTGTCAGACGGGAACCAGCAGTGATGTGACTCATCCGTACTGAGCATCAAACTCCATCGCTGAAATACGACTGGTCCTGACTGTACATCATTAAAAAGTACAACAGCAACAAACACTGATAATATGCAAACTGACTGTTGTGGGTCAAACACGATGTGAGGGGACTGTGGACTGAAGCAGGAGGCCTGTGCATAAATATTATAGAAAAATAATTCATACAAACACAAATATTTGCATACCATTACAGTATGCTGGGATTTTCAACACAACTGTTAAATTACACTTGCAGTTCCTACTATAGAACTGCAGAGCTGTAGGCAGACGCCAATGGCATGAATATTGACAAGGGAATATGCTACTGTACAAGTCATAATTATGGAAACCGGATAAGATTAGGGATATGAATATGTAAATGACCATGGGAAAATGCAAATATGTCATTGTATAAGAGTGGAATTAAAGGAATTCTTTGCTCCAGTTTGAGACAGGTTGAAGGAAAAATTAATTCAAGTGTAAGTGCAAAATGAATGCAGGCGTGAACGAGAATAAGCACGTTTTCATGCAGGAAAAGAGAACGAGATTCCCAGTCGTACATTTGCATACTGTTTTAAGCTGAAAGACAGCGTCTGTACTTCTCTAAGTTAAGGCACACAGACAGTTGGAAGAATCAAAGAGTTGACTCTTGCATTATGCAACGGTGCATGTTCTGAACAATAATAATTCTATCACATCCAGCTCTTAACACTTCCCTGCTCTGTCTCTATTACAGCACTCCCTTCAAAAGTGCACACCCGCTCATGCCAGATCGCTGTCACACTGTCGATTGTGTGCTCCATAAAATATTTAGATTTTATTGGGGAGTGCGGTGGCTGATCGTTACAAAAATATTTCAGGATCGAGCCCTTTGGTTTGAAAACCCTCTCTGAGAATATCTTGCTTGTGAAAGTGAATTGGTAATTTTAAAGAATGAGTAATGAGCCGTCTTCCCTCTTTCATGCATCCATCTCGCAGAAAGCTGTTTTGCTACATTGTGGCACCATATAAGCTTGCAGTATCAACATACAGTAAAGCTACTACACCATTGTTTGTCTTTTCCCTATGGGAGGAAGCAGCAGCTCAGCAGGCAACCTCATAAAAGTAGAACTTTGGACATTTTGAGAAAAATGAAGTCTGAAAATTTGGGAAAAACAATCCATTTCAGTAGTTAGCGGCAGCGTGAATCGCCGTTTTGGATCAGGCTGTTGTGGAGGCACAACATGTGTGTGAGAATCTGAAATGAGGCCCCTGGATCTTTTACAGGGTTTTTCCCTCAGTGCTGAAGAGCGTATTGTATCTAGTTCCACTATTCCCAAACTGGGGTAAGTGTACCTCCAGGAGTTTTGGAGCTCCCCAGAGCTGTACAAGGGGATATTCTAAATTTGGCTTCAAATTATTAACGATGAACCTCATTAACTTTGAGAGCCTCCTGCTTATCATTGCCTCAGTTAGTTGTGAGCAATAAATGATGTTTCTTTAATACAAAATAACTTGAAGATTAAACATTTTTCACTATTATAACATTAATTGAACATTTTTAGTGCAATTGTGTGTTTTCTCTCCCTGGTGGTCTCAAATCAAGAATCAACATTTTATTTTGTAACTCATATTTTGAAGCTATCGATCATTAAGTCAAACTGCTCTGAATGTATTTCTATCACTCTGTCGCAAGATGATGGTATTTTATCAATGAGTCCAAATGAGACGTCATGAACTATCTTGTTAAAAATCTTGTTGCAACATTGCGCATTAGCTTACTCTTTGATCTGTACTGTTTCTGTGCGTGCCCAAGGCAACAGAAGGATGCAAACTGTAGATCAGTCAGGCACAGCGAAGACATTTGGTATTCCTGAGTTTCTTCTGCTCGTAGTCCATCCAGTGACAGTGCAGAGTTATTTTGTTATCGTGGTGCAGCTTGTCCGTTCCATCCCCTCTCACATGGACATTGTGGACGTTGTCTGCTTCCTGGCCAGACTAAGTAACTTCACATCAACAAATCCTGCCGCTGCCAAACTGTTTCCAAACCACATTGTGTCCTGTCAAAGTGTCCTTGAGTAAGATTGAACACCTACCTGCTCACTCAATCCGAGCTATACAGTAGAGTGTGCTTATACATTAAAGCAGCAGCTCATTGTTCAACACTGTCAGTTTGCCGTCAGATAAATCTTTTAATCTTGAACCAAACCGTAGAAGACCTTTTTGTTGAACTGCAAAGATATTGATCAACTTCTTTCCTACATTAAATCTCCCACTATCAATCAATTGATTACCTCAACTTTATTCAGAGTGCACCTCTACACCAATGCTGATCAATGGAAGTCACACCAAACAGCATCTTTCCTGTCAATTACATTTTAAGTGATGAATTTAACCGCTTGGGTACTGCACATATCAATAGTTTCTAATATCCACTTGCAATATTGTCCTTGTCTAGTTCATCCTGTAATTATTACAATCTCCTGCCAGGCAAAGTTTTAATTAAGTTCAATAATAGGAAAATGTAGAAATCTTCAAACAGAACCATAACAAACATGTTTGATTGACAACTTCCAACTATAAATTATGGATTAGAAAACAAAAACAACAAATCAGTGCATTTTTTCTAAGTTAAAATGTGTAATCGTCTATTCTTCTTTTAAGGTGTGTCTGTCCTCCAAGTTTAATAGAAGCCCAATCAAAAGTTTTCAAGACAGCAAAATTGCTGCTTACTCTTACCATTTAATAATAATCACAATAATCATAACAATAAGATGAAGTACTACATCATTATTTTAATTTCACTTTAATTGTGTAGCCCTTGGCGCAATACATTAATGAATAAACTGAATATTATTACAGTAAATAACTTAGCTCAAGGGCTCTGACTCCAAACAACCTGGTCAACCTTTTGTCTTTGACTTTAGAAAGCCATCCTCCCTGTGGAGTCGAGGCTGCCGACTGGCTCTGCAGCAGGAGGTCAAACCATGTAGCTAAGTGGTTTCAAAACAATCAGAAACACAGGTTTAAAATAACTGGCAACCGGTGAGCGGAGGCAAATAAAACTTCCTTTTAATGGTGCAAATAAAGTTGGGTAAATACTGTGCTACAAACATTATGTTTTCTCTTTAGTTCAGAGTAGGTAACAAAGGTTTAGGTTTAAAAAAACTGAATGAATTATTTGGGTTATTAAGTTAGGAGACTTTATATTGTCATGGTTAGGGAAGGATTTGGGTACATTTGGTGGCAAAACATCAATCTCCATTATTAAACGTCAGAAGGGTTATTAAGAAATGCAAGTATTTGAATCAACGTTATCATAAATCTCATAACAAGAACATGAACAGAGAGAAATGATGGGTTCAAAGTAAATACAGAATAAAGGTAAATTAAGAGCATTCATGTTTGTTTGCATTTGACTATACATAAAACTGTTGAAACATGTATTTGCGGAGTTTGTGTGATTTACAATTTGTGTAATATAAACACATTTTTTTGTAGGGCAATGCTATTTTCCTTATCTTTTTTGCAGAAATACTGTTCGAACATATGGCCGCAGATCTCTGGTGTTGAAAGCAAACACACAAACACTAAATCCCTTTCCCCAGCCTCTGTAATGTCTTTGTTGCACTGGAACTGAACACGTTGCCTGTATTGTGTTTTTGCATAATCACAGGAATGATTTGGTCCAGTTGAGAAAAATAAATAACACATGATGTCGTCGGTCCACATGACTAAGGGATTAGGCGTGTTATAGTAGGAGTGTTAAACTGCAGCTCACTAAAAATGAATATAGTGGTACGACCTCAATACCATACTGATTAGTGTTTAATTTTCCATCCAGCTGTACATTACAAATGCGATAAAGCTATCTTGTTTGCCGAAGAATCATCTGCTTTTGTGCGCCGCTTAGTATCAATCACTTTTATAAAATAAAACTGTGTCCAGGTTTAGAATATCAAAGGTTCAGTTTTCTTTTGATTTCCTTTGTGAGAAATCTGTCTCTGCATGTTGGAAATCGATGAAAAACACCCGCTATTAATCTTACTCTCTCTTGTGTGAGAAAAAAGAAAGAAACCTGTTTCTCTCCCCGCTCACTGCCTCTCTAGGCCCCGGCTCCCAGGAGCGGTGCTCAGTGGGCTGCCTGTGCTAACACACGCAAAGGCAGCAACCGTATACGCCGGCAAACATGCACATACACACCCCGATGCACACTCACAGAAACACAGGGGCGAACACACATAGCGGGTAATCTGTCCAATTGAAAGAGCTTTCAGATGGGTAATTAAATTTCCCAATGATCCGCTGCGGTGGCTACACACGAATCCGGCTTTCAGAGGTGAGCAGACGTCCATGGCCCATAGCAATAACACAGTTACTGCCCCACACACACACACACACACACACACACACAGAGGTTATATTGCATGTTGACAAGGACAAGATAAACACTGGGGCCTTTAACGACCATTAGCTCAACCCTAACCTTCATCTTCAGCACTTCTGCCATCCCGCCGTAACCCAAAAACAAGCAGCCGAGCACCCATACTGCTATCTTAGTGACCTGCCACCAGTAGTGACAGAAATATTTTTTAAAATGTGCATAATGGATTAAAGTAACACTGTTAGCTAATGGCAACTTTTAGCTGAGGCAGGACATAGTATGCCAGATTTTATACCCTTGTGTTTAGAGACCAAAAATAAACCCTGTTCCCAAATGTGTATCTGGAAACCTGCAGCATAGTTGGATTGACGAACAAGGAAAAGTTCCAATAGATCCTCATGAAATAAAATATATTCATCACATCTTACTTTCTGAAATGTTGCGATGTTTCCTTGGAATGGTTTCTACCTGGATTGTATGGCAATCCATGAATCACAAATTGTCTTGAGTTTAAGGCTGCAGGAAGACACCGTTCACTGTTTACAGGAAATTGGGCTCTCTTAACAGCTCGCAACTCTGCTCAAGCAATCAAAGGCAACACAAAATGTAGAGAAAAGCAAATGTGTTGTTGATTGCGCGGCAGAATGCTTCATTAAAAAGAAAATTACACTAAAACTAAACGCTTAAACCCTGATCCAATCTCCCCACTAATAGTTTGTTTTGAAAAATAAAATGTGAAAATAATGAGCCCACAATTAGCTCATCAATGAACAGAACTCTGGTTTAGGGGAGAGAAAAATCACTTGTTTTCATCGAGGCTCTTCTCTCTTAGCTGGTGTTTGGTTTCACTTACAGTATTCATCCTCCCAGGTGAAAATAAATGAGCAGCATTACCAAGAGAACATTTAGTCTGTTCATAGCAAATAGAAACCGAGAAACACAATAACCGCCACCCCGTTGGGCTAAATGTGGCGCATCGGCAGCAATGAAAAGAACAGAGGTTATAAAAGCAACGTTGTGATTTGATCACCAATCGGCATGGCAACCAGGCCTGGCCAAACAGCCTACATTAATTGAGGTCTCCCATGTGAAACAGAGGCCGAGCTAATCGAGCCGCTAAGGATCCGTCTGTTGAGCTCAAAAGGCAACAAAAGCAGGTTCAACAGACATCTGGATGATCAAACTTCAAACCTCATGATGGTGTGTGGTTTGATATAACTGTGAGGGTTTATTCATTCCTGCAGGGAAACTTTTTAATGCAGTGCACATAAAGGTCAAAGTGGAAAAGTTCAGAGCTGAACAGGCTCCCTCGAGCTTGTAGAGATACAATGTTTAGCTCAAGGACACTCCAGTAGGTGTGTTTGAATGCATGTGTGGATGTGTGTGTACGTTTGAGAAGGAGAGAGCCTGAGTTTGTGAATACCTTTTCGATGATTTTGCTGTATTTTCCAATGTATCAGTTTGCCACAAAGTTCAACAATATGTGACTTGTGGTGAAATAACACACACACACACACACACACACACACACACACACACACACACACACACACACACACACACACACACACACACACACACACACACACACACACACACACACACACACACACACACACACTCCCCTCACTGGTTCTTCTTTCTTATTTCTTTTTTTACTCTCAAATCTGCTGATGACAACAGCTCAGCGTTTCTCAGACAATATGTGCACAAATCTTAAAGTGTGTATGCTATTAAATGTATGATGATTCGTAAACAGTATTGAGGGGTAAAAAAAACATAGGATAAAATGAAAGAAGGCACAGATAAAACTAGAGGAAGAAGGCTGGGAGGGATGGAGAGAGGGATGCATCTTGTTCTTTCTTGTTCTGTCTCTTTCTTTTTTTTCTTCTTTCCACCTTAACTAGACAGGTCTGTGTGAGCGGCATAGCAAGCAGAATGATGAAGGAGCCACAGGAAGGTGTGGGGGGGAGAATTAGTCAGGGGAGACATGATGATGAGCCAAATACTAGAACAGCGCCATGCGATTAGATTAGATCAGATCGAACAAGGAGAAAGGTTGCCAAAACAGTGTTGATTGACTCAAGTGAGCCAAATGAAAATGGGACATGAAATACTGCGGATGTGATGAAAAATCCCACCTCTGTTTTTAATTGCAGATGCACGAAAGAAGCATGCTAATTGAACAGTCAGAAGAGGATAGACAGGAGCTTAGGCTCAGCCACTCTCAATCCGTGGTGTTCATCTGATTTAAGCTCTAATGTGAAATTGGGAAACGAGAGAGACCGGGACTAGAGAAAAATGGTGAAGCTGAAGGGGGGGGAGAGCGGTGGGAATTGGAGAGAAAGAGAGAGGTATAGAGGGGTGGGACTGGGAGCAATTCACATGCTTGTTAAAATACCTCTAATTACCAGCTGGCCTTGCAATATAATGAGTGTACCTGAGTGCTAAGAGCTGAGGGGCAACAGTGAGACTCATTTAATAGCAGGACAGGAGGGGAGCAGGGAGAGAGAAAAGGAATTATAGGTGGGAAAGATAAAAAACACAAACGGGTCAATGAGGTGCAGTGTTCATGTAAACAGAGGTATGGTCACATTAACAAAAGGAGAGGCTGTCATTGTGAAAGAAAAATGCACTCTGTGAGGCACACAGGGAACCGGAGCCGAGACTGTAATCACAGCAGGAAAACTGAGTTGTGCATTTCCTAAACTAGGGCTGTGGTTGATGATTAATTTCTCTTTATTATTTTGATTAATAAATCATTAGTTTAATCTAGGAAACGTCAGAAAATGGTAAATAGCTATGTCAGTCTGCCCTGAGGCCCAACAATGCTGTGAGCTTAATGCTAACTATGGTAATGCTAACATGTGCATATTTTTCAATATTCATTCAGCATCTTAGTTTAGCATGTTGGGATGCTAACATTTGCTAGTTAGCATAAAGAACAGCACAGATTTGAGTAATGTCATTAGTTTCTCAAGAAGTTGGTGAAAAATAAGCACTAGAGTAAAAGTGATTAAAGTCATAACAATATACTAAACTGCATTAATCTGATAGTTATTGGGACACTTTTACTGGACTAGAAATGTCGGCACAAGAGGAAGTTAGGGGATCGTTCTTCTCTGGGGTTCTGTCTGTACCAAAAATGAAGGGAATACATTTTGAAATGTATGAGATATTTCAGTTTGAACCAAAACGGTGGACCAATTGAATAATATAGTCATCACTAAAGCTGTGCTAAAAAAATATTATACATAGGTTCCAAAGGAGACCAAACTTAAAGATATAGATGTACAATCGCAATGAGAAATGAGCTCTCCTATTTGAGATCTGAAACCAGAAAATAAATGATCGAATCTATAAATTCGTTTTCAACATTGTTATAAGTTCACTTTGTCATATGTAATCTTTTTATTTTTCGTTCAAGCTCAGCCTAAAGTTTTTACCAGGAACATTTTGATCAATCTAGATCACAACAAAGTATAAACATAAATCACCCCAAATGTTTGTGACCACAGATTATAAAGTGCACAGTAAACACAATCTTGAGATTGACTGTCGTGCCATTTCTCTGCTTTATTGGGGAATAGAGTTTCTGCTCCATGAGGCATGCACACTAACCACTGAAGATACAGATCCACAGATTGGAAATGGGCTTTAAAAGGTCAGTGCTTACAGCGGCATTGACAGTGCTAAATGCAGGCTTCTTGTCGAGCATGACAGTAATAGAGAGGGAACAGAAAAGACCGCAGTATATTTCTGAGGGCCTTGTTTGAAAAGACAGTTGAGCAAGTCCAGTATGTGAACTGTGAATGTGTTGGTGACGTTCTAGCACAAGAACCAGCTAACTTATAGCCTGTCTTTTTTCTCTTTTTTGACAGTGTACAGTAGAGTAAGACAAAAAAAAAACGGTGCTTGGTGATGGCATGAGAAAAATAGCACAGACATAAAACCAGGACACCGCTGGTATATGTTAACTGCTGAGCAAACTGAGCCACCAGGATGCCCTGAGGACTTAATGTGTGACAGCTTTAACAATGAGGAGCATTTGAAATGGAAAATACGCGAACACATACATCAACTAACATATCATGAATGCAGGTGGAGGGCAGTTGTTTCAAATTGTATTAAAAGATTTGCTCTATAGCTGGAGGACATGTTTCCTTTTTTAGATTGTGCAGTAAGTGATGAAGAAGTTGAAACATACATTGTGCGAAAAGCAATAACGGTTAAATAAGGCTGTGAGTTTGTAGTCCAGTGCCACATAGGCAGAGATGTGGAGTCAATCCAAGCTTGTGACTCTCATTTTGAAGCATCATCTGATTAGATTAAAGAACTTCTATAGGTCAATGTGTTGCTGCTACACCTCACTGAACACGTACTTTGCAGATCATTTGTTTCTGAAATGTTTTTATCAAGATTTACTTTGCTAAATGGCAACACATTCATTCAAAAGCCTTTAATGAACACAATAGTTCAATATATACCAAATATTGTTCATGTGCGCATGACAAACTCCTAGTCATATCTCATACTACACTGCAAAGTCAGCTGTTTATGTGCCCTGAAGCCGTTAGGATTGTACAAATATACAAATAAATTGTATGCAATGTCATACAATCATGCTTTTATTGACATGTTTAAAACTTGGATTGAAGAAAAGATCAGATAAACTTTCCTTCTTCATCAGACGAGTACATAGAACCCTATACTCTGTGTCAAACATTATTTTGAGTGGAGGTGGACTTTAAAAATAGATGAATCGATAAATTACACGGTGTACCAGCCGCATATTAATACTGGCGCAGTGTGTAGATGTGTTAAAGGAAGGATAGACTTAAAACTAGAAACATCAGGAGGAACAACAGCAGATGGCTGCAGTTATTTTTTGTACATCACCGACCTGAATATACGTTCACTAGAGCTGTTTGCAAAAAGAACATGTTGCCTGCACGTTTGTTTAAAAAAAGGATGTTCTGATTTGCTTGACAAAGAGCTCATTACAAAACACATGATTCATAGGCGCTGTTCTGCTGCTGCGTCGATGAGTAATTATGCTTTTGCTTTCATAAGTAGAATATGCGTAATGAATCCTGGATTAGTTTGGTGCATGCAGCAAGCTTTGTGCTCAAAAACTTTTTTGAGAAAGCATATACACCTGTACCGCTGGTCGATGGACAGGGATTAAAGGGAGCACAGATGGAGCACAGCGGTCTCTCTGTGGAGTAAATATATAACTCTTACAGAAATATCATTATCGCAAACAAATTCACTAACAAGATGGATCGAGACTGAACCAATCATTGATGAATCACCCTCTATTAGAGGAGAACAGAAAGCCAGAGCGCAGATGCCTCACATGAGCTTTTTCCCCGTGAAATTGTATAACGAGACATGATTGTGTTACAAATGTTGTGCATGTAGGTGGCTGGTAACCTATATTTTGAATTTTATGCATCATACATGATTTCAAAAGCCCATCAGGATGTACAGACTGCATCTTCTCACTGTTCAATCATCCAAATCAGCAGGAAACGTGAACCAAATGAAATGGGGCTTTGTACTTTGTAATCATCTCTGTCACAAAGGGTTTGTATTGAGCTATGCTGGGAAGCAGATCAACACTTTAAGAGGAATCTATAGGACGTTCTCCAACTGTTTGGCATTCTGCATCATGAACATAGGATCAAGGGAGCTCATGCATCTGACAGCGGCCCACATCAGAGCCGCTCTCTCAATCCACTTCTCATTGATGGTGGCGGTCGGGGTGAGACACTCTGTCTTCATCTAATCAAAGCTTTGCTGGATTTCCTTCTGATTTTATGATGAATACTTTTATGCAAAGACTGTCTTTTATGGCTTCATTACACTGGTTTGTCAAGGTGGTCCAACTTCACCGTTTTGAGTTGTTAATAGGATACCTCCTCTACGTGTTACAAAACCTTAAACAAACTAACTTTTTGCACTCCAACAAAGGAAATAACGTTGGCTTTGGCTCAAAGGGATGTGCACGTGGGGGGCCTGCTGTCATGCCACTCACTTATGGATAAGCAGCAGTGGCCTTTTCCAAAGTACTGTAGGATGCTGATCAGATGTCTGGATGAAGGCCCTTTGACATCTTATGCTTTGCAAGTTGTATTTTTCCCTTGCTGTAAATCTATTCCTGCATGCTCCTCAACTGTTACATTTTTCAAGCATCCATAGACACAGAACTTTGAAGGAATTTTGAAAGGAAATAGTGCTGTGCAAAAACATCTAGTGGTGTATCAGTGAAAAGTGGCTCTCAGGGCTCTCTCTGTCTCTGGTTGTTTTAAAGTGAGTTGTTATCATCTATCCTAACTGACCTACATATTTAGTCCTAATGCAACCCCACTGCGGTGGCATGCACGGCCTGCATTTTAATTACACAGAAACAGAATTTCTTACGCATGTCTCCTTGTTGATTTGGCCATGCTTGTGTTTTAAACGAGATAACAACAAATGTGGTTTAACACCAAAACCATCTCTGAGCAGCAACGCATACAACAGCAGGAGAGCAACTGGAGTATCTGTGTACACTGCACACATTTCCTTCTTTAACACTCCAGGCAATGTAAAACTATCTTTTCAGACAGTGTCACTTTGTTTTAACCTTCTTCAAAAGATATGACATCACTTTTTGACAACCTTATATCGCTGAGTGCCTATCCTCTGAAGAGAGATGACAGACCAAAACATGAAAGGGAGGCTGTTTTTGTTGCACAACATGAATATAACTTTGCAAGTTCAGCGTCTGGAAACATTTGATCATGAATGTTAGAGTAGTCTAAGCCTGAGTTGAATAAGAAATTTGATAAAATGTGTTGATGGCCCGGAGATCTGCTCATGCACTGCTTGGTCTGATGATAAAATGCTTAAATTTAAACTACGGTGCAGCAGCTGCACTGCGATGTCGAGTGGATACTTCTAACAATTGTGTTGCAAACATATTAAGATGGTTTTGTGGACCCTGACCGTGTTAAATGTGATCTTCCCTGATCTACAATTGCCCACTTTGCATTGTCCACTTCAGGCTTTGTGCTTCATAGCTTTCAATTTTTCCAGCAGATGGAACTCTTTTTGTGTGATGTAAAGGTCATCATGAAATTGTCTGAAACCCTCAGATGGGTTTGGCCTTGTGCGTAACCCTCGAGTGCTGACAAATCTTTCATCATTATTATCACAACATCAAAGAATTTTTCCAGAATGTTTGCAATATGCTTCCTTTTTTTTTCTTACTAAAACCATGATTCACTTAAGATGAAAATGCATTTTCTGATTCCAAAAAAAACTGTTACTCTATACTTAGAAACACATGTTCTTGAGAAAGTATTTAGTTGTGTGAATAGAAGCTATGTCTGAGCTAAAAGCTACCACGTTGAAAACTGATAATAATACATTTTATTTGGGGGGGGCACCTTTCAAATCACCCAAGGACACCTTACATGGCATAGGATAACATAGGGAGAGTTAAAACAGTGGACATCCAGGGTAAAACAAGACACACAACAGGAAGTGGTAGTACAGTTTATAGTGAGAATGCCAGTTTGAATAGGTGGGTTTTGAGTTGAGTTTTGAATGTTGTTATGGAATCTGACTGTCGGATATGTAGTGGCAGGGAGTTCCAAAGTCTGGGTGCCGAGCAGCTGAAAGCTCGAGCACCCATGGTGCTGAGGCGAGAGCTGGGGATGGAGAGTAGTCTAACAGAGGAAGAGCGGAGGGTGCGGGAGGGGTGTACTCCTGAAGGAGGTCAGTTATGTATATGGGGGGCTTGGTTGTGGAGAGCTTTATATGTGAATAGAATGTTTATGTAGTCAATACGGTATCGTACAGGAAGCCAGTGTAATGAGAATGAGAATGGGGGTGATGTGGTCGGATGAGTTGGTGCGGGTGATGATCCGGGCAGCAGATAGCATCAACAACTGCATAAAGAGCTTCATATTTTACATTTAATATCATCTAGTAGAGTTTATTAAAGCACAGTAAAACTCCCTGTCACCTCAGTTAAAGCTTAGAAAAACATGTGCAGAGTTGAAATACGTATGAGCTCTAAATATTTTATTGTTTTTATAGCAAACCTGTCTTAACCATTAAAAACCTTCGCCTGAAACTAACTGTAACACCTCCCACCCATCAACCGACCAGCCCCGATTGTTTGTGCCTGATATTCCTTAGCAGAGAAAGGCTCACACATTGATGTTTTTTTTTTTTTCCAAAGACAAATTGTTTACCACATAAATCTACCAATTTGAATTTAATTTGACTAATTCCACATCTGTGAACATATTAAACAGAACGCGTGTGTTAGTCACTAAGTGTCATTAGCTTGGGTGCTATGTTTAACTTTGAAATTGGATTAGCTGAATTCAAGTGTATATGAAGCTGTACAGTAGTTAAGGAAAGTTTTATACCTAACATGTTTAAAAACTTTGGGGGAATGGGTCTTTGTTTACTTAAGATGCGTATTGCTTGAGGCCATGCATGACACTAAAGGTTTAGGGTGGAGGCTGCTCACATCAAGGCTGAATTTGCAACTTCTCGCAATTTCCTTTTGCAGTTTTCTTCTGAGCAGTGCTGGGGGCTGTGTGACTCAGGTGGTAGAGATCACGACTGTATTGGGCATCCTCTCACGTCCGCTGCAACCAGTCTGGCGTAGTCAGTGGCTGAGATCTCACAGATTTGAGAACAGGAGAGGTTTGTCACAGATGTGAAAGCTGACAGGGGTGGAGAAGATGAAGGAGAGAAGCATTTGGCCGCAGGAACTGTGTCTGTTTTGCTGTGTACGAAATCTTGACATGAGTTATATTTGTCAGCGGTAATACAAAGGATTTCCAGAGTGTGATCAGCTGATGTACCGAAGTGGACAGAACTACGACTGCTGTCATGATCTTATATATATTCCTGAAGTCTCAGTGGGTGAGCAGCTGTGCAACACATTAGGGAAGGTAACTGCTTCCATCAAGTACACTGATGAGGTGAATCCAGGCAAAAGGCCATTATCTCTTATGGAGTCCCCCTTATTAAATATCAATCACAAAGTTAAACAGAACATGTAAACAGGCTGACAAACAGAAGCTGATGAGAAACTGCAAAACGCTTATGATAATTAAAATGTGACTGCAGCTGGAAAATCAGGAAGATGTCCCTGATGTTTTGTACTTCCAGTTTAGTTGTTCCTCAGTGGAGAAAAAACTGTAATCCTCATTTAAATTGAAATTTCTGACACAAAAATTGACTGTGATTGTAACTGACTGCACGCTGTCATTTTGCTCTCTTTTAATTGCTTTGTTTTCCATCCCGAAAAGGATTGCTGTGGACCTTCTCAGCCGATTGTAATACATTTTAATCTATGAATGTCTGCCTCCTTTCAAGTCACACAACACACCTGTGTACATCCATACTCTAACTACATGCAGGCTTCACACATTACCGTGAGTCTCTGCAGGCGACTCACAAATGAACGTTCTGCAGCCAAAGCTGTCTCATCACTTCAAGTTTGGACAGATTTCTTCTGCTGCTTCCTTTCATAGTTTGTCAGTGTTGACGTGTCTGTGTGCTTGACTGTTTCTGATTGCATCGCGGGCACACGCATGTGACAAAAATAGAGAGAGGTAAAAAGCAAATTATTTTTTAATGGAAAGACATTTATTTCAAACAAGTTTGAAATTTGCATACAGAGATGGCAATGAAATCTGTTGTGAAAATAATTGGCACCTTTTCACTTCGGACACGATCGGAGAGAAAGTGTGTGAACATATGTGTGATTGCACTTGTCTGTGTATATCCATGTTAGTGCACTGGGGCTGTTTTGCATAAACGCCTTCCTCCTGCGGCCCTGTGAAAGGAGATGTGGATTTGGACAATAAAGGAGGATTATATTGTGTTCTGAGTGTGTCTGTGTTTGTGTGTGTGTGTTTTGGCTGTTGTCTGAGGCATTTGGGAAAACGATTTAATGTGAACCCCCAGGCGATAAAGACTAAAAAATGATGAGAGAGCATCTCACACAAAGGCATTAAATAGCCAATATTACTGTTTTGGAGAAGGGCTGCTTTTGATTTGGACAGGGTCGCTCCATTAAAATAAAATATGAGTCCATTCTGTCTTATTACACAAAATACATTTGATTGAAACACTGGGATACTTGTGTTTATAAACAGAGAGAGAGATTATTGTGAGATTATGTTCCCGAAGCGTTGATCCCCGCAAATGGGATCAGACTGTATGACAGCTGAACAATATTCGCAGAGGGTTTGAATGTTACGCCTCTTCCTGCTCGTGTCTTCATATGATCACAGGCATAACATCACGTCACATAGACAAGTTTTACTTAAAGTGCCTAAATACCTGGCAAACACCCGTCAGGTCAAATTATGTAAGCAGTCAGTCATGGAAAAGTTTGCTGAAATGCCTTTAAAATAATTTCCTCTGAGTGCAAACATCTCTAAATTTGGCATCACGGATAGGCATGGCAGACTATGAAAAGTTTCTGTAAATGCAGTTTGACCCAAGTCTGAGCACGTCTGAGTATTTCATAAAGTAATTTCAGCCCACTCCAATGTCTGCTGTCTGCCTCGGTTGCTTCCACCCTCTTCCACCCTTACCTCCTTTTTTATCCAAACGTCTGTCACATTTCTGTGCCTTATATCTACCAAGCCTCTAACGTCGGGCGGAGGGGCTCGAATAGAAGAGTATGAAATATGAAACAGAGTTACATAAGGAGGATTCAGTCAGCGGCTACGAGCTGAGCTGAGTTCAGGGTACCCGCGAGGTCTTAAAAACGTGAAAAAGTCTTAAATTTAGTTTTCGTAAATTAAGGCCTTGAAAAGGTATTGAATTTTGTTCACAGGTCTTAAATTTTGTTCAAAAAGTCTTAATTTTCATCCACCTCCTTATTTGATACGGCGCCACAACATGTATTTTTTTGTTCGTTGTTACAGCGAATCTTAGAACACCCAAACGTTGCATTTTAGTAGGTTACATCCTAAATATCAGGCAACCTGTACCGATTCATTGTAAACTGATTGAGACGCTGACACCCCCCTCTGCATTGCATTGTGTTCTCTTTGGTACAGTCTTTGAGTTCGCGCGAAGTGAAATCCGAAAAAAATGTGTTGACATTAAAGTAGGCTACTCTATTTGCTAGAGATGGGCAAATGTCGGTTCAATCCGTCGTGGGTACACGACGCTAAGTATAACTGGGTTCAGCCTGTGCCAGGGAATGTGTGGGAGGCACAGTGTACTTTATGCAGAAAAACCTTCAAACTTGGGACCATGGGGCATATAGCCTTGAACTCCCATATGAAGAGTGCTAAGCACACAAAATTGGTTGAAGTGCGTTCGAGCCAGGCACCGATAGCAACTTTCTGTGTGCCACCTTCAGTGCAGTCTACCTCCGTGGCTAGCGCTACACCACTGCAGCAGGTACCACTGTCAGGGTTACTGTGCGGGTCAACACCAACTCTGCAGGCAGAGGTAATATGGACTCTTAGGACAGTATACGAACACCACTCCTACTCCTCCAATGAGGGCATCACCGATGTATTCAAATGCATGTTCCCTGACTCTCAAATCGCGGCAACATTTTCATGCGGGAGCAACAAGACAGCGTATCTTACGAAGTTCGGTCTCGTCCCTTTTATCAGTAAGGAGCTCACCGAGCAGGTAAACCAGGCTGTTGGTTTTGTGCCAATGCTGGACGAAAGCCTCAACAAAAGCACAAAAACCAAACAGCTTGACATCCATCTCCGCTACTGGGACGGTGACCGTGTTCGATCACGATATTTTGGCTCGCAGTTCATGGGCCATGCAAAGGCGGTGGACCTTCTCAGTAATTTCAAGGTAAGTTGCTACAGATAACATTTCTGAAGAATACTTAATAAAAGATAATTCAATATGTAATCTAAAGGTAAAACAGGGATGTTTTGAAATTAAAGTCCATATAGGCAGAGCATATCCGTGCTACAGAGAGGCTCTGCACAAGAGATAAGCTAGGCTACTTTATGAAATGGTAAACAGGGCTGTACAATTATTCCCATGCTAACTTCAGAGCCCGCGCTAATGCGCTACTGCCATCTAGAGGAAATCGTTTTTGTCAATATTGAGTCATCACGTTTTCTTAGTTGCTTACCGTGCATTACCTAGATAAGAATTGCAATTCTTAAAACAACTGAGCTGAACAAGTTATTAGCAATTTGTCTAGTATAGTTTTGTTAGTAACTTTTCACACAGTCTGGCAACAAACTGCAAGAATAGCAGTACTGTGGAATAATGAATAGGCCTTCTATAATCTTACACAGTAATATGTAGTCTATTACTGTTAAGACTGACAAAATGTAAAACAAATAAAAACATCTGTTGCCCTTTCATATGAAAATGTATATAGTGTAAACTGTTATATCAGCAACTTGTTCAATCCAATATTCCCCTACCCAAAGCATGATACAAATGGTTATAGAGCACTTTTATATTGTATGACAGAATACTGCAAAGGTGTTTGAATTTTGTTTCTGATATTTCTTGTAGGAGTGTTTACGTGACCTTGATTTGAGGAGGATGGTCTCTTTGTCCATGGACGGACCCAACGTCAATTGGCGTTTTCTTGAGATGCTGCAGACGGAGCATGCTGAGCATTTTGGGGGTGCCCAGTTGGTTGTAGTGGGAAGTTGTGGGCTACACACTCTACATAATGCTGTCAAATGTGGATTCACTGAGTGGCATATGGAGAAGTTCTTAAGAGCTCTTCATACTATTTTTCACAATGTGCCAGCAAGAAGGGAGGATTTTTGCAATCTTACAAAGTCCAAAACCTTTGCTTTGCCTTTCTGTGGTCACCGCTGGATCGAGAACCTCCCAGTAGTGCAGAGAGCCATTGAGATCTGGCCTGACATGAAGAAATATGTTGATGCTGTTACAACCAAGAAGCTCCCAAACCCTGGAACGTCTTCTTATGACACCATCGAGGTGGCAACCAAAGACCCTCTTATTTTGGCAAAGCTGCATTTTTTCATGGCAGTTTCACGAAGTGTGACACCCTTCTTGACAAAGTATCAAACGGATGAACCTGTGCTTCCATTCTTTGCCAATGACTTGGCTGAATTACTGAAGGTAAGCTGAATCTTTTAAGTGAATCTGTGTGAATATATGTCTTTTTATTTAACATCATCTCTTTTCATTACAATAAGACTACTGCTGGTTGATTTGGGCCAATATGTGACCACAGACTACATCTATATAATCAATTTCAAATAGTTCAAGTGTATTGTGACAATGATGCTACTGTGTCCCAAAGACATTTTCATTCTCGGATATGTTTTCCCTGTTTTGTAGAATTTGCTGAGGCGATTCATCAAGCGAGAGCTACTGACTGATGTCACACCTCAGCACTTGGTACGGCTTGATGTCACTGACAAGCAGTCGAGGGTGCATCCAAAGGCAGTGGACATCGGCATTGGTGCAGAGACTGCCATAAAGGTATTCTGGAAATAATCATGGCCGACAAGTAGGCGTTTCACAAAATTGCAATTTGGTGGTTAAAGGGAAAGAGCAAGGAGAGTTGTGTTGTAAACAGTTGTGTTGTAATCAGGGACAGTTCACTTCAGCTATTCCTTATTCATCCTTAGGAACTCCAACAGCGGAGTAAATCCTCAGAGGAACTTTCCATCCTACATTTTCAAAACCAATGCATGGAGTGTCTATCCAAAATGGTCCAGAAGATTCAGGAGAGGAGCCCTTTGAAGTTTCCGATTGTTAGACAATTAACTTGTCTGAACCCAGCCTTTATGTACAGCAACCCTGAACTGTGTCAGAAACAGATGAAGAGCATAGTCAGGAAGTTTCTACAAGACAGACAGTTGGATGGAGGAGTTGCTGCTGGTACATATTCATACATTATTTTATTGATGAGGTCTAAACATAAGCATACAATTTACTAATGTAATACCTGTACGTAAGGGATAAAGAACATCATGGTATTCTTGTATCAAAAAATACTGCATGTTCAAAGTGGTAGCACAGGCGTTACACCTCAAAGTGCATTATTTGTTTTATCTACGAATGCAGTTCGTTATCCTGATTATGCCATTGTTGTCATGCCATTATAAGTTAGAATAATGCTGTGCAGTGCATAGCACTAAGTGTATTGTAACACTCTTTAATGTGACAGTTCATTGAAGCTTCCCAATGCGGCCGATGGTCAAAAAATAGGAACTACGTAATAAGAATTATAACATAATGCATATGCTAACACAGCACAATAGGACATTAGATCAAGCAGTCGTATGAATAATAATATATTACTGATATTGTAGCTATACATTTATTTGAATGCTCTTTCATCCACTCTTCTTAGGTGATCTGATCACCCAGAAGTTCTCAGAGATGCTGTCCGTGGAGGTCCGAACTGAAGAATTTCAGTCCTTCCAGCCATTCAAGAAAAGACTGGATGTCTTTCTAAGCAACATCATCAGTGAGACCTACCCACAACTTTGGTCCTTTATCCAGAAGCTTCTACTTCTATCACACGGGCAGGCAACAGTTGAGCGGGGCTTTTCGGTGAACAAAGAAATTGAAACTGCTAACATTCACGAAGACACCGTTGTAGCGCAGAGAATCGTCTGTGACTACATCTCTCTCCATGGAGGGGTTACCAAGGTCCCCCTCACGCCAGCCCTGCTTTCCTCGGTCTCATCTTCCAGAGCAAGATATAGAATTCATCTTGAGACGGAGAGAAAAAAGAGAGAATCTCAAGCAGAGTCAGAAAAACGAAAGGCCATTGAGGAGAACCTGGAGCAACTGAGAAAGCACAGAAGATCCATCAAGGAGGTAGCCGAACATCTGCTCAGGGATGCTGATAAGTTGGCAGACCAGGCTGAAGCCAAGCAAGCAGGCAGCAAGATGGCGGAGCTAATAGCAAAATCGAATGCCTTTAGAAGGAGCCACAAGGAAAAGATGGCTGAACTCATTAAACTGGACGAACAGATTGCTGCCAAAAGAGCTGAGCTCCAAAAGCTGTAGGATCTATTGAAATGCACACAGGCACACCCACAGACGAATGCAGGCACACGCACACACAAACACACACACACACGTACACCCCTCACAGTTATTGTTTTAAATTATTCTGTCTTAGGACTTAAATACAGTGTAGATTGCAACAACCGCACACAGGCACACCCACAGACGAATGCAGGCACACGCACACACAAACATACACACACGTACACCCCTCACAGTTATTGTTTTAAATGGTTCTTAAATTAATGACTTAAATACAGTGTAGACAGGCTGTAGGTTACTTTGGGAAAAAACATCCATACAAAGGCGCACCCACAGACGTGTGCATGTGCATACATGCACTCCTCACACAGTTATTGTGTTTAAATATGGTGAATGTTATGTTGAAGCAGATCTTTGAAAGCTGTTGTCCTCAGAGCATATTGTTCATTAAAGTTATTTATTTGATTGATTGATTGATTGATTGATTTTCAATTTTTTCATTAATACGCATACCAGGGAAGGTGCGACGTTGGTCTTAAATTTTATTGAAAGTGGTCTTAAAAAGGTCTTAAAAAGTCTTAAATTTAAGACTAAAAATCCTGGGGGAACCCTGGAGTTAAGCATCTGTGTACAAGAAAACACCCTCTGTCTCACACACACAAATACACACAGTGTTCACACCAAAATACATTGTGCATATCCTTGAGGTCTAACATATGCATTGCTTCCTCATTAAAACGTAACATTTTTGGGGAATTTAAAAAACCTAGCAGTCTTCTTCTTTCCTGCCATTGCCGTTTTTCTTGGGTCATGTCAATTGGGTGGGTGTGTGTGTGCGTGTGTGTACACAAGGTAGTAGAGGTCATAGTGTGCCTTTGAAGTCACATTGATGCTAATACCAACAAAATCCCATATTGACAAACTGCCTTGAATGGAGTGACAAATAGGCATTGTGTATTGATTGGAAATAGAAAGTCATGCCTATTGATTTGTTAGTGAATATTCTGTTATGTCATGATATATTATCAGTTCTTCAGGTCATAACTCGACAGATTTGTTATAGAAAAAAGCCTCTCAACCTGTGACTCTTACATTTACAGTTCAATGCAGTCACATCTTTATCAGAACCCTGATTTTCTGTACAGGAGGAAACAGAGGGATGCTGTTTTGTGTTCATCCTGCTCCTTATTACAGAACATAAGCCCCACAGACTGTGTGTCTAATTCTGTGTACTCTGGCAGTGGACAGTGTTATGAAACCTCCTCCTTGTAATCAGCAGTACGTCCTCTTTGACCTCCATAGAACTGTGTGTGTGTTTGTGCGCGGAGAGAAAAATGTTTGGTTTTCATTCTTCTGTGTGTGTGTACGTGTGTGTGTGTGCTTGAGAGCATGTGTGTCTTTATGGTACTTTTAAAAGAAGCGACGCAGGTTGACTGTGATAAGGACATACAGAAGATTTTAATGTTAGTAATATAAAATCCACCAGGGAAAAGAATACTGTTGCCGAGCTGCTGTATACCGTATGTGTGGCGCCAACTGTCTGATAAAATGATGTAAACAAATACATTACACTACTCTGAAAACTATGTAGGTATGAGTACACAGATGGAATACAGTATGTGTGAGTCACCTCTGCAGCCACTCAGACTCAATCACACTCCAGACGAACCACTGCTCCACGTTGAAGTCTACTGGCTCCTACATGGCTATTTTCTGTTTTCCTCCATGTTAACTACGTAGGTACTCTCCACATTCATGGATTAAATTATGAGAAAAAGTGTTAGTACCAATGCTGCATAGCTGTCAGGGATGCTGTGCGAAAAACATCAAAGCCACTGCAGCCCCATTTTCTTTTTACACCTCATCAATTCTGCTCCAAATTCTTTTTTTACTCTCTTCTCTCGCTGTGCTTTTTAATTTGTGGTCTACTTAGTGTCTGTGACAAAGATTACTAGACTTGAATTTGATCTCACAGTAAAAGTATTACAATGGTCTAATAGCCAAGTTATGGAGACAAAATGCAATCACTATACCATATTAATGTATACTTTAACATGAATACAACTTATCAGCGACATTAAAACGACGTTGCTGTTCTAAGATAATGAATTATCTTGCTGATTTATTTCATCCACATAGCAAACCACATCAAGGTTTAGCTGAGACATATTATATGTGCATATATTTTTCCTGCCCATCTGGGATGTATGTGTGTGTGAAAGTTTGTAGGTGTGGAAGTCATAACACCACAACCTAAAAGCATATTTCTCCCAAGCTTGCATTGTAAACAGAAATTGGCACAAAGAATAATCTCACAGTAACATATTGCTGGTTTTATATTGCATCTAATTTCCTTTCGAGCAGATAAAGCAGAAGTTGATTAACATCTTTATGTATGTTATGTGACGGCATTACACTTTGATACTCTGTTACTGATGAATCATCCGCACTTGTTTGTCATTATTTAATCCTGTTAGAGGAGTAGTCGGTCTGTCTGTTCATCTGCCCCTCAAAGACCAGGACATCATATTTTCATAACAAGTAGTCCTATTGACTTGAATTCAAATGTTGATAATGTAATATTGGTACAGATTTTTTGCTATAATGACTATGTATCTTAACTTCACTTGTAATGTATTGTTGATGGCCCCTAGAGGAATAATCCTGAGGTTAGCTGGTAAATAGTCTCTTTCTTTTAGTGCCACCATGGGGCAAACATGTCCACATGTATGAAATAAATGTCAAACCAAGAGGGAAGATACTTGGAAAGCTTGTTCATGCATAAAAGATAAAATGTCGCCATTCTGATTAAACCGTCTCAGGTCCAATTGTCAGCTTGGTACATGACTAAATGTATGTCCCGTACATTTCCTGTTTATTTGCACAGACAATGGGTGTCTTTTGCAATCTCACACACTTTTCCTTTCTGTCAAACTGTTAACTACACAAGAGACATTATCAAAAGCAAACCATAATAAAATGACATGTACTGATTACATTCTTGGTCCCCAAAAAATGAATTATAATATTTCAACTTTCTCCGTGTGTTACCTTCAGGCTAAAATATCAAAACTGAACCAAATAAATCATTGAATCCAAGTTCCCATTTCTTGACATTCAAATCTTCAGATTGCTGTACTGGTCACGCAACACACAACTTGTTCTCTTCTAGTTGGGATTTTTCTACATTACTGTCATGAAAAAACAAAAGAAGGAACACATAAAATGACGTACTTCCACACACACATTCGTGTTCACACAAAAGCCTTTTTTCTATGTGTTTTTATAGCATGTTTCCTTCAGGTGCAACAAGAACTCTGAGCGTTGCACCTGTTCAGCACTGGCAACACATAGGCCTAGCACACTTTCAGACGCCTCTCATCTTGTGTCTTTGAACTGATCACACCTAGGTTTCAAGCTACGATTTGCCTCTGACCTGGAGATTTTGTCGGAGAGCTCTAAAAACCTTTGGCAAGAGGGCTAAAGTCAAACATTCATGGTCTCATGGGGATAAACCCTTTAGATTTCATTGACCACTCATCCTCTCCTTAAGCCCCTCTCTCAGTAGGAACAATTAGCTGGAAAGGTTTTTAAATCATCACAAGTTTATTGTCAATCCAACCCTTTTGTATCCTAGAGTGTAATGATGTTGAATTTTAGACTTCAAGCTGTTTCATTGATGCATTGAAACGGAAATCATTAATGATGTTTAAATGTGTTCTTTATGGCAAACATCACCCTAATTAATGCATGACATTATTTCCTCTCACTATTGCTTTCCCGCTCATCTTAAAGGTTTTATTCAGCCAAGGCTATATGAATGGCCCTGCACATATGAGTGAGCCCATTTACTTTGTATTCCTTTCATTTGTTTGATGTGCTTCTCACGCAGTTTTTGCAGAGACTAGCCTTCAATCTGACTTCAATCCCCGCTGTACTTCAAGCTTCCTCTTTGCTCCCTCTTGATCCTCCTTCTCACGGTAGCATTGCGTTTTTCTACCCAAACAACCTCCTAATGAGGCTAACCACTGCTTTCATACACAAGACATGCATGTGTGCTGACACCCAACCAGTTCACAGGGTGGTGTAGCCGACCCTTGTTGCTTTGGTGCAAAATCTCCTCTCCATCTGTCAATGTTTTACACATTTCACCCTCTTCTTCCCGCCTTTTGCCTTGATTTCCACCTCTAAAAAGTGGGACGACGACAGAGGTCACAGGAAGAGGTGACGCATATAGGATAGACACCGTGACATGGTTCAAAGATCCCTTTGCCCTGCTCCAACCTTTGTCTTTTAGTATTCTCTCTACGGTATTTTCCAGTGTCTGCTCTCCCTGGCTCGGTGTAGCAGATGTTACAGAGTTAAGCTATAATCGTTCTGCTTTAGCTGTAGGCGACAGCTGCGCTTATATATTCTAAAACAGTGGCGTCTCTTCCACTCTACCATCCCCCTCTCTGCTGGATGAGTGATAGTTATTGGACTGATCTTTATATCACTGCAAAAACTCCCTTTCTGCTCTAATACACTCCAGACTTTCACAATGCTGATCTGCATCGATCTCTTCCTGTTGGCTTGAGTCACTTTTTTTTCTTCTACATATTCTTTTTCCATCACTTGTTTTATTCAACACCATCAATCTGGCTTCCTGCATAGTCTCTCTGAGTAGTTGTCTTCCCACATTTCAGTATTTTGCCTCAGTGTCTCATCTCTATCCAGACTGCTGTCTCCTATTCCTAATTGGCCCGTCCATAATGCATAATGCCACTCGGTAGACAGGCTTTGTGCCTCTCTGGTATCTTTGTAGATGAAGGAGAATGGTTTGGTTATGCCAGATACAACAGTGACACATTAAATGAACATAGTACAATGAACTTTATTCAATAGGGCCAATACTGTAGCTGAGACTGATGGTGTGTTTACAAGTTGAGAGACTCTAAAAATATTTCAGAGCATTTTGGGGTTCAGCCTGTTCTATAAACAGGGTGAATTTAATATTTACTATGATGACGCTTTTACACTGAGTACTTAGCAATTACCATTAATGTAGATTACGCCTCTATTTAGGCATCACCAGTTGTACAAGTTAGCAAAGGTGAAACTATTTCAGCGGGTTTAACGTAATAAGCTCACGTGGGTCATCAGAAATATCAACATCATGGTCTATCATCCAAGGGATCCCATCATTTTTCTGGGAAAAACGTCACAAAATGACCCCTCCTTCAATAACAAGCTTTTGTTTGTTTATCCTTTATATCGCTGTAAACTGCATATCTATGGATTTTGGAGTGCTGATGAGATAAATAAGATATATCAAGATATAACCTTGGATTTTTGCTATTTTCTTATTTTCTTTAGAGAGATAGATATTTTTAAAAAATCTGAAGATTAATCGATGATGACAATAATTGCTGCCTTATTAAACTACAGTGCTTGTGCATGTGTGCCTTTTTAACAACCTTATTTTACCTTGTTAACCTGTTGAATGTTGGTCCAAATGGCAGCTCTAGTATGAGGCTCTTAAACCTAAACTTCATTAACTTTAGTTTGGTTGAAACTTTTCGAAAAAAAAACTGCAATGAGACATTACTTCCTCCATGAACGGTCATGCATCTGTGAAAGTTGTTATTGATGACGCAATGTGCATCGTCAAAGCCTGTGTTAATCAAATTATGTGGTGAAGTATTTAAACATGTGCCATTGACTCATGATTTGTGACAGCTGAAGTGGAAAGAAAGAAAAGTAAACAATGACCACAAGGATAAGTCACGTTATTGCATATGTTTGAGATCACGTATGGACAAGGAACTTATGTCCTTATGACCTTACAGTATGTCCTTGTCCACACATAAATATTTGTAAGGAAGTAAACATATTGCACATGTTCAAAAGTCTTCATATTCAGGATCTGAAAACAATCTATTTGTTCAATTTCTCAAAAAATGTACTGTATATTAGCCCCTGAAAACTCCATTTGAAATCTTCTATATTTCTTAATAACATTAAATATTCATAACAATACTAGCAACAATCAAAGAGCAGAAAAGAGTTACAATGACAAAACCTCCATCAGTACTGTGGAAAAGTGTTTTCAGGTTTGATTGACAAACAGCACTTTAAGCCTACCTAGCTCATACAGCAATCCGTCTGGTGAGATAACATGATAGAAAATAGTGTGTTCATGTAGGATTTACTAAAGTAAGCAGATTGAGAGAATAGCTTTTCAGGGCCTTGCATGAATATCATGAGTATTTGCATGTAATACAAATCTTTATGGAAGTGGTCGCATTATGTGCTGGGTTGTGTGTGCTTGTGTGACCACTCACGCACATCTTTGTGGGCACGCATATGCTAGTGATTTGGATATCAGTGGCTCATTTAGAAATAAACTGATGCTCACAGTCAGATAAGAGGCTTATTGTGTAGTGAGACCATTTCCTAATTAAAAGCGCATATTAATAATCTCTAGAGAACATGTTTCACTAATGCAACGTAACTGGAGCGTTTACTCCAACATTTATGACGCCCACGTCATCCGGTGATAATATCCCCGTCAGGCTATAAAAACAGCCGCATGCATAAGCCCATAAAACACCACGAGTGCATTTAAAGTAATGTTTTCTAAGAATGACAAAATTGCAAGAGAAACAACCTGCAACACAACTTTGCCGCCCAAAATGTATGGATTTAATTGTTGATTTTTTCCATCTTGAAGTGAAGCATTCAATTAGAAATGCAAGCCTAATCGTCAGCAGTGCTTCAATTTTGTACAAAGCAGGACTGATAGACATGAAGCCGTCAGGATGATAAAATATGCCTTTAAAGTAAAGAAAAGTAAGGCATAAATGGGCTGAAACTCACACACACACACACACACACACACATACACACACACACACACACACACGCACACACACACACACACACACACACACACACACACACACACACACACACACACACACCTTGGGGAAGTGATGAGACAGCGCTCGTTTTGAATTGAAGCTGCCCATCTTTGGTTAGCCCATAAAACTCCTCTCAGAATCACAGGTCTGAACCATTAAATTCCCTGTGATAAAGGGAATATATGACACCCCCCCCCCCCCCCCCCCCCCCCCCCTTCTCTCCGTCTCCCCCCTCCATCCTCTCTCTCTCTCCCGGGGACATGGCTGTGGATGGCCCGTCCCCTTTGATGTGAGGAGAGCGAGGGCTTAACTCGCTCTGGCCTGGATGACTGACTCCTATTCCAGGAGGTATTACTATGCTAACTCTTTAAGGTAAGCCTGTGCTCAGTCATCCCTGGACCACAGGGGACTCGTGGGTTAACATTGAGGGATTGTGGTATGAAGCGGAAATGTGGATGTATCGCCTTTGATGGAGGTGTTAATCAGGGAAATAAAATAAGGCTCAACGGAGTTTGGGTGTGCTTATAGTTTTAGTATGTTTTCCCCACATTTAATCCAATGTGTCCTCCTTTGCCGAAGCCTCCTCTGTGTCATTAAAACTCCAAACTAGCGTCCAACAACTAGCAGCAAAAGGATTGAAGAAGTGGATTACATGTTATTACCCTCTTTATGGTGACATCTCAGAAGGATGAATCAGGAACTAAGTCCCTCCTCCTCTGACTGCACCATTTTAACAACACTTTATTTTACAGCCTGTCCTACTTCTCCTCTCACCATGGAAACATATGTCATCTATTTAGCACACACATGACATGCACATGAGACATAGCTGGTTATCACACCGGTGGATCGAGACATAAGAACATGGCGCCGTTAGGTTCAGTCTCAACTCCCACGCGTTGCACAACCAGCAGCGCACATGCACATGTGCTAACATGAAAAACCTCTTTCGTAAATGTGTCTGGGGAAATGTTTGTGAAATGACATTTGGAGAAGATGTAGCTTGTCTTGATCTGTTGCCGAACGGAGCGTGTAAGGTCCCCAAGACTAGCACCAGAGACAGATGGGAAGAGACGGTAGGTAGAGGAGGCAGAGGGAAATGCAGACCAGAAAAAATCCTGAGATGTAAAGGCGGGAACCCTGACACTCTGTATTAGTGTCATATTTATAATGGTTTAAATGTGTGTGTGTGTGTGTGTGTGTGTGGGGGGGGTTACTTTCATGATGGGATACAGGACTCTTCTCATGTTTCATTTGTTTTGCTTTTGTATAAACCTGCTTTAACAAACAACAACAAATAAGTCTTCTGTTTTTGGATATAAAAATGCTTTATTTTTAATTCAATGTGGTTATTTTGTGCAGCCCTTGCGGCCCCAAGGAACTTTCCATGTAAATAAATTAACCGGGGCTTTGAAGCACTACTGCATTTTTCTGTCAGTTGTCCATATCAATTAGTTTTTCCAAGTTCCGAGTCAATGAATGTGGGTGTATCTGATTCTGCTCAATACAAACCTAAAGCTTTCCAGCATGTGCTCAGATCAATGGCCGCTGACTGATTGGGTTAGGGCAAAACACCCACTTTAACGTACTCATTCTGGCAGTAAAATATGTTTGTTAAATATGCACGTATCAGTGATCCTCCCTTCAGCGTGGATTCATCGTCAGTCAGCGTGAAGATAAAGCACAACCTGTCTTTGAAATATAGACAAATGTACTCATCCTCTTTGCCCTAAATCTTGAATGGTGCAGCACAAATCCGCTCTGGGGATGGATGATTTTCCAAGAGTCGCCTGACACGATGTTAGTCACATGTATTCAGAGAAAAGGGAGAGAGAGAAAAAGGCAAAAGCCGAGTATGATAGAAGGATGGATAGGTAAATCAAGTAAAGAGACAGGTGTACAATGATGTTTGTTGTGTTTAAAAGGTAGTCTGATTCATCCTGAGTGTAATGCTTATGCTGGCATTTGGTCTAGTTCTTTAACAGATGTTAACTGCCTCGAGGCCTTGTGTGAAAAGCAGGTGTTAAAGTTTAGAGGCAGTTATTATTGGCTAAACATGTTGTATTGCATTTTGTGGGGTTGCATACTAGTCTTGCTATTACTGACTGATTGCTACAGCATTGATCTGCCTGGCAGAGAAATTGACCTAAAACATGTTTGGCCATCATCGTCTCCTCCATCATGTCTGCGCCCTACCTTCTTTTCATAATCTGACAGTGTAATGCAGTTAGCCTTCACCTCAGCTCCCAACCTTCTTTTGCAAACCTCTCGCTTAACTTTCCACTTCGTCACTCTGGCTGCAGCCACTTTTCCCCAAACACCAACCTTTCACCTCACCTTCATCTGTCGCGGAGCTTCTGCAGTTCACTTCCTGCTCTTTATCTTTATCTGCATCCCTTGCTCTTTTAATCACATTCCCCTCTCTGAGTAACCCTCTGCATCTCTGTCATCACTTCCCACAAAGGTTGTGCCTTCTCCATTGGACCTTTCTGCAGTTTCCCTTCAACTCTCTTTTTCTTAACTTCCTCACCCTCACCACTCGCTGTTTCTTTTTTTAACCTCCCAACTCATGCTCCCTCCCTCTCCTTCCCCCCTTCCCTCCCAGGGTGATTAAGTGATGGTTGGGCTGGCACAGCTGGTGTTGGGCAGGCAGCCCATCTTCATGACAGCTGTGCTGCAGTGTGGCCAGATCCTCATTGGGGCAGTAGCACTGTAGTAATCATAACAACAACGCTGGTCATACAGGCTTTTTGGGATTGACTGTATTATTAGGCAGGCATCTGCAGTGTTGTGATTATCACTTAGGTCATTATATCACTAGATAACAGGTGCAAGCAAAGGAGATTTTCTTTTTTGTTTTTTTTACACACTCGCAGTGTCACGCCGTTAGCTTCACACTGCTTCCGCATGCAGACCTTCCATTAACTCGCACCTGCATCCCCTCTGCAAAATCCTGTATTGAGCTGATGACAGTAATGTATGAGCCAGCAGGGCCATCGGCTAAATGCACATCTGGAAGGAAACTCAAAAGTCGATTGAGCGTCCTGGTTCACAGGCAGGTCACATACGTCGGGGTGGAGAGTTGCACTGACTTATGAGTGAGCAGAAACATCTGAGGTAAGCACCTTTCTCAAAGCAGTAATTGAATTGTGCCAAGGTGAGGTTGCTACAACTCAGTTATGAGCTTGGTGAGCTGCGCTAAACTCACTATTAGTCACAAGCTGTTGTCTGCTCGGCGGGAGATTTTCCCCCCTTCGCTGCACACTTGTGCATCATCAGTTTTAGGTCATGCTGACAGCTTAAGAAGATTAATGCCGTATTGGTTGAAGGGGGAGAGGGAGTTTGGAGGGTGCACAGTGGATGTCTTCACCCGGCCTCGCTCTCATCGCTGTTACATTCACTTCCACTGTGAGCCACCCCGCTTTGGTCTCTGCGTTGTAGTAATCATCCTTTAACAGACCCTAACCCTCAGCCTTAACTGTGCCCACACATGCTGCAGGGACACGTCTCCCATAAACACCACTTACATGGGGCAGCAGCACGTCCATAAACCAGCTCTATCAACAAAGGCTATACCAGCGCAACACTTTTATTTATAGCTTACTATATTTAATGTTGTCCCTCTCAGCACACAGTGTAGCTCTGGGAGAACGTTCTTATGATATCAACCTTTGATAATCCCTACATATTTCAAAGGGCAATGTACTGTAGAATTGTTAACATGCCATAAATGAGATGTTTCATTTCCAGCCACGTTCTACAACTTGAATGATTACCGACATAAAATCAAGGCATGCTTCATGAAAGGAAAACTCACTATGGATTGTTGCAGCCAATACCTTGAGCACATCATGTACAGATCATTTCCAGTTTGCAGAAATGCTAGTTTAAGGTTTTGAAGCTATCCTATTAATATGTAAAAAATAAGCAACATATTTTTCCATTAACATTCTGTGTATAGGCTACTTCATTTTATGTATTGTATTGTCCAGCTGCAAAAATAAAACACTTCCAGGCCAGAATTCAGTACGACTAGAAAAAAAAGGAGCTTAACACAAAATATATAAAAGCCCATCCAAAGTATTCTGACTCACTCTGGGGAAAACGCATCAGAGCTGCCTGAAATATAAATGTAATGTCATAAAAATAGCTGCAGGTTTTGTGCAGCGATGTATGATAATGTTGCTAATTTACTTAAATATTCAATTGAGTACACATTTATGACTTTTAGCCCAGAAAAAGTTTCTCTGATTACTTTTTCAGTTCTGTTCCATAAACCTCCAAACTAAAGCCAATAAAAGAACGTCATGGGATTCATCTTCATAGTGTCCCCAGCTGAGCATCAGATTGTTATGTAAGATGAAGTGTGACAAACGCACACACGCACACACACACAGTGCTTGTTCACACACACAAATGGCTTCATGTTATAATGAGACTCAGACTGAAGACACAAACAAGCTGTGGCAGCAGACAAACAACACTTTCTCACACGTCCTTCATCTCCTTTTCTCTCACATCACTCCATCTTTACTTCCTGTCGTCACTCTGAAGCACACATCAAACACGGACCGCCACAAAGTAGAATCTTATAATTTCAGCCATTTCATGCGTCATTGTCTTTGTGTGGTGTGCCGATGCACCTATGCGTGGGCTTTGCAATGTGAAGTCATTTTTGGCATTTTCCCTATTTGTTCTCCGTCTAATTTAGGAATTTAGTCAAGATTTGGATTTAGCATCAGTGAAAATGGAACAGGATGAGCTCCATTAAACGCACTAGTGGGTCCTGGCGTGTGTGTGTGTGTGTGTGTGTGTGTGTGTGTGTTGGAAGTCAAGGATTCTGCCTGTACAACCTAGATCCCCAAATAAGCATGGATGAAAGAGAGAAGATGTGTCATCTGGAAAGACTGACAGTTGCAAATGCAACATCCAGTTAATAAAATAGAACAACATAAAAAGATACTTGTTTAATTTACGCATTTTTTTCCAATTGTTAAGACACTGTTTGCTATATATTTTCCTTCCAACTTTTCTTTTTCATTGCTTCAATTAGTTTGATTGATAAAGTTTGAATTTTATTTAATTGCTTTCATTTTCACATCATAATGTACAATAGCCACTTAGGAACAGCTACTTTTTAACGTAACAGTTGAATAAAACAGTCCTGCAATCAATGCTGCCTTCACGAAGGTAAAGATCTTAATTTAAGTTTAAATTGTTTTGTCGATCAGTTTAGTCTATTGTGTTGAATCACATACTTTATATATAGATGAAAGACGCGTCTCCACTTCCACCCACTAAACAAAAGTGAAGCTAAAATATCTCTGATACCGAGCTGCCGTCTTAACATGTTGACGTCATTTGGAGACAGAGTATGCCAGCAGTGACCAGCTGGTCGCGGCATCAAGGAGCCAGACTGATTGAAATCTACAGAAACATGAACACTTGAAAATAAACCAGCTTGATAGGAATTACTTAAAATGACAAAAAACCCATTTTAGAAACCTGTATTTGTTTGGAACATGAGCCACCAGGGGGCCATCATGATGTATTTGCCTCACGTTTCAGGGACTATCTTTCGAGCATCAGTTTTGACTGATTGCAATAACTGTTGGGTTACCTTTTATAAACCGCCATCTCATTGTATGTCAATAGATTTGGTCTTGATGATAACATAACATTTTAAAACTACCGATCAGGTGAATTTATTAATCATTTTTCGAAGAGTATATCTCTTTTTAATCAATACAGATGTGGGACAGTTCAGGTATACAGTCTTATATCTTGTGCACTTTTACAAGTGTGTATCCTTTTAACAGAGCTCTAACTCTAACAGAAAGCACCAGTCAGGGGCAGATGGGCTCGTTAATGCAGTGATGTAGTTATGTAAGACCTGCAACTGAGGCCGCTCCTGTCTGTCTATACTGCAGCACAGAGAGAGAGTGAGGAAATGTAAAAAAAAAAGCGTCTGGTTTAGCAATCCTGTATGTGCAGACACACTCGCACGTGTGTGTATAGGAACACAGCAGGACGGGTGGGGATTGATGTAGTAAATCAGGAAGAATTGACTTGTTGTCCTGAGTTTGATGAACCCTTCTCCCTCTTTAACCCATCCCCTTCAATTCCCCACATGCTGCGTAACAGTCAATACAGGGCTCTAAACAATTTACACAGACACAGACACAGACACACACACAGAGAGAGAGAGAGAGAGAGAGCACGAGAGAGAGAGATAGATAGAGAGAGAGAGATGTAAGGCAGTTTGTGTACATGCATATTTATACGCCAATACATTTAAGAATACTCAAGTGTTTCCTTTGCAAATTCTTGCAAGGTCGTAGACAAAACAACATATATTATACATGAAACATTACTTTTAACTATAAAGTAACAAACACTGCTCAATGTTAATGGATCAATTGAGTTTGAATGAGTTTGTTAATTATAAAAAAGAAGGCCAGGCTTCAGAGTTTTAAATGCAAAAGAATGATGACAGCAGCTCCATTGAGGG
This sequence comes from Eleginops maclovinus, assembly GCF_036324505.1. Taxonomy (NCBI): domain Eukaryota; kingdom Metazoa; phylum Chordata; class Actinopteri; order Perciformes; family Eleginopidae; genus Eleginops; species Eleginops maclovinus. Next base: position 8,194,736 of record NC_086358.1, read on the forward strand.
AATGTCCTCTGAAGCCCAAAATGCAGTTTCGTAGGTCAAAAATAACACTTCTAGATTCAGAAATCATAACATTAGACAAAAGCATTGCCTTTCACAAAGACCCATACTGGCGTGATGCCACTTACGGGAAAACGTCATTGTCATTGCAATCCAAATCACTTCAACAAACATGCCACCACAATAGTTAAGATACAGCTAGGGACAAAAACAACTTGTTAATTATAAGAATCGCTTGTTAGGAAATGATAAGCATTCTCCTGTGTCGAAGACACTCTTTGACGCTGCCATATAACCTTACCTCCTCCCTATAAGGTGCACTGCTACCACGGAGCTACACATGCTACTTTTGACATTTTATCCTGATAGACAACAGTTAAAATTTGTAAGGCCACTAGAGCTTCTTTGCATAAAAGTAGGCCACATAAGAATGCCTTTAGATCAAAAACCGCCCCACTTTAAAAAAGAAAAAGGCAAGGGGCTGTGTTGGTAGGGCCGTAGAGTTGCGTCACAACATATGTTTAATGAAGTGTAACAGATCAGTGAATTTGAAGGCCAATACAGGAGCCAGAATACAGCCTTTGGCATATGAACGAACAACTGATGCAGTCATTTTGACTCGAGGACAGTCACAAGATAATGCCTCACAGGAAAGAATTTAAAAGGTTAAAAGTATCCAACAGGCTATGATATGATCATTGCATTGCAGATGTGTTTTTATGGATTGTAAAGTACCTTATTTACTTATAATCTACTCTAGTCTCTACCATTCTGTTTTCTTTTTAATATCAAGAAAGAAATCTTTTTATTTATGTTTGCAGGTGAAAATGGATATCAAGATTATCTAGAATATAACCTGGAATAATTTTCTACATTGTACATGCATGCAAACATGTAACAGAGAATGTGAGTGACGTATGTCAGAATAATGTGGACTACGAGACGGTGAGATAAAAACATGAGGGATGCACAGAGAAGAAGGGGAGGAGAGAGGGAGAGAAAGGATGGACTGAGCTGTGTGATCTGCTGTGAGGAAAGCAGCCCATACTGCTGAGAGCTGTAGACCCAAACGCCTCATCGAAACCAAAACAGCTATCAATTATTCAACAGGTACAGAGCGAACCAGCTACAGAGGAGAAGACATGGGAGGAGAGGAGATTTGAGGGGAGAGTGGGGATGGAGGGGATAAATCCTTCATGGGCGATAGACACAACGGATTTGAGTTTCTTCTTCTCTTTGTTAGTGTGTTCAAAAACATGCTGTGGTGTTTATGACTAACGCATCAGTAACAAATATGGGAATTTATATATGTATAGTTGATATTAAACGCTTTGGTTTAAAGGAATATTTGAAAAGTAACTTCAATGCTTTCTGAATAGGATAGCTGTAGACTTTATGCACCCAGTGAAAAATGGAACGTTGCAACACCTATGCTGCATGATGAGAAATGTAAAAAGAAACAGCTTGTGTTTTCAGGGGGAGTTGCATGTTGGGTGTATTTCATGGTAAACAAAGCCAGGGTTTAGTGACTACCTGAAGTCTTGTAGTCACAAAGAACATGAGAGGTTTGTTATCAACGTGCCTGCACAGAGACTGAAGTGCTCACCCATCTGGCAACCTGCTTTATAGCCGGATGGATGAGCTGCACAAACATGTAACTCCCCCTACAGGCAAACATGTTTAGATTTCAATGCATGTACAGGTTTAACAGGATACTGAAAGTTTGTTTCAGAGCTTTAGAGCTTTTGAGTGGTATCAGGCATACATTTAGGCATATTTTGTTCTTTGGACGGGGGTTGGACGTTTCCCCTCTTTGATGCTAAGCTACACTACTCTTGCTCTGGGCTTCAAGCAAAGACATGAGATTCATATCCATCTTCTCATCTCACTGACATTTTCAGTTTATATCCTAAAATGCCAACCGCCACTGCTGGATTTGTTCAACTCACTGCGTCCTCCACTCCCTGCCAGCCCCACCCTATCATATTATATCCCCTTATTATATTATACTGTTTTATTAAATAAATATACTACATCAGAATGATATATTAACAGACACAACCTTAGTTTCATTACTGATCATCTTATCTATTTGGCTGATATATACTATATATAGTATACCTTGCTAAATTTGCTGCTACTTATCGCTTAACACCACTGTCACTTTGTTTTACATTTTCTCTTTAATTGCTCTAGTTTAGCTTCTATTTTTATTCTTACTTTCTATATTTTATTTCTGTCGTTGTGCTGTGGCAACAACCCATAATTTCCCTCTAGGATCAATGAAGGCTTATCTTATTTTAAATCACATTATAAGATCAGACACAGCAGTGTTAACATGAGTTATTGTGGTTCATGCACTTCAGTCTGCGAACAAGGATGCTGCTGCCAGCGATTGTTTTTCCAACTGTCTCTCCTCTAAGGGCAGGAAAATACCAAAGTTCCTGTTCCAAACAGGGTGAATCGGATAATCAGCCTCAAACACACACACACACACACACACACACACACACACACACACACACACACACACACAGAAACACACACACACACACACACAGAAACACACACACACACACACACACACACACACACACACACACACACACACACACACACACACACACACACACACACACATCTTTGCCTCTCTGCCTCATAATTTGTGTTTGCCTCTCCTTTCTCTCTGCAAGCCTTCATCAGTGTCTGGTCTGCTTGGTATACTGTAAGACTCCTCCAGTCCTTCAGCTGTGACATTTACATTAATGATTCCTGAGGCTCACTCATATACACACACACACACACAGACACACACACACACACACACACACACACACACACACACATTTATTTATATTTATCTTGTGGCGGGGGTTAGCTGCACATGGTGTATAAATAGGGTCATAGGTGACCGGAACGGAACAGGACACAGGAGGAGGAAGAGCATACTTTTTAACCAGACCCGGCAGATGCTCACAGCTACAACACTCATTGGAACAACTTTGGTAAACTCTGAAATAAACATCCTACTAAAGTGGACATTGGTACATCAAAGTTGCCATTACACTCACAGTACATGCACAACATGCCCTAGCTGTTGCTAGGTACACCTGCAATCTGAGGCTTCCTCTGGGCTCCTGATAGGGAGTAGCCTTGGCACTCTATTCACAGAGGACTTTCCAGGTGTGTGTGTGTGTGTGTGTGTGTGTGTGTGTGTGTGTGTGTGTGTGTGTGTGTGTGTGTGTGTGTGTGTGTGTGTGTGTGTGTGTGTGTGTGTGTGTGTGTGTGTGTGTGTGTGTGTGTGTGTGTGTGTGTGTGTGTGTGTGTCAAGGTAAATCGAGGTGATTCATAAGCCAATTAGTGCACCATATTTACCAACAATTCAGCAGCAACTTTACTGCAGCAGTAAGTAGTATGAGTCATAAACCATGTCATTTCGCTGTGCCATCCTTATGGTTTTTGTCTCTTTTACTTTGAACACTATGAAATTGTGCAGGGTAATGTTTTCTTTCTCATGGCCGGTTCCATCATGTCACGCCATGACCTAGTTAAAAAAAAGAAATTGTATGTTTGAACAATATGATAAATGTGGGATAAAGCTTTGTTTGGAAACAAAGTTGGAATAGCACACCACAGGGCCATGTTGAAATGCCATTTCATGCTCCGTACAGTATAATTTCAAGCACTTTGGGTTTGTTTACCAAGCATCAAAACATCTCCTGCTCATTAAATGTTTCTTTCCTATTGTTTTGCTTGTTCGCGAGAGTTCAGCGTTGTATAAGCTTGGAGCTGTAACACATTACAGTCCCTGTAATTGTTTGAACGCATTTCAACACGGTGTTACACCTGTGAACGTTGCTTGTTCCAGAAAATTGTCGTGCAGCTTAATGATAAAATACAGCTCAGCAGGCAAACCACACTGAGCTCAGGAAACGGCAGAAGAAAGAAGGAGTCTGTAGTGACCTTGAAATCAGGCAGGAGGAGCGGTTGCAGAGGTCATTGATATGCACGGCCATCGCACAGACGCTCGCTGTGTGTGTGGCAATGCGTTTCATCCTGTTCGCACTCTGACTTGCATTAAAAACCTAATTGATTATATTATGAGTTCCATTCCAGTCATTAAATCCCAAGATGATTTAGTTCCTTAATATGATATATCCACACAAAGAACCGAATGCCATATATTGTGTACCTCAGCCTAATCTGTAAAATCTGTCAACTGCCTCTGGATGTTGGGACTGAAGGCACACATTTGGATCAATCTCAGCACTCAATTACCCAGCCATTTGGTGCCTTACGACCCGTATAAACATGTTGTCACTAATCTATATGTTATTATCATCTGGCTAGGCTATCATAGATGCATATAAATGCAGAGCAACACAAAACAGCAACATCAGCCTCTAATTGTTTTGACTGTAGACTTGACAATGGCCTGCAGGCTAAATGTATGTGTGTGCCAACGCAGCTGTCAGCTCATTGAGACGAAGTAATAGTGTGACATTACTCTTTGTTGCAATGCCATCAGATAAAATAAATTCATCTGATGTGAAAGCATTTAAAAATATACAAATTATTTAAACTTGATTAGCATGAATTACTTATAAACCGATCAACATTAGGATAAAGTTTGTATATGAAAGTGTCGGGTTGACTAAGGACAGCGTTCTCACTCGTTTAGGATCATTTGAGCAGGAACTCCTTAATACTTCTGGAAAAGTTTCATAATCAAGACCAGACTTTATTCATTTGAGCCCAGCTTCGAGCAAGGTTGAGGCTACACTCTGAATGAACAGTGACTTGCAATTTTACCATCGTATATTGATATTGATCAATGGAATTTCAGTACTGAGCTAGAGTTAGTTATATATTATCATGGCTGAAAGGAATATCACAGAACATTTTCCAGATATTGCAAACTTTTTCGTAGATTATAGTCATTGGCGGGACGAGGAGTGTAGGCGAGAGGATGAAATCATATTAACTTGTAATGATAAGAAGGAGAAAAAGAGACAGTGTCGTGCCTCGTAGAAGTTTTAGATTTCAATTCAAGAAGAAAGAAATTACAAAAGTTTCTTGACTTTTTGCCGAAAAATGTGAAACTATTAGGTCAAACTCATAGTCCTTTTCAAGCTTTAACATGAAGCTGTCTTTCATCCAAATAAACCCTGTGTGTCTTACACCATGAAACCCACAGACACTTTACAGTTATGTAGTTAATATTTATTTTCTTTAGTATCCACAAAAATCGAGGGAGTTTTCTCTAAAACCAAGGGACTATGGCAAACAGGAACTCGGATGGTTTTTTATACTTTTAATTGTGCAAATGTGCCAAAATGTAAACAACTAAAGGCTACAAAAACATTTATAATGTCATTATAACAACCCATTACTTTTAAAGAAAACTAAATCAAAGAACAGATAATACTTTTTTTAACAATTGCTCACTGTGTTTCAGCACAGCACAGCTCCATGTGAACAAACCATAGCTTACATTGCCATCACTTTAACTCAAACTGCGTTCAACTATCAGTGTCTTTAAAATCTTGGTATTCAACACTTTATTTGTTTTCACAGACCATTTTGCAAATGTTTTCACACTTAAGATTCTGAATCTTAATTGTTTTGTACAACTCCTAACCCATAATAGTCGTTTGCTGATTAACAAATACTCTCCAAAGACCCCCAGAATGGCTCAAAATGATCATCATTACTGCACATTATATTCCAGAATGGCATGCCATAACGACATGAGATTATTGTCTTGTTTGAAAATAGAATAATGGGGCTTATGATGGAGAGTGTGATGTTACGGTGCCATTTTCCAATTCTTGAAAGAAAAGCCCATCCATTGAATGCTTTCAAAACCCTTTGAGGTCTCTGATCAATCCCAGTTGTTTGTCTGATCCACCACTGTCATGTTAACACTTAAGTTCACAGTGTGACTGCTGCTCAGCTTTTTAGTGTTTGCACCTTGCATAGGAATACTTTTTCAGCATGATATCATGGGCTCACCAGTGCCTCGTGAGGGCAATTGTGAATTAGATCTCTAAAAGAAAAAGAAAACGAAACCAGTTAAGCTTTGGCAAAAGCACCTGTCAAAAAACCGTGGTCTTAGTTGCTTAAGAACCAAACCCCTCAAATCCCTCAATTAATCATAAATTGAATAAATGAATTTGCAGGTAATTTAATGATTGATTATTAATTTTAGTTATTTTTTTCCAACTAAAGTGCCTAATAGTTGTTTTCACTTTTTGAATGCAGGGATTTTCTACATTGTATAGACAATTTGATTAATTGAGAAAATAATCAGCAGATGAATCGTAAATATCCACTAGTTACAAGGCCTACAAATCCAAATGCAGCTCTGAGTGTATGCACTAATACAGACTGTGCATAATAAAAAAAATGTTTTGTGTATTCCTCGATCAAAGAGCTTTTCTTTTCATAACTAATTTTAAGGTTTTGCGATGTGTTTTGTTCACACATCGTCAGTGTGTATGTGACTGTAAAAGGCAGTAGATAAAGAGAGAAACTCTGAGACAGAGGCAAAGTCAAGTAAGGGAAACAAATCCAGCTTCAAACAAGCTGGGAAACAAAGCTTCGGCAGCTACCCAAACCTGCAGCTAGCAGCCAATCAGCCTGCCAGGCCCCTCTCCTCTCAGACTGAGGCTGGCAGCAGGAACTGGCCAAGCAGAGAGATAGAGAAAGAACGAAAGACACACAAAGAGAGAAAGAGGAGGGAGAGTTTTCATTACACAAAAACACTTCTCCTCCTTTTCCTCACTGTCTCCCTCTCTTCTTTTATCCTACCGTGGAGAGATAGTGTGGGTAAAGGTGACAGACAAAGATAACTGTAGCCTATCTCAGGCAGACTGCACAATTACTCTCAATTTTTATTATTGTTACTGACAGCCACATATTTGTAGGAGGAAATACAAAGCATCAGCAATCACCACTGTGTGTCATGCATGTGTGGGTGTTACCCATCTGAAATTACAGGAAGATTAAAATTAAAGCTTGTCTGTCTCTAGCCAGCAAGCTCTCTCTGTCTTTTTCTTTTGCTCTGTCATACACACAATGACAGCACCAATCAGCCTTGTGTCAAGCCCATTAGGCCCCACCCTTAATGAGGAGGTCACCCAGCTTGTGCCCCACTCGGACTAACAAAGTGAGCTAATAGATTATGATGTGCATGGATGTATGCATGTTTTTCCCTCCTCAGCGTTGTGCTGCATTGATATGACAAATGACAGACCTCCAGTGTCTCTATTAAAAAATGTTTCCATTATGTTCTCAGGGTTCAGTCAGCTGTGCGCTACTCTCACCACAAAGCAGTACCTTGACAATCTGCCTTTCATGTCAGCCCCTGTAATTATTATATTTTGTGAGGGTGGGTTGATACATGAGTCACCAATCCACAAATACGCTATGTAGAAAGTATCTCAGTGTTTGATGTGTGTTATTTTATATATTACATGTACATTTTTGACCTCTTTTTACATGGAATCAAAAGTTGATGGCTTTTTAGGATTTGTCAAAAGTGATGCCAATTAAATTTCTAAGTCACACAAGTGCACGTCCATGTGTGATGAATGCTCACAGTGTATCCTCCCTGTCAACACATACACAGGCAAGGTCATCGTGGTAAAACTTAATACCTTTTCCCACCACAGAACCGTGCCCGCTTGTCAGTGTGATAGTAAACAGGAAGGTGCTGTTGTTCTCTTGTCTACTCGTCCACCGGGAGAGCCTTCCACTCCCTCAGTGCATTCACAAGTCAAAATATAATGTTGTTGATAGGTTGGTCACCACACACACACACACACACACACACACACACACACACACACACACACACACACACACACACACACACACACACACACACACACACACACACACACACACACACACACACACACACACGGACGCGCACTCCAGCCATAGGTGCTCACACACAGAGTGCCCATAAGGGTGAAACTTTGTATAACGAAAAGCACACTTGTGAACTTTTCTTTTACACTCTTATTCTCACGCACTCTCTTTCTATTTCTCTCTCAACGCACACTGGTTCGTGCAGCAATAGCACCAGCCCTCCTCGTGCAGGCAAGTCCTGCAAACTGCAGTGCGGCAGCGGTTCGCTATTTTAGGAATAATTATTACATGAAGTAGATAAATATTTAATTCCCTTTCCGTACCCGGCTGGCAGCGCGGATAAAGCATGGCTGGTAAGTTTTTTTTTTCTAGGCAACACCGAGTGGCTCTTCTGGGACTCTTTTTAGCCAAATTGTTGGAAAAAAAAACTCCAAAAGAATGTGTACATACTCACAGAAACACACACATCGATAAACGGGCCAGCCACACATGCTCACTATCAGCAACAAAAACAAGTGAATTCGTCCTTCTCTTACCTCGCCTGAACATGTTGGCAGCGGCTGTTTGGAGCGTCTAGTGGTGTCTGTGCCGGAGTAGCATCCTTGTGAGGGTCCAATCCGGTACTGCTGGGTGCTAAATTGTTATTTTGATTCCCTTTGACCGCCGGCAGGCAGGCTGTAGTCTTGTCTCCGCGGTGGCTGTTGTTTTAAGATTGTTGGAGGAGGAGGTGGCAGGATTATGTTTGACAAAATGTAAGATGGAAAAATAGAAGGTCCGCCGCCGGTAATGAAGTTTTCTCGTCCGCAGTTGCTGTGAAGAAAGGTGAAGAAAAACACCTTGTCCTGTACGAACACACTTTAACTCACCGCCATCTGCTGTTTGCGAATCAATAACGTGACTTTATTTGATGCCCGAATTTTAAAATAAACATGCTGCTAAGAGCGGATTGAAAACAACCCGAAAAGCAAGAGGAAAGTTCCTTTATGTATTAATGGTCTTCCTCCCGTCAGGCTGCAGGTCAGGTGTAGTCTATAATGTGCTGTGTGAGGATCGTCAGTGAATCAGTTCCGTCTACTGTCTCTGATACAGGAGAGCTCGGAACAGCCGCTTCAACCCCTCCCACTGCGAGACCAGAGGCGCATCTACACACCGGGTTCCATCAGGGGGCCCAGAGAGAGGGGTTAACGCTGCCTACATAATGAAATCATTTAAAATATGTGTTAAAAATTATATATTTGAGGCTAAATTTTAAAAAAAATTCAGGTATGCTGTAATCAGATGTGGAAAAAGTACTTTGAAAATATCAGAAATACCAGTGTAGGAATAGATTGACGATTCAAAGGCTTATTGTCACGTGCACACAAGCTACAGTTCAGAAATAGCAATGAAAATATTAAGTCCCGAGCTCCTCCAACAAGCAGCATAGATGTTTAAGATATAAAAAATAGTGCAAGCAGACGTATCAGAGCAGAGCTCATCATAATTATTTAAATGAGCCCCCAAATAAGGCAATTCAGCTTGTTTCATTCTAGGACCAAATCATAGGGTTGTAAATGGGCCTGTAAAACCGCATCTGGACATTTTTTGGATCAACTAAAGTTATATACCTTCTTTGTAGACATCAGAGAACAATTTAAAATACGAGATAGATGCATTCTATGGAACCTTTAAGTGTTGATCCCATTGTTTATCATTAATCATCAACAAAATCACATAACATGGAAGTCTCTCAAAATTGTACGTAAGTAAATATAGTAGGAGTAAATGTATTTAGTTACTTAACACCACTGGCTGTAACACATATTAAATATTAAAACACCTCACTGGTAGTAGACTGTTGACAGAACCGTCAGTGTTTTTATTCTGGGTTGCCAGGTTTGCCTGCGTCCACCAGTTTCAATGTCCAGGTTGTGGTCACTCAATTTGTGGCTCTCTCTGTTTGTACTCGCTCTCAGAGCCAGATGGTATTGTGCTGCAACTCTGATGTCTGTTCAGTGCTTCACATGCACTGAAGTTTACTTTGAGTTTTTAAAGTAAATACCCAATGGATTATGTACTTTTCTTTTATCTTTGGCTTTAATTTTTCTGGTCCATATTGCAAACAAAAACAAACTTATGCTGTGTTTTCTGTATTGTGTATTTGTGTGTTGGGCTTAGGGTTTTATGTATGTGTAACAGAACCTTATAACAAAGTCTTTGCTATCGTTTGAATCATGAGAACTTTGTTGATCACAGTAATTACCGTTTTTATGTTTTTCTCAAATGTGGCTCTCTTCTGTGGTGGCATGCGTTGATATATTTAGTTATCTCTGGAGAGTTTTTCACTTCCAGGAGGCTTTTCATTTTAATTTGGTTACAAGAGGCATCTTTCTCTTTAAATTTCAATTATTTTGGGTAAAGCGTGATCTCTTGGTGCATCACATTCGCTACAGCGGAGATGAAAATGTTTTTCGGTCATCCCATTTTAAAGGGTAGAACTGACGCATCCCGTTTTCTCTCTGCCGCCAGGTTTTTCTTTTGGTATATCGTTCAATTTGTATGTCCCGCGTCTTCCCACTCTCACTTTGATATGTCTCTGGTGTTGCTGTGGGTTTTGTTGTGTCTAAATTGTGTCTACTAAGGTTTTAGAATCTCGGTTTATTCTTTTTCAACATCCACACTCTCATTAGCATTTTATCCACACTTTCGCTATATGCTGGTTCGTCATCCACAATGGTCCTGATTGAAATATCTAAATTATGTATTTCCATAACATTGGGTATAGAAGTTCATTGTCCCCAGAGGATGAAGCTATAGATTCAAAACAATGTGAGAATAATAAGCAATATGTCTATCTCTCTGTATCAGTCCCGCCCCACAGGCTCAGTATGAATGTCTTTGTTTGCACAGCTGAAAGTCTTCTGCTGAGTAGAGCAGAAAGTCATCTTCAGTTTGTGATAAATCACAGCAACATAATAATAATACAAGTTTGTATCAAATTCCCTATGCACAGATATCCTCATTAGACAGACTACCCTGGCAGCACTGTACCAAAACATCATGGACAAAGCATCAGCTCACCAATGCCAACTTTAATGCAGTCCTTTTATACGGGGAAACCTGTTGAATTTAATGCCGGCTGTAGCTAATACAGTAGTAGTTGGTCAGAATATATTTGTTCAAAGTGATTTCCTCCCCCCATTCATATCGACTTTGCACACACTTTCTTGGAATCTATTGCACCCTGTTTTCGGGTGTTTGCAATTACCCTGTCTGATAAGACACCCTTCAATCCTCAATAAGGATTAAAGCTCAGCTAGTAATTTAGATTTATCTTGACTCTGTGTACTAAAACTCAACTAAAGCCAATGTTTATCTATATAGTTCAATATCAGAAATCACGATTTTGCTTCAAGGGACGAATAAGAGCTGTGAGGTTTCCCACTCAAGCAGGTGCAACAAGCAGGATGTCAATCCCACGCAGTCTCTACAAGAGTCAGGCGGCATAAAGATCTGTGAAGGTTGACTGTCGTTGTGTGGGGAGGATAATGACGATAATGAAGGACATGAAGTTCACAACATGTTGCTCTCTGAAGGGCCCTTTCTTCCCCTCCCTGACTTTCTTGATTTTTATCATCCTTTATCTGTATATTATCTTTCCGTTCCAGACCTTAGATTCAATTGGAAATAACTTTCCTACTGATGGAAGTTGTAAAACACGGTTAAAAAGTGTTTACTATTAAACATATTACAAGTATAAAGATCCAGAATAAATAAACAAGATACCATTTTTCGAGTGTACGAAACTAATACCATTATTTAAGAAAAAGCCATACAAATAAAAGTGAGTTTTCAGAAGAGAACATATTGAGCTGATTAAGTTTCCCTTTACTACAATATAGGAACGTACTGTTTGTACCATTTATGATAGAGCAGTGAGACCTTGCAGATCTTAGAAATCCATGTTCAACTCAGTAGGAACTGGAAAGAGGAGCATTATCTGCCCCTAAATGCAAATGATATAAAAATGAAAATGTCAGCAGTGGTTATATCAGGCCACGGCATCACAGTTAGTTTAACTTGTAAATAGTTCACGAATAGCGGCCCTAGAAGCAAATCATCTTTAATGGACAGACAGCTCTCAAATCTACATCAAATTATCGTTACAGAAAACAAACAACACTAGCGAATTTGCTGTTTTGAAGCACTTTTGTTCTGTACTTATTGGAGCTGGCTGCAGCATGAATTGATTGCATTTAATTAAACAAGCATAAAAAAATGGGGTGAAACGAATGTGTAGTCCAGGTTATAGAGACCGTCAGCTTTTCTTGTTTTTAGTTGTATTATCACACAAGCAAGCATCTATTAGTGTGCAAGAGGAGGAATTTATATACGTTGTGTCTAGCGTTGCAGGGAATTCTCATGTGTTCCAGTCAATTCTCTAACCTCATTAAGCCTAAGGCCCTGTTTATTTAAAAGCTCCCATTATTTGTTGTTTCTTTGATTATTTTAAATTTCAAACAGCAGGTCAAAACATCTGATTTAATAATTAATTTAAAACAGTTTTAAAGTAAAGCATGGCCTCTCCATAAAGCATAAATCACACTTTGCATTATATGCTACAGTGAGATAAATATGTGAAGCAATGGCATGAGTGGCTTAATGAATTATGTTCTGTGTTCTTCCATGATTATATTTCCTCCCTGGAGTAATTCAAAACATTAAGGAGACATAAAAAAAGGAAAATCCATTACTCCTTGGTCCAGGTTGTAATGTTATACAAGTTCAGCAGCTCATCACGGCAAATGGGGAAGAGAGCATGAATGTGTATGGGTACAGGATACTTGGTTTAATACATCAATTTTAAACTTGAAAGTAATGTGCTTTTGGGCCCTATTAGACTAAGTGTGCATATTTTCATGAAATTATGAAGATAATGGATTTGAAGATTTACTTACACCAGGGGTGTCCAAACTACGGCCCGGGGGCCAACTTCGACCCATTGTCCATTTTGAAATGGCCCTGAGCAAATTTTAACAGTATAATGGAATAAGGCCTGCACATGAAACTTGTGATGTCTTATATTGTAGTTCTTAAATATAAATGTTAACACATATTACACAGTATTCATGTGGGAATAAGCGTAGTTTTTATAAATCTTAGTTGATAATAAAAGCCCCAAAAATTATTTACATATTGTGTTTTAAGGAATGAAACCCAATAGAGAGCTGGGATGTAGGCTGCGTTTTTTTCCTAAAGGATATTCAATTATTTAGCATAATTTACCTACAACTGATTGATTTTGATTACTTATAACCTAACTTATGAGGCAATATACCTCACCTCTAGTGAGAGACCCAGCCCTTCGTATGTTTTTCTGTATGTGGCCCTCAGTGAAAAAAGATTGGACACCCCTGACTTACACCATCTTACATCTAAAAATCTGGTTGAATTGAATGAATGAAACCTTAATGGCCTCAAGGGGAATTTGCTTTGCACAAATAGCATTTAAAAATGTCTAAACATTAACAGCCACACGACAGCACATAATATAATACATAAAGCAGCTGTAAAGGATATGATGCATCCTGGGCATACTTTATAACATAAACAGCATATTTACATACATTTCTTACTAGTGTGTAATGTTGCTTATACTGCCACTGGTCCCCCAGTTATTTTGCCACCCAGTTTTGACAATCCAGTCAAGCCAAAAGGTCAACACTCTGAATTCAGGTAAAAAATGTTAGTATAAAACTCACTGCATTAAACTGCATTAAACCTACGTTTCCTAAAAAGAGACGTTGTTGAGTATTTGAAAGTCTAGCATTGATATTAGCATTGAAGGTCAGTTTGCTAACAATAATAGTGAACAGGTTCTTTATTCTTTAATCAATGATATTTTCATTAGTTTTCTTTATGTTCAAATCAATGAGTTATATCATTTTGATGTTCTTGATTGGGGTTAGAATACATCTGAGGATTTGGAGTATCATAAATGTAGTTTAGTGCATGAGTCATATAATATATTTATAATGATTAAATCTAATATTGAATATGGATAGTGTTGGGAGATTCTGATCTTGGGGAAGTGAAAACACTCTCTGGAAAACTTGTGGCATGAAACAGTATGAGTTGTGTCTCTAGATGTTAGAAAAGGAAAGAAATCTGGAGGTGTGTAGATGGAAGTGAGTTTACCAGACCCCTGAAGCCTCCACATATTCACTTGTGTGTTCGAGCTTCACATAAAAGTATAATAGCGTAACATAATTAGTCGTTTTAAGTGTGATGTTGAAACTTCCAGTTCACTTACATTTCAACAGACTTTTCAGTGAAGTAGGAGACATCTCAAGTGCATTGGTAAAACAATATTTGCATTCTCACAAAGTTGTGTATTTTTCAATATTGGAAAGGGAGTAGATGTGCATTTAAGAACATCAGACACTAATTGTTATTCAAAGCATTCAATGCATTTAAATGTCCTAAAAAACATACCTGGAGGGGATTTTTCGAGTATCTGACAGAGGAGCATCAGTAACTCAAAAAAAGTGCTTCTCGTATGAAAACTAACAGATCATCTCATCCATTTATTCATAACATCCACACCTCCTGTCCACTGCTACTTTCAATCAAAATAGGATCTGCAGTTATGCAACATTATAAAGTGAATACATTATATTGTATAACTAAGTTTGTTCTCCATGTGAAATATTTCCCCCAAATATGGTCTCCTTCCTAGTTTTGATGTCAACACCGGTCAGCAACCATCTGTCCATGCTGCCTGTCGTCGGCCAAATGTGGTTTAGTATTATCTACTTACCGGTAGCTCTGGCAGGTAACCAGCCATTGTCTGGGGATTGTACTCCATGATTAAAGCTGGTTGGTTGGTAAACAGTCTAAATGTTTAGTCAACACCCGGAAATATCAGATTCTGTCACATGTCCTGATTATACAAGGCTTGTTTTATCTTCCATGTGTCTTTTCTCCCCATGTACTGTAGCCATTATCAATACAGTACTGTATTATAGAGGTCAAAGGGGGCACCAGGGATCTTGGTTTTAGATTTAAATTGATCGTCTGAAATAGTCCAGTCTCCCATTAGACTCCTTCCATTTAACCGCAAACAGAAATATAATAATAATAAAACTTTAGCCGCGGAAAAAATGAAGACCCCACGTCAGCATTATAATGTTCTATGTTTTATTATTTATAGGTATGTCTTTGCGTTACATAAATTTTTATTTTATTTTATATATATTCTATAAACTGCTGACAGTTTTTTCTCTGTGTTTCAACAAGCACTGTAATGGCTGCCTTACACGTAGAGATAAAGATTTAAGAACAATTTGGAGTGGTCTCTTAGTTTTTTCCAGAGCTTTATGTAGCTCCTTTCATGCAAGATGCAGCCCAAAGTGTTTACAGAGTTGATATGTACTATATACACAATACATTGTTAGTTTTCTGCTCCATTTTGCCCCTCTCTTTGTCTGATCCTCATCGCTGCTCTAAATGACTTGGTTCCCTTCTTGTTATCTGCTCTTCTGAGGCTAATTTCTTTCCTTACAGATGGACTGTTTCTGTTCTCAGTAAATGTTCTGTTGGTCTCACCTAGGCAAAACGAACGCAACACAGGGACTTTAATGACTCCTCTCCGTGTAGTTCTCTTGCTCACCTTGCAAGAATAGGTCATTCGCAGAGATGATGGACAGGTGATCTGTGCTGGGCTGCTGTGACCTCTATAACCTTTTAGTGACCTTTCACGACCTTCTGACCAGCCGATTAGTGTCCTGCCAATCCCTCTCTGATTAGCCTGAAAATTGGACTTATTTGGACGACCTTTTCAGCGGAAAGGTCCACTCGCAACTCCGCTTTCTCTCTTCCTACTGAGACTTATTTTTCACCACCTTAGTTTGCAGCAATGCTCAAACACACACACACACACACACACACACACACACACACACACACACACACACACACACACACACACACACACACACACACACACACACACACACACACACACACACACACATACACACACAGTCCAACATTCCACCTCAAGCAGCCCATCTCCTATCTCATCTTTTTGCTTCTGAAGGGTAACACGATGATGCTTATCGACCGCACCGTGTTGTTAACCACAGCAAATTTGTAGTTTCATTCTCCTACATTTCACAGTGTCCTCACCGAGGACTCCAGCCTGAGTAAGTTCTTCAATTACTCTTCAGTTCCTGTCAATGCTCTCACTTCATACCGACACGTTTTTTTTTACAGTACGTCTTTGCTTGCTTCTTTTACATTACTAAACTGTGATAATCACTATTCCAGTTTCAGTATAAATCTTGTATTTGCACAAAAAACAAAGAGACAGTGAGTCTCTTCGGAGGGCAACCAGAGGGAAGCGGTAACAGCATTTGTATCAAGCAGATGCAAAGAAAGGTTGGTCAGACAATATTACAAGACCCACCCACAGAGCTCACAATGCAACTTCCTCCTCAATCGACAGCTCAATTGGACTTAATTTCAGCGGGAACAATGGCAAAGCTGCAAAGGAAATGTACCATAGATTTTATAAAGCAGTTATATAGGCTGCATTGTAAACCCCCAGCATTGCCTGCCCACACACTGCATTTATTCCTCTGAGACTCACCCCAAATGAAGGAGTTATTTTATCTCTCCAATCCATATCTTTCACTTGTGCTATCGTTTATCTTTCTCTCCCTGTTGTATTTTATCGCTGTCCATCTTGTTTTACAGGGTTTGGGGTAATGAGATACAGGGAGAGAGAGAGCGAGAGAAGAAGTGATGTGTTTACTGTGGAGTCTGTCCGTCCCTGCGGGTAAGCCTGTTGGCTTTCACCTTGAGGTGTGCATGCAGACAAACATGCTGCTACTCAAACACTGACACACACCGAAACATGAACCAATGATTTAAATGGTTCAGTCTAAAACAGACATTAGCATTGTGCACCTAAATCTAAAAGGTTCAAAAACGGTTTATTTTTTATTGACATAGTTTTAAAGCGTGAAAGGGGTAGTTGATGAACCTTGAACGAATATAACCTTAATGAACTGCTCCACTATAGCTTCATGGATTTATATAGCAAGTTTCAGGTCATTGTTTGGTGTGCAGAAACAACTTTGTCACGTTCATTCTCACTGATTGAATCATTTCTTTGGCAGTTGCTAAGGAAAATGTTAGTCATTCAAAAAGTATAACAATTATTTAATTTCATCCTTCGTCTTTTGCAAATGTCAATGAAACATTTTGAAGGGATTATTTTCAGCTGTGAATGTATGCATGTTGATTGCACTCAAGAGCATTTCCAGCAGCAGAACAATGTGTAGGATTGACACAAAAATAAACTACAGTTCCAATGTTTATTGTAGCGACATGATTCACGACGGTTAATGTGTTTCTAATCCTTATTTCGATGGCACAGAGGAATAAGCTCTCTTAGGATTTGGCTGCAGTGCCTTTTTGGGGGTTTGTAACAATAAGAACAACAAGTGTAGTATCCAAAGAGTATTTTAAGTATTTTATAATAGCCCCACTTTAGTTTTTAGGACTTCTATAGCACTTGATAACACTGCTTCCAACAGTGTCAATATTAGAGACAAAGCGGGGGGGGGGGGGGAAATGCCGGATGACGCTATTATCTAACTGGTATGAAAACTGAGAGGACACATTTGCGAGCTGAGAACACCATCCACCTCAGAGCGCAGTGCTTTCTCTGCCAAGCGACCGCTCGGCCCCTGACTGCTCAACACATTTATTCTACTCATAAGCATAAAAATATCACAGACCAGAGCAAACATCTATAATTCACATTACTCCCATCTCCCTCCAGTAATTATCCTCACTCACCATTTTCTCCTCTGCAAGTACATTACATTTCCTGAATGCAGTGCTGTTTCACAATTCTTTTTAAATAGTGAAACTCATCCATTCCATTTAGAGTATTCAAATGTGAAACTTCCTATTACTCGAATAATAGCCTTCATGAATAATGCAAAAGGAAATATGTTTCTAAATATTGTTTACTTAAATACTAGGGACAGTCCAAGCCAACCATTTCCACAAACAACACATACCTGATCACCTGCCCGTGTTTTTATTCTCTTTTTATATTGGGAATTTGGAGAACGTAGGTTTTAGCTGAAGAACCGAACACTGCTTGATTAATTGATAAACTCTGATACACAGTAATGGCTGTTTTTTATAGAGAATATTATATCGAAAATGTATTCCCAAAATGACAATGTTTTGGTTGTGCACGAAACATGTTTAGTACAAGAACTAGCACATCACATTTGCATATCACCTTGTGGATTTAAATTAACCATAAGCTGTTCAAATATTCACTGTTCTTTTTAGTGATATAAGCAGTGCTTTGGTACATTTATTCCCTGCTCTTTGTTTAAGGGGTTACGCTTTTGATAGGATAGTGATACACAAACACAAGCATTTGCTTTGTTACAGGTAGGTAGATAAGAGGATTAATATCACTCTCATGTCTGTATTGGATATAAAGATTCAGCCATGAGTCGATTACCTTAGCGTGGGAAGACTGGAATATTACTCGCTTATTTGAAGACTTTCTCATCTTCGTACTCTGATCCTTTTCTGTATAAGGACCATCAATCAATTTCAACATACTGTATGTGTATTTGAGACACTGCTGGGCACAAGTTGAGCCTGTAAACAGGAGAAAAACAAATAGCAATTTGTGGTAGAGCTGTAGGGACACTTTTGATAATGAATCAATAGTGAGAGGCTAAAATGAGGATTAAATTAGAGAGAGGGGCAGTGAGGATAAAGGAAGTGTGGCGGCTATATCAGACAGGTGTAGAGACTGAGGAAGTGGGAGGAGTGCTGAGTAACCTAAAAATACACTGTCTTTAGCATACTCTTTTGTCATTTGTATTGACCCAGTGGCACCGGTTTTAGATCCATATCACATTTAATGTAATCAACGCTGGGTTCTGTCCAGAGTGCACTGTGAGTATAGAAAGATGCCAACATTGCTCCTAGTGGAGAACAGAGAAGGTGTCAAGTCGTGTTTTCAACCTGTAGCTGTGCAGTTATAGTCCCTCCTGACCAAGGAGCATTCCTTACTGTTCCCTCTCCGTGTTGTCATCTCATACCTTTTGTTATTACCATCTTTTAGTGAACTGCATTGTCTCTCGTGAAAGTATACGATCAGGCAATTGCAGTTCACTCTGCCTGTGGGGAGCGTTGTTTGTTGCAGATACAAACTTTTGATTCATTGCTTCTACAAAAAAAAAAGAGCATTCTTGAAACTGAGCTGGTTGGAAGAACTTGAGGCCAGTTCATTTCCAGTCAAATCCAGTAATAAGTCATTGTAAGAAAAGGAGGAGAAAGAAAGAATATCCAATGTGTACTGTTCTTATGTACTACAGCAGAGTTGCAATTGAACAGTGCATCCATACTAACGTTTGTACACTGAAAATGTAAGCCAAGTAAAGAATGATCATAAAAAAGTTGAACAAGAATGCAGAATATTACTGTATTACTGTTTTTGTATGTATTGTTAATGTGCAAGTGTCATTTTAATGATGCTGTTGGGTTAACACTTATACATGCATTAAAGTACAACACATTTTATTTCTTGATAATCTTATTTGTTTGTAGCCAGTCACTCAATCTGTCAAATACATTTATTGGAGTGGATATATTAAAAGCCATTAAATGTGCCTCAAAGTGGTACTTTGAGCTCAACGCACCTTATTCAATAATGATATTCACACAAAGCAGGTCCTAGATGCTTTATAATTCCTGCCATATGAAATTCTACTTGGAAACACACTTATCACTTCTGACTGCTGCCGCCGCCTCTCCTGCTACATTGGTAATGTACTAATTAATGATAATCATTGACAACATTGGCCAGCTCCAACATCTTTCATGAAGTCAGGCAGCTCATCGATACAAACACCTACGCTGCAGCCAAAATAAAAACAGCTAGGTCAGCCAATGTGACTGGAAGCCAAGTCAGGTGAGTTATGTGGGAAAATAAATGTGTAGCCTGCCACCGAATACGAGAGAAGCCTAGTTTTTCGTAGCTTAAAGCTCATTATGTCCTCTGTAGCTCTAATTTACTCCCTTCTTTCTTTACTTACTCTCTGCTTGTCTCACCCTGTCTCAATATGTTTTCTGCACTGTTGGATGAAGTGAAAATTATTCATGAGAACCATGCAGCATCTCTATTGTATGCAGTCATAAACTGCATGACCCCTCCTATCAGTCCTGCAACAGCAGAGCCAGAATAGAAAGTACTAGTGAACGACACTGTGAACTGTGACTTAAAAAATTAACATCCTCAAAAGAATACAATTTATAACAGCTTCCTACACATTTTCAAAGGGAATAAAGCTCAACAGGATGGACGCTACATGATTTATGTTTTAAAATATGGGAGACGGAAGATGGATGAATGGATAACTTAAGAACAGACTCAGTAACAGTAGGAGTTTTTCAGAAATGACACGGTGCAGCTCTGGTTTGGGATCTAGTAACTGGTAAAATGTTGATTAATTTAACCAAGCACATTCTATTTTTAAGTATGTGCTATTACTTGGATCTTCCTGCTTGATCAACATAGGTCTTATCAATCATATAGCAGAGATCTGAGAGTCCACCGTCTACTTTTACTTCATCTGAATACCACTTCCAATGCTTGGTTTTAACAGGCCAACTTGTTGTTTTGTCCTCTGTCTGTGAAAGAAAAAGTGAGTAGGAATTTGCTCTACGCGTCTCTCGCTCTCTCTCTTTTGTTTTATAACCATCTAACCCAATCTGATAGCAACTAATGAGTGTGATTACTTTAGAAGCTGCTATTAGCTGAGGCTAATCCCCCCTCTGCCCCCTTTCATTTCATCTCACCCGCTCCTCCTGCATCACTCCACAAATCTCTCAGCTTTCTGACTTTGCATGCCATTATGATTAGATGATTGGCCTCTGATTTTCCCCTGTCCTCATCACCTATTATCCATCACTAATGACAGGAGGCGATGTTGTAAATGTTCTACTTGAAGTGGAATTAGTTGGCGTGTTGTATCAGGAAGTGTGATAATGGTCTGCTTTTGTCTTAATGGGAGTGCTGCCCATGAACCAAACTTAAGTGGGAGTCGTTCTGGCTGACCTGTTGATGACATGTTGTCCCACCGACACGGCATCATAGTTTTCACTTTGTTAAAAAATGTTCACATTACATCAAACCTGAAGAGGAGTTTGTGTTTCTGTTCATGGTCAGTATTCTTCTGTTCTGACCAAACTGGAAACAAGCGAGCCATGTCTTTAGGACAGTTCACATTAGAAATGACATGACAAACGTTTCTTGGCACAACATTTTGATGAGGTTTTCAAAATGAAGGTGGTGCTGACTGGAGTTCCCCAGAGCTGCCAGTGTAATAGAAATGGTATGAAGTTATGTAAGCTAAAAATGTAAATGTTCTGCCAAAGTGAGAGATTGATGGATCTCACGGTTCTTGGTATTCTCATTACTTGAGGTCAGTAGTAGAGTCCCATCTGTGTAAAGCAATATCACTATTTTTTTTGATTCTTATTATTATTTTGTGTTAATTAAAATTGAAAAAAATGCCTCAAGCTCCTGTGTGGAAAGCTCATAACTAATGTTCATGACACTAATGTTTAAAGCAAACCAGCGGGTATGCAGTACATAATCACATTGGAGTGTATGTGTGGGGTTGTTATGTGAGACGTGCTGGTGCATGAATGAATGTGATAAGAGTGTGAGAGACGGGATACACAGCAATACTTCAAAGTGGAAAAGCGTGGAGAGTCACATCGAGAAACCTTCTCTCAAGGTTATCAGTCTTTTCATGCTGTCCTCCCTTTCTCTCTGTGCATGTGCTGCAGTGATAAGGTAAATTAAAGCCACCTAATGAACAAAATATACGTTTACACATGACTGTATCAATGCATGGAAAGCATAAACTCACTAAAACAGGAAAATTCCACAGAGAAGGTTTATCACTCAAAAGCGAAAAAAAAGTCTCAAACGGAGAAACCCCAAATACACTTTTTCGTTTTTACTCGACGTGATGTCTGACCTATGAAGTGAATGGTGCTCAAATGCCAAAGGACACCAAGTTGAGTCATAGCTGTAAAAATCCATTAGCAAGACGCCCACCTCTACAGTAAAGGAGCAGAGCAAAGACAAAACATTGCAACTAAAAATCTTGGTACTTACTTCATGGAGTGTTTGTACATACAGTATATATTCTCCCTATAGAAGTGTGTAGATGCAGGTTATATATCCAGATCAACATGAGTTTTTACTTATTGTGTTCATATAGTTCCTGGTTAAAGCTGATAGGATATTGTCTCTGTTGACTTAAACACTACACATTTTGAGCCTCCGTACTTCCCTCTTTCTCCCATTCCTCTGATTTACAGCAGTATTATTATAATATCTATGTTCCTCATAAATCACAGTGACAGGAGAGGGCCACATTACACCTGAGTATAGGAACTCCCCACTTCTACCCCCAGTCTTTTTATGACACCGCCTCCTATTAGCAGTCTCTCCCTCTCTGCCTCCCTCCGGGATCGACACATGGCTCCTCATCAGCGCGGGAGAACATCAACAGCAGCTTTGTCCCCTGGGTGTGTTTTTTAACTCTCCCTAATTGGCATGTGCACCACGACACAACAGTAGGCCTGTGTGTGCTTTGAAAGCAACAGAAGACCTTTAATAAACTCAACTAGCACGGCCAATATGAGACACCTCTCTGAAACCAGCATCACATCTTTAAGGATAAGAAATTGAAAAGGAAAAACAATCACAGAGAGGAAACACTTCAGGGAGCTGCCTAGCTTTGAGCAGGTCTCGACACCACACCTGTTAAACAGTTGGTGTCAATTCTGCCTAGCTACCACGTCCCAGCTGGGCTCTATGGTAACATGAAAAAGCTCACAGGACTCTGGTTACCTACAGGATACAGCTGTTAGTAATGTCTGCCTATTTATTATGAGCATTTGAAGGCTTTTGACGAGGGGAACATGAAATGGGTGGAATGGATATGGCACTTAGATGATTTTCTACAGCGCCTTAACAACCACCATGACTGTGTTTCTCTATTTCTCACCCAGAATGACTTCCAAATCGCACCAGCTGCTATTACATTAGCCATTGGTTTCCATGCATTTCACAACAGCGAAAATATTAGATTGAAAATACTTCAAACGTGCTTGTTGTGCCAGGTGTTCTCTCTGTTTCTGGCAAAGTCAAAGCTCGGTTGAAGACTATTTTTGTCGTTACTAGGGGGCAGAAATACTCTTGAAGCTTATGGCTGACTGACTTGTTGGCAAATCATTTTCCATTCAGCAGACATTAAGCAACATTATCATCCCATTCATTATCCTGTCATCCATTTTTGTATCTAGCTAAGTGACACTCTTCTTTTAGCTCCAGTGCGGCTTCAACCATTCAGTTTTGTAAATGATCCATTGACTTTCCTTCTCAGCTAGTAGCTAACTTTTTCTGTCTGACCCAAACAATCTGCTAAAAAAACCCACCATGGACGTTATTAATGTTTCAACGGATCCTTAAAATTAAACAACAAAAGGCCATGATTCGTGAAATATGCAGGATGGCATAATTTACAGATCACTCCTGTAAAGAAAGTTTCATTAAAGATCTATCAACGCCATGGTTCAGCTGTGGTTAAGTTTAGCCACAAATTCAAACTTGTTTGGTTAGGAATAGGCAGAGTTTCTTTTTTTATGAATAAATATTTAGGCACATTTAGAAAAGAAAAACAATCTTTGTGTGAGTGACGAAACTGTTGTCATTATGGTGTGAACAACAGCACTGAAACAAACCTGTGTCTCCCACCACGGAGTATAATGTTTGTTTATGTGTTTATCAACCTCAACCTCCTCTAACTCTCTACGTCTCTACAAGAATATAAGCCAACTTTGATCCAATAGATAGAAGTCATAATTACTACATTGGCACAAATATTGTTTTACGGCCTTTGCTCCACATTCTGATGCTGCCGCCTCATTCCCTTCAATATTAATAGAAAAATATTGATCAGCACAAGTCAATATTTGTGTTTTGTTCCCATGACATGCTATGCAATTACAATTACAAGCAACCTATGATTATGCTTTCAAAATGTCTCAAACATCCATAATTCGTAGTTGCCAAAAATAACTTTTTATGGACAAGACATTTTTCAACCAGGTACACTTTTCTTCACATCTACAGCTAAAAAATTAAGAGACCACTCCAAATGTTTCTTAAATCTCAGTCAAGACATGTATGGCAGCCATTCCAGTGTCTGTTGAATTCCAACACAGAGAAATGTTGTCAGTAGTTATAGAATACAATATATAACGCAGGGACATGTGTAAATAGTAAAATCGGAGAAACTGAAAATGCTGCGGTATGTGTTTGTATTCTTTGATTTTCTGAAAACATGTAGCTTAAGAATGCAATTCAATACAGCTGCATGGACGTGTGATGATGCCTTTGACTATGTTGACAAAATAGTCACTATGATGATGGGTGATCTATATCTCATGCGTGATCCAAATATCTAGAGGTTTATTAGCAGCATATAGAAGCAGATTGATTTCAATGGCTGTCCAGAGGGTGGAATAAGCAGGAGTTTTCTGGGGATTGCAGACCAAAAAAAGGTGCTGATGATGACCATGATATATTGAGGAGAAAATCAGCTTCTCATTAAGGTTCACTGTTTATTTTGTAAACCAACCAAACCATTTATTAAAACAACATAGAGACTATGGCTTTTGGAGTGTGCCTCCAAAATGTCTCATAAAGCCAATTCATAGAGGACAATCGATAGGTGAAATAAATTGATAAACGACCCTGTATTTATTCAAGGTATTTAAAAAGTTATGTAGTTTAATAATAAATAAAAAGAATACAGAGACATTATATGTAATGAACACAACATTAAAAGATAATTTGATCAATACGAAAAAAAAGTCTAAATCACTATCTCTATACACACGCTGCATTTATGAAAATAAATACTGTGACTAGTCCTAACTCAGTAAATATCGGATGTTAACTTAAATTATACAGCTGTGATCAACTTTTTCTATGAGAATATGCGACCAATATTCTAGTATGCTTTGGAAAATGGACCACAGTCATGTAATATATGTATGTGGTTTGTAGTGAATGAAGTATAACGTGTAAAATCAAGCGTCTTTCTGAGAATCTCTCTGAGCAGTTAAAATCAAACTGGGTTGTAAAATAGCTCTGAAAACGCTCCAATGAAATGAGAGAGTATATTGTGTAACTTTTTCTCTGCCTCCATTAAGTTTTCATTTGCTGAAGGCAATTGAAATACCAAAAGACCTTTCAGTAAAAGTTACACAGGGTTGCCTTTCTCCATTGTCTCTGTGGGAGCACGGATACACTTCCCCTCTTTTCATCTCTTCAATCTTCATCTTCAGTGCCCACCCTGTCCTCCCTCCGGACACTTATCCTGCGGCAGCTTCCTCTTTTCAGGCTGCTGACAATTCTCTATATAACCCAAGGTCCCTAATACACCATTCTGCTAAAGTTCAGGGTTATCTGTCTCTCTGGATGTTTGGCCTTTTTCCAAAGACAGTAGAAGATCCGCTGCATTAGCATCACTTGAGTCCTTGCTTTATGCTGACTTCGATCGACTGGTTTAATGTTTGATAATGAATGCAGTGGTTACTTGATTTTAAAATAACATAAAATAGAATAATTACGCAGCATGTGAAGCGGCTGATGGTGTGAGGATAAAGAGTGGGATTTCCCATGTTCAGTACTTGATTCCCATGCGTCGGATCATACATTTTAATTTCTAGTAACGACGCAGTTTATCCCCAAGTCTAGACTTTTATCAATTTTATCTCTCTGATCTTTTTTATTTCGATTGAAGCCTGTAGCCAAAAGCATTTGTAACCCACTGAAGTTCTGCTAGCTCTGCAGCAGGCCATGCAGTGTGAATTTGAACACAGATGCATCAGTGCATAATTTAGGATCACGCACCAGAGAATAATGCTGGCCAGCTTTCTACAATTAAAAAATCTTCACTGCCGATTCTTGCTTTCCCACTTGTAAAAAATAATTATTTGAGATGAGAGCTTGTTGCTTTTTTTTATTGTATTCCTTCTCCAAATCTCTTAAAGGATACTTTCACATGTGTTTGTTGTGACTGTTGTAATGAAACAGTAACTTGCCCATGTTTATATTCAGACCATAAACTCAATTATCTCATAGTGCGGCTGTGGCTCAGCGGGGTAGTGTGCTGATCTTCGGATCAGGAGACCACTGTTTCCATCCCCACTGCATTCAGGATGTCGTTGTGTCCTTGGGCAAGACACTTCACCTCAAATTGCTCCTGTGGTGATCAAGAGTGGTCATGTTATAAAAAGTATTCTTAAGTTTGGGTAATGGCGGTAGAAGTATGTAGATAATTTACTGACGTATATCAATACAATAGTGTAAACATACAAACTTTCCAAATATTCAGTAAACCCAGAAGTACATCAATATTATCTGTTAAAGGCAGACAAATTACTCCTGGGAGTATAATGTATTTTTATATTTGACATGATTGGATTTTTAATACTGGTGCATTATTTTCAAGATAGATCTAGTTGTTTTATTTACTGTTTGTAAGCTTAAGATTTAACTATGCATTCATTCATCTATTAAATTGTATTCTAATTGGGCTAATTACAGTGGATCACACATCTGTATATATCTTTTTATTCCACCAGCTTCCCTTGTTACTTGTATTTGACTGAGTAAAGTATAATGTATGCCTTAGTCTTACGAGTTGAGTCATATAGTGCAGTTTGTTCCCAGTCTTTAACCGCTGAGTTCATGGAGAATCCCTCCTAGATGAGTCAATCAGAATCATACTGACTGCTTAAAAATAAGTCCTGTTATATTTCAAGGCTGCTAGGAAGTGAGTCAATGAAGTGGGCTAGCCTAAACTCATGCATCAGCTTCTATCAGCAAGGTGTGAGCCTGCTGGACCGGCGGGCATTGAAAGCATCAGATGAAGGAGAAGCTTTATCACATGGGAAATAAATATGTGAGAGATTTCATAAGAACAGACTATGTATAGATCAGCTGTTGTGTATGTATCCATCACATAAAGTATCTCAGTGATCTAAGTATTAATAATTATGTTTCACCAAGGCTGATTTAATATATGAATTGTATATAAATACTGTGATATGAGAGGGGCTTACCTTTTGGATATAATATTACATTCTTTTCTGTCCTGGTTTCAAAGGCTGCATTATTGTAAAGTGATGAAAGTTCCTAGTCATTCAAATAAAATAACTGATAATTAGTTTATCAAAGGTAAAATCAACAATTTTGTAAAAAAAAAATCATATCAAGGTATTTGTTAAAGAACATATTAGAACATTTTATTTGCTTCACATTGTGTAGCCCTAGTATCACCCACCTCTGCTTCATGTTTAGATTTATAAAATTGCATTGAATAATCGGGGTACTTAGAATTAGTATTTACTTGCATTGTGCCATATCAAAAACGTTGCACTGATAATCCTGATGGAAAAGTACAACTAAATAATGTTAACAGTCTGCAGATATGTCTCAAACTTCCGCCTCCTCACTTGTCACCTTTTGTCCAAGCAAATAACTTCGGTCGACAACAGCCTTTTGTCACGTTGTCTTTGCAGTACGCTTTCCTTGATAAGAATCAGTGTCTCCCGGAATACAACGCAACACTTGTAGATAAACACTTCAAACACGCATAAAGACGCTCTTTTTCCTCCATGTATTTGCTTTTATTCTAGGGCATTCACACTGTGTATGGCCTACATGTCTGCCCCGGTGAGGATCCTGAGCAGACAGCACATTCGTCATGCTCTTCTCTGTCCTCCTTTATGTGCACACAGACTTCACAGATCTCATGGCAGAATGACAAGGTATATAATAACGCTGCTGCAGAGGACAGCAGCACAGATCTGCCACTGGAGGACACAACCTGCAGGCTGTCCTGACCTCTTCCCCCCCCCCCCACTATTTTGGTTCTTGGCTCTGGCTGTGAAGCTTAACCTGTGTGTCCTCCATGATCATCTGTAGTGCTGTTCCCCAGCAGCTGTCTTTACAGTGAGAGTAAATATGGGATTATCTTGTAACAGACACGGTAATTCTCCAGCTGTACTTTTAATTTGAATGGTTTCACTTTGAGTGTTTTCTGAATTTCCTAATTACATTCGTATGCATGACTCCACTCTTGATCAGTATTCTGTGCAATTACTTTCAGTGGATCTGTTTTCTTGTGTTCAACACACACACACACACACACACACACACACACACACACAGGTAGCTTCAGCCTGCTGGTGGTGTTTGAACTCAGGGAGGGGAAAGTTCTGGGACAAAGGAACAACCAGGTCTTACAGAGCACCACTGCCCCCTTCTGGTCTTCAGTGAGACATGAAGAGAGACCTCATATCACCCTAGAGCCATAAATGGTAAGTTTTCTAAGTCTCTTTTCGAGACAGATTTGTCACTCTGTCTACCTTTGCCCATAGTCATTCTAAAAATATGCAGATTACAAAGACGCAAATCACAAAGACGTGACACTCATCTCAATATTTCACATGATGCCACCTGTATGGATTTGTTTTAATAGGAAGTTATTTTTGACATTTGGTTATTTAATTCTAAAACTAAAATAATGATTATGTTCATATTTAATGAGATAATATATATATATATATATATATATATGCTATTATGCATTTTCCTTAAGTGTCCTGTGTTTTTCATCCATTCAATGAACACAATTGTTTGAATTGCAAATATATAAATCATGGATACGACTTTACACAGGTACAACACATGTATTTAATTGCTGTTAACACAATTTGACAATGAATACAAAATATGACAGAAATCTAAACGTATTAAAATATATTCATTTAAATGTGGCGATAAAATACAATAAACTATATTTTACACTCCATTCATGTCATAAGTTGACTTGTTTTTCCAGTAGTCAAAGTTAAAGTTATGTGAATCTTGATACTCATTATGGTTTCATTAATAGACTAATTATGCAGATGAAATGGTGTCATTAACATTATAAATAAGGATAGTATATATATATATATATATATATATTATGCTGCAATTCAATTAATTAACACTATGATTGTGATTAACTTTTTAGTTTTAGTTTTGGTCAATTACTTGTTATATATTAGGATGTGATGCTGGAAGTAATAACATTGTTATGATTTGAGATGAATGCCCAGGATGCTGAGTTTTGAATAACAGGAAATGTATTTGTGTGGAGCTGGGACAGCCAGGGAGTAATATGTAGCAGCAACAGACTCTGGAAGGAATTAAAGAGAAAAATGAAACAGGGGCTCAGTTTGTCTTCACCAGCAAAAGTCTCTCTGTCCCTCTCTTTCTGCCTCCTCACCAGTGTAGGAGAACATCAACAGTTTTGTCCCTTGGGTATTTGTTTTCCTTTCGCTTTCCCTAATTAACATGTGCGTCATGGCAAGGCAACACATTTGCTCTCACAGCAACTAAAGACCATGACTAGCCTAATTGACAGCCTGCATGTGAGATCTCTTCAAAGAAAACAATTGCATGTAGGCCATCTCAGTCGCCCTGAATTAGAAAAATGTAATGCTTTGATGCTTTAACCACAAAACAGCATCCTCCCTGCTCTATCATCATGTCCAAGTTAGGGAAACCCTGAGACTGAGCTCTCTCATGACACACAAATACTCACAAAATATCTCAGTAAACATCTGTGTAGGTGTGCCCCGGAGTCACAGCAACTATTATTTTAAGTTTCGTCAGTGAAAAGCAGAATAGGATAAATATGAGTCGAAAGAAATGACACGCCTATACCACATCCAAACAAACATTGTTTATATTTTGGATGCAAAGGGATTTTAGGAAAAGGTTGGCCACAGTATGATGCATCCATAAGGGAAACCTTTTCTCCCCATCCTTTATTTTTCTTTTATGGCTTTCACTGATTTGGGCCATCCTCAAACCCTTAGGAGGTCTATAGCTAAATGCCAACTCTGAAGTGAGAATACGGTGTTTGGAATATTGACTTTTATACGCATGTCAAAAGGGAATCTGAATCAAAGATAATGTCTGTATTTTCGACTGAGTCCTTTGGGACAACTGCGCTGCCACTAGGGTTGAAAGAGAGTCTGATAACTGAGCCTAGAATTAGCATTTCACTGTGTTGAAAATAAAGTTCCTTGTCTGCTTTTTTTGTGTTGTGCAGAGGGATGAAAGATTTAAGCTGTGTAAAATGTCATGACTTCTTTTAATAGCCGATTGTAATACCTGGCTCGTCTGAGAATTCGTATCAAATGCAATCTCATCTTTCTCATTAGGGCCAGCCTCCCAATATTTGACTTTATTCTGCTACACAAGAAATGAGAGTGCACGCTGTTTCAATAAGTAGATTACTTGCACAGTAAAATGCATCTGCTATTGATATGAGGAGGTGGATGGACGTTTTGCATATTTATTTATTTTAATATATCCGATATAAGGTTTATTTATACTGTGGATCCTTGGTCTTATTATAAGTCCTTGGTTATATTCCAACGTGTTTCACCTGTATTTAGGCTGAAAGTAGCTCAAGGCCACGAAAGGGATGTTCAAAAAGCCATACAATGTCTTCAACTAATCCACAAATGTGCATTTCTCTACAGAAATGTGCTAAGCTCTACCATTTTGTTTATTTATTATTAACTTCTTTCATTCATCTTTTCGTAAATCAATGATTTGAGAAGTAAACAAAGAAGAATATGCAGAAGAAATCTCACCAGTAAACAGAAATGCCCAAAGAAAACACACTTTTTTCTCTTATTGATTTTACTTTCAACCCTCAGAACTTAAAGTCTGCAACATAACTTGACAATATTTGTTTTAATGAGACACTCACTATTATAGTTGTTTTCCTGTGAGAACATACATCACAACATAATCAGTATGAGCCATATGTTTAGCAGGCTGTTAATCAGAGCTGTCGCCGAAGAAAAGCAGCCAAGCAGTAATTTACAAATAAAACGTTTGATGTTAAAAGGCTGTCAAAAATTCTTACACTAATGATGTACTCGGATTAAATATCTGTAATACTTTTTTATAACTAGATGTTAGATGTGCTAGGGCATATTTATTATCATCATCATGAGATAAACTAAACGACAAACAACCCAATTATCTGGAAAACACCTATGTAATGCAACATAGAGGAACTATGAAAAAATCCTCAGTGTACTCTACTTATTTCTATGCATATTTGCACTCATGTGAACAAAATGTCATTGTCTTACAATTGTGACATATGTAAATTTGTATATACTGAAAAAGCCTATAGATATACTAAAAGACATTTCAATGCTTTTAGCCTTGAACTTAAACTGAATGTGTATACTTTATTATTATTATTTGCTTTTTAAACCCTTATTCTACCCTTATTATAATGTAGGCTATTATAAATGTGGCACTTTTAGAACAGCCCTATGTTTACAAATTAACATAAATAACTGAAAAAAACTGACTGTGACATTCAATCGTTTTAAACTTTTTTTCCTATACTGAAGTTAGCAGAATTATTTGTTTTGGTCAAACGAATCACGTGTACTATGTACCATTTCATAAACGTTTTTCTATTCAAGTTTGTTTGTCATTGTTTTTTATAATATCCTTTAAAATATCGATTATTGATTTTTTGACATTAGTAATGATGTTTTTAAAAATGAGTTTTATTTTGAAAAACAGAACCGGAAGTACATTTAGCTTCTTCCGACATTCTGCCAGCTCCCAAATTGTCGCTGAACTTTCTCCCTATAAATAGTAAAAGTAACTATTTTTTGTGGTAAACATATTACGCTGTGTTTTGTATCTGATCAATTAAAGTGGTGGGCTGTTCGACAACAACGTGTTAATCTTATATATTAACGTTAAATTCTACTTCCTTGATTCAAACTAACTTCTAGGCTAGCGTTAGCTAAGTTAGCTGACCTCTCCATGGCACCTCTCCGGGTCCTGTGTATTCACGGTTACCGGCAGAACGGCAGCTCGTTTCGGGAAAAGACGGGAGCTCTGCGGAAGCTGCTGAAGAAACAAGTGGAGCTCGTATACCTGAGTGCACCACACAGTGTGCAGCAAGCCAGCAGTGAAGGTGAGCCATCAACAGCCTCCAACCAAAACAACCTGTACAGTACGTGTTAGTTAGTTCAAACTTCAACAAATAGAAAATGAGATTCAACCACAGACTATATATTACAAATAAATGGTGATTTGATTTCCACCTTGACTTAAATAATAATAATGTTATGTAAACCATTGTACGTTTTTGCACATTTTAACTGCATTTGGAATATGCATATTTAAGTTTCTAAACAAAGCATTAATAATACCGTATATTAACACGTTTGCCTATGTTGATGCATTATTTACACAACTAATAACATATGTTACAATACATGTTTGAATTTAAGTTCCAGTGTTCTCATTTACAGCAAATAAATTACATATGTTTTGGCCACACTTTGTCCAGTTTTTTTGTTTTGTTTCTTGTTATAATAATTAACCACAGCAGAATGACCACTTTCTTCTTATCTACTATCAAAAGCTCAAGGGAAGGAGAGTGGTTCAGGTCCTGGACCTGGAGGTGACGAGGACCCCAGGGGTTGGTGGTTTTCTGACGGCCAGGCTCGGAGTTTCAGCGCTCAGCAGCAGTGTGAGGAAAGCCTTGGGCTCGATGAGAGCGTGGCGGCTGTGAGAGAAGCTGTTAAAATCCAAGGTCCATTTCACGGCATCCTGGGCTTCAGTCAGGGAGCAGCATTTGTGGCCATGTTGTGCTCTCTTCAGGAGCAAAAACTTGAGCCAGTTTTCAGCTTTAACTTTGCCATCCTTGTCGCTGGTTTCCCAAGTGCATGTAAGGAACACCAAAAATTCTACAACCCTCCCCTCCAGATCCCCTCCCTGCATGTGTTTGGACTGGAAGACAGAGTCATCCCTGACAACATGAGCAGGGAGCTCCTTCCTTCCTTCCGAGACCCTCAGGTCTTGGCGCATCCTGGTGGTCATTTTGTTCCTGCTGCATCTGCCCACAGACAAGCCTACCAGGACTTTCTCAAGGGGTTCCAGTGAGCATCGACGTCACAGAAACCCAGGTGCTGAATAATGAATGGCTGTGAATTAGACTCAATTCAAAGAATGTTGATTGTTTAATGCTCAGAAAAGTCTTGTGATACCATAATTGATACCAGATGCGCGCTGGGTATAAATGCCAAGTTCAAACTCATGGTTCTCTGGAAGTACTTTTTTGTGATCTATTCCATCCAAAACAGAACAATGACTGCTGTCTTTCTCCGGTAAAAGACAAATAAATTAAATGACTATTGTTTATTTATTGTAATCTGGTCTCTGTCTTCTTTGTGGGTGGTGTCATTTATGTTTTTTAAGACACATTTATTGAGACTTATTGCTTGAGTTGTTACCAATGCATGAATCTTTCTTTGTACTTTATACATTTCAATTTTGATTGCAGAAAACACAAGTGTAACTAAGAACATTCTTAAGGATTGTGTTCCAGTGAAGTGGCATATGGGACCAATCATGTAAGTTTAGCCATTTATTCTGGAAACTCGATTAATATCAGTATATTCGTGACATGACTGATTTTACAGCAATACACGTAAATGTATTTTCCACATTCTTCCCTTTTTTAGAAAAACACCACACCACACTGAACGATTTATGTTCTCGGAACATCGTGATTGAGAAAAGTTATTACAAGAATTTGATATCAGAGCCACAGTGGAAACCTTGAATCAAGTTGCGTAACAGATCACGCAAGCTGCTTTACTTGTGTAGTACTGTAACATTCCTTGGACAATTTTCCTAATTGAACATTTTGGAGTGATTCTTAAACATTACCATTTGGTTGCTGAGTCACTCTCCGCCCATGTTGAAGTTACATATAAGCATGAAATATCAGCTGTGGCGAAGCATCTCAATGATTGGTTTAGCTGTGTTGCTTATAGGGATGCATGAAGGTGTGTCCTCATCTGGGAGTTATATGGACAGGTTTATACACTCACTCAAATGCACAGGGTTCAGGGACATGCTGTTCTTTTATAGCTGAAGCATGTGCACGTCAGACTGCACTCATCCGATTGTTTCCAGATGTGTGCTCTCTCCTTCCTACCTCTTTCGATCCCTCCTTCCCTTTCTCACTTTCATCTCCCATTGGCATACCTCAATTTGAACTCTCCTCAACATCCGCCTGCTTTCCACATCCTGTATGTCATCAGCTCTGGGTGCAAAATACCTTCATACATATCTGCTATTATGATATGGACAAAAATAGTTGTCTAGACATCTCAAAATGATCCAAAAAATGACAAATCTGTGGGTTATTTGCCTTGCTGAGATAATGTTCCACTCTAAAACTTGTTGTTAGGATCAGCTTCTTACTGTCTGTCTTAATATGTTAAATGGTACCTGTTTAAACGCCTCGCTTACACTCACACATACTTACATCATGTCTATCTGGTCTCGTTTCACCTCCACAGCCCTCATTTATTGTCTCCTGCGCTCCCCTGTGGCCCTTGTGTCCCTCCAAGACCTCACAGCAGACACACTCAAACACATGGTTTTGATAACAAGTAGAGACGAATGGAGAGAGTGAGCGAACGAGGGAAACAGTGAAAGAAAAACACAGAGGGTCACTCTTGCCAGTAAGTTTTACAACAGAGCTGTGACTCCCTTCTCAGGAATCTATTCCCCCTGTTGCACAACAACCGGGAAATAATGGAATGAGAGACAGAGACAGATGAGGGTGGAGTTATCCTCTCTGCCTCCCCCTCTCCTCCTCTGGCTGTTGTGGTTAAAAAGTGAGAGTAAGGGCACATTAAAGTTTTCGCCTGCAATTGAAGGATCACTTTTTTCCCCTCTTCCCCCGCTGGACTAGGGGGGATGGAGCAGGGGGCAGAGGGGGTGTGTCAGAGCACAGATGGACTTTATTTTGATTATGGAGCATTTGTTGTTATGGGAGACGGAAGGAGGGGAGGGGCCACGAGTTGAGTGTGTCTATATAAGACTTGCACTCAAACTCCAAAGAGCCTGGTCATCCCACGGCCCAGACTTGTCCAGACACTGGCAAAGTTGACCGATTTTTTTTTACTATCGTCGCTTCCACCACAGACAGCTCCCACTGGAATAATCTCTGACTTCCATCAGTGGACTTGAGATTGTATCACCTGGCCTACAATTTGGGGATTTACCTGCAGTCCTACCTTTTTGTTGTTGTTTTCATCCGATAATCTACAATCATCTGATACCATGGACACGATGGAGATAGAGGGACTGTCGTGTGATTTGGAGTTTTAACCCACTATTTCACACCTGTACAAATTGAATCAACGCTTGTCTGCGTGTGTGTCCTTGCGGAGTTAAGTTGG
The DNA here is from genome assembly GCF_036324505.1 of Eleginops maclovinus. Classification (NCBI taxonomy): domain Eukaryota; kingdom Metazoa; phylum Chordata; class Actinopteri; order Perciformes; family Eleginopidae; genus Eleginops; species Eleginops maclovinus. The sequence continues at coordinate 8,230,103 of NC_086358.1, forward strand.
TATGCTGTTGCAGATGGATGTGATGTAACATCATGTTGGAGGTTTTCCAGAGGTATGGCCTGTGTCCAGTATCACATGGGTTAAGGCATGCCTCTCTTTTTTCCTGTGTTTGTCTGCAACTAGGAATGCATGGGCTCCTGCATAGTGTGCATAGAAAAAGAAATGCTTAAAACTGGTAAGGTATGCAGCGTGTTTGAAGTGCGTTGTCATATTAAAAAGGGAATAACAGGACTATATTTAGCGTTGTCAGTCTAATCGCTATTTAAAGAACGCACAAAGGCATGAAAGTCAGCTGATGGCAGCTAATGACACAGTGAAGAAGTCTGTGCTGCACTTTTTAATGGGATATCTTTGCCCAGACAGTGGGTAGAGGGGGGTGTGGGTGTGTATCTCCATATGGGTGTGATTTGGTCATTTGTTATTACATACTTGTATACTGACACACTTTTTTGTTTTCCTCTGCTTTGTGGTTTTCTGTGTTTGTGTGGTCAAAAAGTACTTTAGTTTGGGCCTAAACTTCTCTGGTTCTGTCTCCGTCCAGTCCTCAAATGTAAATTTGACTTTATCTGTCCCTTCTACTGATTTCAGACAGACAATTTATTGGAAGGTTCCTGCCACACGGAGAAACGTCCTGTTAACAGCGATTTGCTATCGTGCAACATCCTGCAGGCGATTTACGTCTGACCCAGTTCATTGTGGGTGTGTCCGGTCAAACTTTTTATACAATATAAAACTATGCTCAGGAGTGGTGTCCAGGCTGCCTGAAGAGGTGAACTGAGGACACAGCTCAGGCTGTCTGAAGTTAAGGCAGTGACCGTTTGATATATGATGTCATCTGTAGTCGTTTTTCTGCTTGTGTGCTTTTAGGACTTTTTTAGAGTCCGTGGCTGGGCCCTGGCGAGGACAGCTGTGGTTTGGCTGTACTTAAAGTTGCCTTACGGACACTACTGGGGTAAATATTAGTCACTGTGACCATGGAGGAGGACTGTGGCAGAGTCTGGATTAGAGGGAGAGAGAGAAAGAGGCTTGTCTTGGCTCTCATATCCCCCAAACTATGTGAATGCTGTTGCACAATCTTGTTTGGTTTCAGAAAACGATCAAGAAGTTTGGAGGAGGAAAAGGGATGTTATAAATTGCTATCAAGAGTGTTTGCTCTGTTTGTATAGCACAATATTACCAGAGGATCACTGTGCAGACCTAAAACCCTAAACAAACAATACCATCAAAGAGCTACTTGTGATGACCGTCAAATTCTGAACACCTTAATGGTTTTTCAGTTATACACAACTTTCTAAACCTTGCACTGAGAACTAATGAGGGATCTCGTGAAGTGTGGACTAAACGATGTGTGTGTGTGTTTGTGTGTGAGAGAGAGAGAGATCATTTTACTTCTCAGCCCTGAACAGTAAGAGTTTATGTGCTGTTGTTAATCTGTCAGCACATGAGCTTTTACGGTGCAGGGAGCAGAGGATAAACATCTTTTATTTTGTGTGTCTTATTACCTCAGCACACAGCAATATCTGCTATAATATATGCTCTTTTATCTGTATTGTCAACTTTATATGCCTCATTTGAATGTCACTCTAAAAGGTGCCGCATATTATTTAGTCAGGAATGAACCTCTTTTTTGCAGCCATTCTGTATGTGTTACCTTCTTTCCTGCGTCACATACGAAAGCTCACAACATGAACCCTGAATTGCTCAGTATTTTTTACTTTCATTTTAAACTTTAGTTTTACTTAAACTCCAACTGTTTAGGATATCTGACAGTTTAGACATCTCAAATGTAAATGTTTTGTTCTCCTGGGACCTTAAATAGCACCCCTATCTGTTGCATGAATGACTGAACACCATTGCAATTGATTATTGAAAGGCAGCAAGAATTCACAAAACACTGACAATGTTCATTTTTTATTTGATCTTATTATATTTAACCAGACACAGATTTTGTTCTCAAAATGTTGCAGCTTGCATAAAGTTGAGTAGCTCTTTTCTGTGAGCAGTTGGCACAGCCACATTTTGACCTGCAGAGGGCAGAATAACTCTGGATATCATGGAAAGGTGTGTGTGTGTGTGTGTGTGTGTGTGTGTGTGTGTGTGTGTGTGTGTGTGTGTGTGTGTGTGTGTGTGTGTGTGTGTGTGTGTGTGTGTGTGTGTGTGTGTGTGTGTGTGTGTGTGTGTGTGTGTGTGTGTGTGTGTGTGTGTGTGTGTGTGTGTGTGTGTGTGTCTGATTGATGCCTAATGTGTGTTTTATCTCTGCATGCAGGTTAGTTTGGAGGTTTCAGTGATTGCTCTTTGCAGTAATTACTTTTCTCAACGGTTAATCCAGAAAGAAACACATACACAAAACACATTTATACTTAATAAAGTAAGAATGAAAAGCACATGTGTCATTGCCTGCTTATTTGGTAAACTTACTAATGTGTATCAGAGTGCATCCATCATGTTTATCATTTTGATTTTACATAGAAATACAACATTTGTTTTTTTTTTCCATCATGGGAATTGTGCAGAAAAGTCAGTCTGAGAAATGTGCATGAATGGGCGAGTGATCTCTGACCTTTCTAAATGAGAAGTGAAGTTCAACATTAAAACAAAATGCAAACATTATTTTGAGCTGTAACATCCCTTGCTTTTTTTTCGTTTTTCCTTCCTGGTGTCACCTGCCCCTAACGACCATGGCTGTAGACTGTTACCATGGTGCTGTTGCTAAAGTAACAATCTAAAGCCACGGTCGCCATGGAGACAGCAGGGTGGAGGAGGAGCTGGTGTTGGCATGGTAACTGGAAACTGCAAGGTCTCATTGGTTTGAGTGTGAACATTACGCACTTACATGGTTGTAGGACTCCCCCAATGCAAGCTCACACAGCTTTCCTTCCTCAGCAGGGAGAAAGAGGGAGAAACATCTCTCACATACAAAGTGTACTGAACAGCTTTTCCATGGTGATTTCTTTCCCTTTAGGTTGACATCACTAGGGCATGGCTTCTGCATGTCCATGTTGTCTTGAGCTTGGTGGTTGGTGCATTCATTGCCAGGCTTCAGTAGCCATGACTGTAGACTGTTACTGTACTGTGACGCTGTATAAGCAGTAAGCAGTCTAAAGCCAAGGTGCTGATGCTCTGGCCAAGTAAGTAGGACGGGACAACATGGCAAGAAGAACAAACCCTTCCCATGTGGAAACCTGCATCAGTAAAAACAGGAGAGGATATAGGTAAAACATTCCTGGAATAACACCTTGCACAATTCCCAAGAGGTGAAAGCTGATCAATACCACCCTCAGTGGCCAGGGGTATCCCAATGACCTACATAGTAATCACAGGCAGACTACACTGAGTAAGATGATGAAACATGTTATTGTTTTCTTTAATAACATGTATTTGTTCTCGGTCCATTTCCGCATCCATGTGCAGTTACAACAAACTTTACGACAAAACCTGTTGCTTCCCCAAACATGAGGTGAAAACGATCCATAATTGGCTTTAACTACTATGCTCTAAATCGGGGTATAATGTAAAATAAGTATTGTGTTTTTTATATATACGTATACCCAATATCTCTAGTAATGCAAAGTCTCAATCCTTTTTACTTACTGTATGTTTTAAGAACTGAGTAGGCCATCTGACGAATACATTTTTTTTCTCTCAAATGTCTCACTCATTGTGCTCATGATTTAATATGCATGCATTTTAAAAAGCTGTTGCATTAGGCATCATCCACCCACAGTTTTCCCGTCTGTCCTGACCTATTCAGTGTTAGGCATACAAGTGTGTGTCGATGGGGCAAAAAGGGAGAAGGATAGAGAGAACTAACTTTGAGTTATGCAACACTTTTTGGGCCCTTTTAACCTGAAAATAGCGCATCATATTTGCTAATTAGACTCATCTCTACTCCCTGGTCAGGTACAGGGGACTTTTCAAACAGTCTAACAGTAAGAACTAGAAAATGAATTTACAACAGTGAATCACGTCTGTCTAACAAGAGAAAGCTTTCACTTTTGAATGTATAGTTCAGAACAAAGCTCAATGTCATCTCGACAAGCACATATATTGTTAAAACAGTGTTATCAGCTTGAATAAACACGATGTCTAATACGGGTGTTTCAGTAACATGTTTCCTGTCATCTGTGTTTCAGCACCACGGTACTGGGACAGCGGCTCTGTGGGTCGGCGCTGTCCGCGGTGCTGAAGTGGAGAAATATTTACATTTAAGCGATCCGAAAGCCATTTGAAATTCTAGTAGTCATTACTTCATATTATATCTATGTAATGCAACTCTAAAAGTTGTTCTCTCTGTAAAAAAGTGTAGTTTCTTAAGTGGAACAGGCTCTGCCGTCTCTCATTATAGAATAGATGTTGGTCAGGTGACGAGCACCGTCACACTATCGCTGCTCTGCAAGAGGGGCACGGATATATGACGTCACATCAGAGCCATCCAATCGGCGCTCGTCCCATTCTGCCGCCTGGCTTATCAGAGCGCGTGGGCAGTGGCTTGGTCTGGCTCGGTTTCTATGGCACCGGGGAGAAACTGCTCGACTTGACAAGCGTCCAGTGAAATAAGCAAGTAATCAGAAAAAGTGAGCCGTGAACTTGTGCCTAGACCCTGGTGGGTTTCTACTCTTTCCTTTGTATTTTATTAATAAAAAAGGCTCATAAAAATAAGGAAAAAAACTATTATTTAAGGACCCAGCATTAGGCTGTTGAATCATATTAAGCAGTCAGTTAAAATGATAACCAATGTTTATAAAAAGGCTACTTAGATTAATACACACTATGTATCATACCAGGTGTTTAACAATCTAATCTCTGGATAATGTATTGCCCTACTACACTATCTTACGTCTCTTTTCATGATTAACATTGCCTGATCAAAGTCAGTGCAACAGTAGCAACAACAACGAGTTGTGAATGAACAAGGGCTTTCATTGACTCGCTCCGCCCACTCCTCCCTCATGTTGTCCGCGCACGAGCCTCTCACATTGCGCATTCACACCCACGCACGCCGGAGGATCACACTGCAGTGTGCGCGTGCGTGCGTGCTATGACTTTAAATGGGTTATAGTAGGTGACTGCGTATCATCTGCAAAGTGCGCAAGAATGACGCAGGGCTGACTTCACTGCCTGACGACGTCACAGAGCTGAGACTGAAAAAAGTTAAAGGAAACGCCGACCGGAAGCGAGTGAAGGGGGGGGGGGTGAGGCGAGGGATGTACCGCCACCGGAAGAAAGAGATGGCTATAATGTCATCACTATCACCGGAAACCTCCCGGTGCCACGCGCTCCCGAGGATTTAAAGGGGTTGTTGAGGAACACCCCCACCCCCACAATCCCCTGACCCCCCCCCCCCCAAACTGCTCATACAGAAACGTGCAAACACACACACACACACACAAACACACACACACACACCATTGGAGCTCAAAAGACGTGTCTGCCTGTGCACATGTCCGTGTACATTGCACAGTGGCATTTGCACAACTTAAAAGCGAACAGACTACAGAGGGTCCAGTGCTGCCTAGTGACAACCAAAACAGCGTCTACATTTTCAACTGTCAACCGGATGCAACCTGTTTGACGGGTGAACATACATATGGGATGATGTATAGATGTATAAATATGAAGTTTTTAATCCTACATTTAAAAAAAGATTACATTTTAAATGCGATTTTTGTCCTCAATGTTCCTTTAATGAGATTTTCTTTCCTCAGGTTGCAGGCTCAATGCTGCCCACATGGGAGAGAAAATGAGTCACACTGCAGCAACTTCTAACCGGAAAGGAAAGATGGGGATAGTGTCAGTCAAAGCAGACTATGGGGTTTCTTAAAGAGATTTCCAAAACACCCCCTTTGCACTTAATTTATGAATTTATCTATCTCCCCTCAAAGGATTGGGATGGAACAAAATCTGGTCTGTAGTCAAATAAATAACTTACCTCAGACTAAGTTCCCTCTGTGGCTGCGGGTACTTGCTGGAGAAATATGTTTGCCTCTCTTAACTCGCTGTCTTCATCCACGTGAATCTGTGCCACGTTGTCTTTGCACTGATGCTGTCGTCCCTCTTCTCCAAAGTCGCTTCCCATACAGACCGGGCTCTCCCATCAACCCTAGGCTTTTTATAGAGATCCCGTAGTAACTAGTAGAGGGAACGGGGGTGGGAGGGAGAGAGGGAGAGCTCATTCAAAGATTCACCTACACATGTACGCGCGTATCCCACGTCATTCAGCAGAGTGCAGCTATTTATAAGGGGGAGGAAAAAGTATATCCTGAATCACAGTGCAGGTCTTTAAAAAGGATGATGAAAATACTGTGTTGTGTTTATTGCTATTTAAGATGAGGTGTCAAATATTAAAAGCTCTTGCTCTGAAATAAAGACAGTTGGAGTCTCTGAGGTACTCGTTAGGGACTTGAATCGTATTTCCAGCTCCTTATAACAGCATATTTATCACATATCCAGTAAAATTCGTAAAGGATGTGTGGTATATCTTGTAGCGATGTTTGTGAAGATGATGAAGAAGTCTCTGCTCTTCTGCCAAGAAAACATGCCGTAGCCTAATTGCTTCTCTCAGAGGATTTAGGTATTGATTTGGCGATGATATCATTGTCAGTTCAAGTTGATCATTTGTCAAAATTATTCTGTTTATGAAAATCAGTCAAGAAGAATAAGTCATCTTGACTCAATTCTGTCTCGATGTCTATGTATTGGAGAATATATATTTTAAAAAGAGAATTGGTTCCTAAAGCTGACACGGTCGAGTATGTTCAAATGTGTTAACCAAGTAATGATAGTGATGAGTGCATCGTGATGTTTAGACTTAGTGGTGATTCACAGCAGCTGCCTGCTCAGAGTGATTGAAAATATTTGGTGCAGTGCACTGTTTTTGTATCATTTCAGAAATAAAATGTGGTCCAAACAGCCCACCCAGATTTTAAATAAGCTGTAGAAACTTCGGGAGAGACGTGACAGGAGTCGTGCGTAAATCCACCCCGATCCTGTTGAGCTCACAAAACATTCAGGAAAAACATTTGGGGAGACACTTGTGCGTAAAGAATTGTGTGTCAGACGGACGTAGGCGTGACCACCGAGAGTCTCCTGTAATTTAGACGCACTTTGGACGCAGGACTTAAAGTATTTATTTTTCTTAATGTCCTTCTGAGTTGAACAACCCCAGAGTCACGCCACGCTAGAGTGTAAGAGGAAAGAACCCCTTTATGGCCCTGCGTTCCTCCTAACTCTCGCCAGGTGAGGATTATGATCCGGCGGCTCTTACTGCAACACACACACACACACACACACACACACACACACACACACACACACACACACACACACACACACACACACACACAGTGTTGTAATTCGAATCACTATTTTCAGTAAAGCTTGTGTGTGTGTGTGTGTGTGTGTGTGTGTGTGTGTGTGTGTGTGTGTGTGTGTGTGTGTGTGTGTGTGTGTGTGTGTGTGTGTGTGTGTGTGTGTGTGTGTGTGTGTGTGTGTGTGTGTGTTGTACATGCAGTACATCAAAGGCCTGTGTCTCCAATACCGGACAATGGTGTTCTTTGCAAAGTCACACACACACACACACACACACACACACACACACACACACACACACACACACACGCAAACACACAAGTTGTAATTTGAATCACTATTTTCAGTAAAGCTCAACTAAGCATTTCCAAAATTTCTTGAGGCTTCATGATTTGAATGTGTCACAGAATGCAGAATCAAACATAACTTAAACTTTATCAAGAGCATGTTCAATATCTAAGGTGGGATGTAAACATGTTATGATTAATGATGTATACAATTATAATGTCATTGATTAAGTTGTAAACATTTTTCAGTTGTATATTTGTTTTTGATACAACAAAATCAAACTGATTGCATTGCAGAACTTTAAAGGCTATATTCACCATAAATTCACATAGGTTTGTGAATGAATGAACACCTAATTAAAAATAAACAGCAGGGAACACTTTAGTGATGATGCGCTGCTTGAGATCCTCTTTGTTCATCACCACTACTACTTCCTCCCCCTTTCTGTTTTTCAAGGTTATTAAGGTAATTCCCACTGAGTCTTAACGTCACCTGTGGAGAGGCTGCCAGGACTCCAGAAACAAAGATAACAGAATTTCCTGAGCTTGATTTTGCTTGAACTTTGAGGGTTATTTGTGCGGCACAGGGGCTAAAATCTCTTTCATTAAGTAGCATAAGTTCTGTACTCTGTGCATCCCCAAACACCCCTGTTTACTTATGACCAGGCCTGGTTGGTTTATTCTTCCCTTTCTGTAAGATAAAGAAACACATGGCAGACAGACCATCATTGTATTTGATATATAGATCATGAGCAGTTTAGATACTTCAACACTAGAGAATGAGTTATTTTGTCACAAAACTAAAACATTTTTACAATAATTATGATCAAAGGTTTAATAATACAGATGTTTGTTTGAATATGCTCAACTTTTTTGAGAGCATTGGTTGATTAGTAGAATAATCATATATTCATAACCCTAAATATGAAGCGTTTTTTTCCCAAGGGATTACATATATATATTTGCTTGTATTGATGTCAGAAAGATGACGCAAAATGATGTATTGACTGTTGCTCACTCCACTTATGACTTTAAAATCTACATTCATATCCATGCTAGAGACAACCCTCTGGGGTATGTTTTTACACTCATCAGAAGAAAAAAATCCTTGTAGCAGGATAAGAAATCAACAAAACACCCACAAGTGCAACTTGGATTTTTTTTTTCACTGTTACATTTTTGTCAGTGACTTGTGTTCTACTTTTCTTCTTCTTTTTCAGAGTGAACTTGCCTCAGAAATACTTGCAAAAAGTGGAGGAGTGTGAATCTCTCAGCCCTGGGTCTCAGAACTGTAGAATTCTCACTGACTGCTTCCAAACAGCGACATAAATGTGCTGACGTGTGGTGGAGGGTAAGCAGTGTGCAAGTGTGTGTACACAAGCATACACAATCCAATTCCCTCACACTACACCCCACATGAATATGCAAGCAGGAGGGATGAATGACCTAAAATGTGTGAATGAAGAAGTTGCTCACTTACTCCCTGGCTAGTCTTACAGTCCCTCTCATTACTGGCCTCATATTGCCCTAAGAACACAGATTCACACACACTGCAACCAGATCACATAATTTTACTTTATCTTTTCTAGGGTTAAATGTAATCATTTGTTAACGTAACTCTGTATGCGACTTGTTTTGACACCGAGTGTTCAGCCCTCAGGAAACCCGCCTTCAACAGCACATTAGGATGCAGATTATTTCCTGTTCAAATCTTTTATCTGTCTGTCATGACCAGTTGTTGGCTCGCTCTGTATCTCCTCATCTGTATTCCAAACAGAGATTGCAGTCAGATGAGAGAGTAAGAAACACAAATTCATCCCTCCCATACACTCTCCTCTCTCCTCACAACCGCCTACCTCGCCTTCCCACCTCCCTTTCTCCCATTCTGACTCATACTGAAATCTCAGTGAGCCTCCTCTTTCTCCCCCCTCCACCCCATCCCTCCACTCTCATTTGTGTTTTCTCTCCCTTTGATTGCCAGGCTGGCACGAATGCAATGAACAAGGCAAGAGAGAATGAGCAAATGAAAAAGATAGTGAGGGAGAGAGTAACGGAGGAAGAGGAGGAGGAGGAGGTGGACCAGGAGGAGGAGGAGGAGGAGGAAAAAACGTGTCAATAATGAGGATTCTGTCAAAGGAGAGCGTGAGTGTGTGGTGGTGGGGGTGTGTGTCGGAGTTAGATGGATGTTTGGAAGGAGTCGGTGGTTATTAGTGAAACCCCTCTCGCCCCCGCGTCGTTACGTCTCCATGCTCTTCTTGCCTGCAAGATATGCGATATACCAAACCCACACTCACAAACAGCAGCAACTCCACATCCACCCACACACACACGCCTAAGCAGAGACAGACATTGTGAACTCATATCTACTCAGAAACTTTGAATATGTGTGTAATGGTGCTTTTACTCCCGCAGTGACAGTTCCTCTGCCTCTGGAGCCAATTAAATAGCTCCAGATGAATTGACTTATACCTGAGATGCACATGAAAAAAATTATTCCTGTGATTACATTAACGGAGCATTTGTGGCAAAGGAAAGATGCCTACACAGGCTGTCATTTTGCAAAGTCATGTCGTCTCGTCTAATCGGCTGCAACTCTAACAGTGACTCACTCAAAACTTCACAACATTATGCCAAAGTCATATGGTGAATGTAATTAGCGGGCAATGCCAGCTGTGTGTGTGTTGCTGGGGGATGTCAGTGTTAGAGTGTTCCTCTTTTTAAGTTCAGCATGAGGACCGTTAGATTCCTCATTGCACATCACCAGGAATATTTTCAGTAGCATATGTCTCTATATTTATGTGTCAACGTCCCCACCATGTCATACTATTGTGTTAACTCCACATACATACCCCAGTTGAAATGAAGCAGGGATCTCCATGTGTGATCCCTGCTTCAAAAATACAGCTCACTACTGCTCACTGTGGGCCAGTCATTACAGACTTATGCTGTGCAATCACTTTCAATTCACTGTGTTCCTAGCCTGGTTGCTTATATTAGAAACACTCAGTTAAAACATAACCTGTAGGAACCTGTAGCCCCTCTCACAAAGGCATGTCTAATGGTTTTAGAATGTGGCCCCATATCAGTGGAGACTACGTTTGAATGCAGCATTCTTGGAGTAAAGTTTGTTCAGATGCTCAGTACTTTATAGGGTGAATCCAAACGTTACTGGCTGAATTTGTGGCACAATAAATAAAGTATATTTCTATTTGATGAGAAAGAGCAGTCTTTAAAATATTCAGAGTTTGAACACTTTATTAAATATCAATTTACATTTGGAACAAGTTCATCCAAACAATGAACTGATCAAGATAGTGTCAGATGGAGTAAAACAGATGGTTTAAACAACCTGAAGCTTCTTACATATAAAGCTATTAAGTCATGATGTTAGTGAACAATATAATCAGTAATGAGTGGGAGTAATGTCATATAGTTTTTGTTTTTAAATAATATCTTTAATACAACTTTTATTGAATGAATATCTTTTTCTTCACTGCTGCAATATGTTACATTGTACCTTCTTCCTCTGTTTTATCTTTGGCTCTTCTTCACTGACACATCTCTCCACATACTCACATTGTCTTTTTGTTCAATGCTCCCCTGTCACTCCCCCTTCTGTTTTTATGAATAATACATCAAAAACAATTTGAAATGGATATACTCCAAACATCTAGTGCCAGAAATTATGCGTCATGCAAGCCTCTGGCCTCAGTCTGTCTTTCTCTGTCTTTATGTCTGTCTCTCCTACACTCACGCCTCCTTTCTTCTCTGTCTGTCTCACCACTTGTTATGTCGATCCCATTACAGTCATCTCATTTTTATCTCCCTACCATTTTCATTGTCTTGTTTTTTGTTACCCATTTTTCAACCCCTGCTCCATCCTCATCCACAATGTCCCACCTATCTCTGCTGACTGTATTCCCCCATCAGTCCTCTTCCTCCTCCACTCCAGTCATCTCTAAAAGTCATCTCCTCCCACCTCCCAGTGTCCCAGTGGGGGGAGCCAGGGAGAGACGGAGAGGGAACAAGAGGAGATGAGATGGGGGCAGGAGAATTCGAGATATGATTGGGCTGGAGAAACCCCCTGATGTCAGAAATTCACCTGAACAAACTCCCTGCTTCCCCCGCTTTCCTCATCTGTATTCACAGTCTCTCCTCCTCCTATTCTCTCCCCCTGCATCATGCTTCCTCACCTCTCTCCCTCAGTTCCTCTTTTTCTCTGTCTCCCTTCCTAACCACCTCCCTGCCTCCCCCTCTCTGTCCTTCTGTGTCTCTTATCATCCTGCATTGCTCCACCTGCACTGTGGTGCAGCACTGACAATCAGAACTCTACACACACACACGGAGGCATACATACACACCACACACTCACACACTTTCAGACTTGCGCACACACAGGGAGACACACACCCACCACTTCCGGCAGCCCCCCCCCTCCCTCTTTCTCTCTCTCTCTCTCTCACACCTCTCCACTGCAGACACGAAATATTCTACAACCCCTGGTGTGCCAGTGCTTCATCAAGAGACACTGCTGGCACTTCATCAAAACAGTACTCTGAATAACACACAATGTGGCTTATCCTAATACAAATCGAATAACAAACACAGAAAGGCAGAGGAACAGTTCATGAATGGAATAAGTGCACATAATGATAATAATTAAAATATTGGTGATAAGCATGAACAAAATGTCATCTGAGTAGAAGTTTGTATTGCAAGTACTTTACATCAAATAGGAAATTAATTAATAAAAAACAGTTAGACAACAGTAATTAAATGAGACAATACCTTCAAAGTTAAATCAAAACAAAACATGTATTTAAAGGTTTTCGATAAAATATTTTGAATGGCCACATTTTATTTTCTCAGTTGCCTGCCTGCTTTGTGATTTGTGTGTATACTGTGTTAGGAAAGTTAAACTAAAGTAACTTATATTACTGTAAGAAGTAATCCACACACACACATGTGTGTGAAGACATATCTGATTATGCCAAAGGAGTGAGGCACCCAGCACCTTGGATAAATAATTCAGTGACATGATGAACGGATGTGTAAGGAAAAAAGAGGAGGTTTGGCTCTAGATGAAGAACCATTTGTTGGAGATTTATACGAAGGACACAATACTCTGCCCCTTTAATTTTGTGTTGCTAGGGAAATGAAGGTGTTTACTCTAGCATCAGCCACACCGATGATGTCTGCCTGAACTCTCCACGACGCCCCCTCATATACGCACACACATTCACTACTGAGTCTTTCTGTATGCTTCTCTCATTTTTTTTGCTGTCCCCCACAATTCCCTCTGTCATGAAATGTGTCCGTCGACATCAAAGTAATGTGAAGAAGACATGAGAAGAGATGTGTTAAAGTGGACATGTTGCACTTAAGTGATATACATAACATTGATTTAAAACAAAAAGAGATGGGGGAAAGTTTGTTGCTGGGCCAATCCGGAGAGTTATAGTTTACCTAAAAGTCAGATTAGCGATCAATTCTGACATCTAGTGGCTATGTGTGAAATTGAGGGTGTGTATGTAGTATGTAGGATATCTGTCTGTCTGTTTCTTTATATAAGATATTTAACCACCCTTCCCCCAGTCCTCATGTAGGTCAAGGCCTACGTAACAATTACATAACTCATGCACATTTACTCAAATTTGAAAAAATCAACAGGAAGCAACACAATTTCTAGAGTTCAAGTTATACTTAAATATGATGCTCTCAGGACAGGCAATAAGCACTGTTATAATTCAACCAATTAAGTCTGGTGCTAGATTGAAACACTTTTCACAAACACTTTTCAAATAATTTATCTATGTCTGCATTCAGAGATTTGGTGGGGGCAAAATAATCAGGTATACAAATCAGCAATAAGCAAATGTATTTTTTTTTTAGAAAAAAGATAACATAAAATTGAATTATATTAGTAGTGATGGTAAACACTTAAATCCATGACTTTTACCTATACATATTAAAGAAAAATGATTAATATACAGTACGTGCGATCCAAAAAGTACTACATTACCCAACTGCCCTAGGCTGCATCGTCACCTGGTGGATCATTTTGGTCTAGCAACGCCACCGTAGTTGTTGTGTTTTTGTTTCAGTGAAATCAAAGATGGCGAACGAACTGGACAGAGTGCGAATCTCAGCTGCGGAACTCCGAGCTGAAGCGTCGAATTCAATCAATATTGCTGACTCTCAGGAAGGTGAGAGGAAGTGAACTTGGTACTTTGAAGGAACACACTCCTGAAAAAGTCGATAGATTTAAACGAAAAAGTATCCCGAGTTAGCTGGAAGTAGCCTATGGAGTTGCTAAGTTTGTTACAAGCTAATGTTGTTAGCTAGCTAGCCGTATGCCTCTCCATTCTATGGTCCGTTTTAAACGCCCCCTCCAACAGCGGATAATTTATGTGCGACAGTTGTCACGATTTACCACGTTTCTTTTGTTATTCGTTCTGTTTGTTATATTAAATCGTTAATACTTTGAGAACATTAGTCGAATGAATGTTACTGTAATATTTGGATGAAACATAAACATAACATTTTGCTACGACAAATAAGCCAAACTATGCTGTTTGTTTAACGTTAGGGAATTAGTTGACGTCATCCAATCATTACTGTTTAGTTTTTCGCAAAAGAGAACAAAACTTGTATTTATAAACCTCATATTAACACAAATAGTAGTCAAAACAGCGATATGTCTTTCTTAAGTTTATTTTTTACTATGCATTACTACCCATGTCTCCTTTTTCCCTAATCCACTCAGGGAATGCTTTCCGACATTTATTGTATTGTATTTTTTGTTTGTAAAACGCTGTGATAGGAAAAGTTGTTGTATTGATGCGATGATATTGTGTTAATACAAGATGTAATGTTAAAAAACATCTTTGTTTTCATCACGTCATGATAGAATTGTGTCTTAGGTTAGATGCTGACAAACGACAGAATACAAGATCACCTTTAAAAGACACAATGATGTTATTATACAAACAAAAAGTTCAATATATATATAAGAGCAGGTGTGCAAAGCTGCATTGAAACGTTGTGACGGTCTATGGGTCCTTGTTTTAAAACGTTACACTTTTATGTGTCTGAATATGCGCACATCTGTGTCCCTCCTAGGCTCTGAATCTTTAAATACAGACATCAGGAATTATTCTGTCCAAAACAGGGGTGAATGTTAATGTCTACCATTGTTTTACAGAAACACTACCCGATTGAACCCATTCAATACGATTTATTTTAATTTTATTCAACGTGCATTGTTCCGCTGTCATCAATACTTACTAAAACTAGGAAAGCTGATTACCAGTCTCTCAAAAAATCATTTGTTTTTTTTTTTAACTAAACTGAAAGTGTTGACTTTGTATTTCCCCCACAGGATTTGTTGATAAAAAAACCAAAACACATGTCAAAATAGTTTTTTTTAATACCCATACTCAAGCTACTTTCTTTGTGTTTTTTATTGTGTAGAGGAGACACAAGAGTATCACATACACAAGCAGCAAAGGAAGCGAGAAGGAAAGCACCCACGCCCTGAACTGCAGCGCTACCAGCCAGTAGCTGGAAATGGAAGGTGTCACCGTGACAATGAGGAGGGAGAAATGTGTGGCCCCCTGTCCGCTAATTCCAAGGATGAACCACCACAGAGTGAGGAAAAGGTGGAAAAAGCTTTAGAGAGACATGGGTGCACAGACAGTGGGGCTGTCACCAACAAAAGGGAAGAAGACAGGATGAGAGGTGATGGTAATAACACTCCGAACTGTAGAAAGGGCAACAGCTCCCAGTCTAAATCTGAAGCAAATCAAGAGAAAGGCTGTGTTGAAGATGACAAAGAACACCAGGAACCCATTGGAGCTTCTAGGGCAGCACGAAAAGCTCGAAAACCAGACCGAGAGTTGTATCAACCTGGGAGCCGACGAAGCATCCAGGGAAAAGAGTGTGGAGTTGGAAAAGAGCAGGATACGCCTCCCCCTAGCAAGAACAGGCAAAAAACTGAGTCCCAGATAAGTACAGGGGAAAGAGAGGGGGACCGACAAATGTGTATACAAGAGAAGGGAGGGAAGGATATAGAAATAAAGGTTAAACAGGACAACATAAAATTGCCTAATTCCAATGAGGCAAACCAAAAGCAAGGAGGCCGAGATATTGCAAAAAAAGCCTTTCCCGCTGATGCTATGTTGGACAAAATGACTAGCAAAATAGATAAACTTAGCATGAAAGAAAAGGTGGGATGTGACAGCCAAGTCATTGATGGGTTAAGTTGCGAGCGAGGGGAAACATCTTCCAAGGAAAAGAGAGGCCAAGGTAGAGGAACAAAAGAGGAGGAGGAAAAGGTAGAAAAGAAACGGGAAAAAGGAAACCGCAACAGAAGGGGAGACGATAAGGAAAGGGAGAATAATCCAGATTCCAGACGAGGGAAAGAGGAAGCAGGTGGTGGAGGTAAGGGTGAACGGGGGAACGCTGAGAAGGAAAGAGGCAAGAGAGCAGCAGATGCAGATAGGGATAATAAACCAGGTAACCAAGGAGAGTCAGACCAAAGCAAAGGAAGAGAGAATCGCAGAGACAGCAAAAGAGGAGACAACAACAACAACAACCGGTCGAGAGATGCTGAAAAAGATTCTAAAAAAGAAAGAAACGCAGTAAGGCCAGTAGAAGGAGGCGATAGAAACAAATCCAATACTAACAAATCCACAACGCCAACCTCAAAACGCTACTCCAAATCAGATATCCGCCGCTCGCGGAATCGAACTTACAGCAGTAGCTCAGCCAGCAGCGTGACCAGCCTGGATGGCCCTCGAGTAAGGATGGATGTGGAGCGTACCAAGTGGCCAGAGCCCAAGCAAAAAGAGGGGGTTACTACAAGTGGAGCAGGACGGAGAAGTCATTTGAAAAGCTGGACAACCAACGAGGAATCCTCTACAGAATCAATGGAAGGGAGTGAGATGAGTGACAAAGCAGAAGACAGGAAAAGAACAGGTGGAAGGGAAGAACCAAGTGCAGAGAGGCGGCGGGTAGAAAGGAACAGACCAAATGGAACCAGAGGGGGAGATAGGGGAATCCTAAGGGTCTCTCTAGAAAAACTGCCAGGTACCCCATCACGCGGTGCCATATCACAACATCGCACGCCAGGCTTGGTTCCTCGGGGCAGAGGTGGGGGTATCCTGGTGCTTCCTGCTCGCACAGACATCTCTCATTCTCCTGAGGTCGGGCAGAGGCTTCTTTTTGGTGGAATCCGCGGAGGGGGAGCCGCCAGAAGTAGAGGAGGCCGAGGGGGAGGAGTGAGGCGACTGTGGGATCCGAACAACCCCGACCAGAAGCCTGCTCTTACCAGCACCCAATCCTCTCAGAATTCATCTCGCCAGCAGCCTGTATATCTTCAGACAGGGGCTGGGATTGGTCAACTTCACTTCCTGGACACAGACGATGAGGCAGCAGGCAGTCCTCCAGTCGCGCAGGGTGATCACTTTCGAGCCCAGCAGGTCGCTGCCATGGCCTATTACAAATTCCAAAACTCTGACAACCCCTACGGCCACCCCGTGCCGGCCAGCAACCCACATAGTCCCAGCAGCACCACCGGCCCGCGCTATTCATATCCTTATCATATGGGTCCCTACCAAATGGCTCCCCCTAATGGCATGTACCCTGGCCTCGGCGTGGGTCAGTTCTGTGGGAGTTACAGGGGAGCAGGTTACTCCCAGCCTGGAGCAGGAGGTAGTTTGACATTGGAAGAGGTGGAGCAACAAGCTAGAGGGGAGCTGGGGAGGATGCTGAGGGCTGCGGACGCGCAGGAGCTTCAGCTCAGTAACCTGCTGTCCAGGGACAGAGTGAGTGCGGATGGACTGGAACGCATGGCCCAGCTCAGGTGAGGATTCACAGTAACAGATGTGTGTTAGTTTAGTTCTCTCTCACACTTCTTCTCAGGCTTTCAATTCGTCCCTTTGGAATAACTAGTAATACACTTATTGAAAGAGCACTCTCCTGATATTCCCTCCTCTTTTTCTAGAGCTGACATTTTGGGGCTCTACGAGCAGGTCATCCTGACGGACATCGACTACTCTGACTCGCAGAACGTGGATCAGGCTTTGTGGAAGAATGTCTTTTACCAGGTCATAGAGCGCTTCCGGCAGCTACTCAAAGACCCCACCTATGAAAACACACCTCATGTCAAGAACATGCTGCTCACGCTGCTTGATGAGGTGAGAATTATGTGGGGAAATCAATCAGGGGGAAAAGATGTTATTGCATTGAACATCTGTTTGCAGGATTCATTACCCTGCTTGAGCAAAAGTCAATACAAATGCTAATAGTTTCTTTGGGCACTTTATTGGGTATTGATTGGTCAAAACTAGATCAGTAAACCCAGAACTATTACAACTATTATTTATAAGATGAAATATACACAGTGCATTTGTATCCAAATCGGTTTTTACATCCTTGTGATCACTGTGTGTTTTACAGGGGGCCCTTTTCTTTGATGCGCTGCTACAGAAGCTGCAGACAGTGTACCAGTTTAAGCTACAGGACTACATGGATGGCATAGCTATCAGGGCTCGGCCGTTACGTAAAACGGTACAGCGCAACTCCATTAACTCATCATGTGATTGCTCAATAAGCTGCTTGCTAGTTGGGAATTGTGTCTACAATGATGCCCTAACTGCAGATTGTTTCTTGTGAATTGTGAAACGATTCTGTTTCTGTCTTTGTCAGGTGAAGTATGCACTTATCAGTGCTCAGCGCTGCATGATTTGTCAGGGAGATATAGCGCGCTACCGGGAACAAGCCAGTGATTCAGCCAACTACGGCAAGGCTCGCAGGTAAGCTCGATTTCTAACGTTTGATACTGACTGAGTTAGGAGTCCGAGCCTGAGTGTATTGGTTGGTTAGGATATTTTTTTTTTTACTGTTGGGCAATCTTTACACCAATGGAATTATTCCATTTTTGTAAAGTCCTGATTATTTTTGCCAGTCGTTGTACAAATCTCTATCTCTGAGAGCTCGTAAGCTTCCAGAGTCTTCCACTTGCTACATTTTAAAGAGACTTTGTAGCATAAGAGAACCTTCCTTCCTAATTGTATAAAAGCAATTTAGATAAGAACCTTAGAATTTCAAGTGGAAGCCTATTTTCCACAAAGTTTCTTTGATGGTATCTCATGACTCTCACTTTCTATTTTGTGCATAGCTGGTACCTGAAAGCCCAGCAGATCGCCCCCAAAAATGGACGACCATATAACCAGCTGGCCCTTCTGGCAGTCTATACAGTAAGTGATGTAGTTTAAGAAGGATTGAAAGTGTTGAATATTTGAGGAAACACTATATTGCTGGCATAAACAAATACATCAGGTTGTGTGTGTCTTTCTTGAAGCATAATTGAAAAAATACACTTATGATGTGACAATCCTCTCGCACCCTCCAACTGTGCGTCCTATCTGAAGGATACTTTCCTCTTACTCTCGTTCCATCTCTCTCTCGTACAGAATAGGAAGTTGGATGCTGTGTATTATTACATGCGAAGCTTGGCAGCTTCCAACCCCATCCTGACTGCTAAGGAAAGCCTGATGAGTCTGTTTGAAGAAGCTAAGCGTAAGGTAAGACTCAAAATGAAGTCATTAACTGTTCCTTATGGTATATCTTTTGGCCCAAAAACGTCAGGCAGCGCAAGTGCTTCTTATGTACAGATTGTGTTTCTGCAGATAGAGCAGCTTGAGCGAAGGAGGAGACAGGAGCACCAAGGAGGCTCCAGGGGCCCAGCAGTCAAAGGAAGAGGGCGAGGGGAGGATGGCGCACGTGTGGAGATTTGGATTCGCCCGAGCGGACAAGCGGCGACCCCGTCCTCTCAGAGAGGCGGCAGTGAATCCAGCAGAGACTCGGAACAGGACGGAGAACTGGGCAGTCTCAGCGCTAGTGATGTAAGATCCCTCTCTCTCAAACTCTCACACACACACACACACACACACACACACACACACACACACACACACACACACACACACACACACACACACACACACACACACACACACACACACACACACACAGTCTCATGTGCCTCTTCATGTCTGCACTTAAAGACACTGGTCTCTTTGAGCATATTTTTGACGGGTTTTGTTTTTTTCAAAAGACTTGGAGTCACAAGAGCCTGCAAACGTCTCCAATGTTTCCTAGATAATTGAATCTCTTCTGCGTAAATCAGTGTATTATTTCACTGCTGTTATTCCTTCCTCTCATTCAGTATGTCGTCTATGTTTCTTTGAGGCTGTTTTTTCTGCTTTTGTTATTTGTTTCTTTCAATGTGTCCTGCGGCTCTCTTTAGTGTTCATTGCTGCTCCTTTGTTCAAATATATTTTAAACTCTCTCTTAACCTCATCATTCCCCTTGGTTATTCCACCCGTGTTTTGGTATGTTTTTATTTATTTTCAAGTCATTTGACCTCCATGCTGTATAACACAGATAGTGATTTTACAAAAAAGATTCCTGTGTGCCTCTTCCAATCTATAATATTTACATTTTAACTATTTTAATTTATTGTTTGTGCTTCTGTTCACTATTTGTCAGTGAACAGAAGAGCCTTGGCAGCCTCAGTAGCCTTTCCGTCTATTTCCTCCTATCCCTATTGTTCTAATTCTCGGATGCACTGGATGAAGACATGTGTTTTTATGTATCATGTGCTATAAGGGTTGTAGCTAAATATAACTGTTGCCAAAAGATTATTAATCCTTTTTCTTTCTTTCCCTTCCGGCCTTCTCTTTTTTTTCCTCCAGCTAAATAAGAGAGTCATTCTGAGCTTCCTGCATGCACATGGAAAGCTCTTCACTAAAGTGGGGTGAGTGACGTCTCATGTATTCAGCTCTTAAATTCACGGGCTGAATGAGCTTGAAGGTGCTTGTGTGCATCTGTCTGTTCTTTCTGTATTTGTTATGAATGTGTGTGTCTACACAGAATGGAGTCCTTCCCCGGGGTGGCCACCCGTGTTCTGCTGGAGTTTAAGACGCTGCTCCAGCATGGCCCTTCCCTACTGGGCAGCACGCACATGCTGCAGATCATCACCATCAACATGTTCACAATACACAATGCCCACAGCAGAGGTGATGCTTTACACACACACACACACACACACACACACACACACACTTACACACACACACACACACACACACACACACACACACACACACACACACACACACACACACACACTTACACACACCATAAAAACGACGTATTGCTTCATTTATTTTATTTATTTATTGATTAACAAGGATTTCTTTTGTTGTGAAATGTGTCTTTTTTCCTATTTTTCAAGTTTCTGATACTTGTTTTTCAGCTGAAGACAAGGAGGTGCGGTCTGTTTTACAAGAGCAGAGCACCGCCCTGGGTCTGGGGATGTTTGCACTGCTGGTGCAGCGCTGCACAGAGCTGCTCAGGGAAACTCCTACAGGTACGCACACAGTAAGCCAAACAACTGTATAATGATATACTGATTTTTGGCTCAACTCTCATTTATAAAGCAAATCTGCAATTGTACTGCTACATCTTACATTAAACAAACTCACGTCTTATAGGAACTGCAATTTCCCAGTCAAAGACATAAACCCCAAAAACCATGACCCAATATTACCAAAAAGGTAACTTATGATCTTGTCATGGTGTCTTCCACCATCAGCACAAGTGACTGCTGTAGCGTCTTTATGAACAGCACTGGTCTTCAGCCTGTGGAGGAGATCAAAATATTATTTCAAGGGTTGTATTTTAAAATTTATTTTCTCTCTTTTAGAACCAGTCCCCATGGCAGATGGAGAGGAAGGGGGTAAAGGGGAGGAGCTTGAGGGTATGGTGAGGGTCTCTGCCTTCTCATTGGATCTTAGAGAGCTGCTGCCAAGTATCAAGGTGTGGTCTGACTGGATGTTGGGACAACCAGACCAGTGGAACCCACCACCGTGCAGCATAGAGTGAGTACTTCCGAGGAACCCTTATCCCTTCAGTTGCTTTTTCTATTTGGCCCCTTTATGTTTGTGTCTGATCGTGGCCTCTACTGGGACATAAACCATAATAATTAGTCTCTTCACACAGAGGGTTGTTAAAATACTAAATGCTTTCCCTTCCTATCAAGTGGCAGCCCTGATGTGTGGCAGTGCCTGGCTGACCTTTGCAACATGCTGGCACGTGTGGACCATGAGGAAGTGCCGCTGTACAAAGCTGACACTGAAGAAGTTGAGGGAGATGAGGAGCTGACTGTGCTGCAGCTGAAGGAGGACCGGCTGCTTGCTGGCTTTGTACCACTGCTTGCTGCACCGCAGGAGCCTTGTTACACAGACAGACACACTGACGTGGTAAGTGGAGAGTAAAGTTGTATTTCATTATGTTGAAACACAGCAACCCTTGCACATTGTCATACTTACGTGACCTCGGGGAATATTTTACTGAGTGTAATTCTTTCACCGTCTAGATTGAACAACTATTCCTAATTGTCTACTTCCTGTTGTCATGCACATAATCCCGCCTCCTCCTTCCTCAGGCAATAGCAGCAGATTGTAAGAGAGTGACGGTGCTGAAGTACTTTCTGGAGGCTTTGTGTGGACAGGAAGAGCCTCTGTTGGCCTTCAAGGGAGGGAAATACATCTCTGTGGCAACTTCTCCTCCACCTAACCACTCCAAGAATACAAAGAGCCAGCAGGACTCTCTAACAGAGAAAGAGGTGACTGTCTTTACCCTGCTAACCCTCTAATAACATATCTTCTTCAGTAGCTCCCTTTATTTTTTGCTTTCTCTCACCTTCCAAAATTTGACACTACAGAAAATGGTGTAAATAAAAGCTTGATTTCAGGTCAGCAGCGGCTGTTGTAAGTAGTAAAAGGCAACTTGCCGATAATGTGTCTTAACTGTGGCTGTTTGGCAGGCTGATGATGTCATAGTTGAGGGAGAGTCGTCTCTCTCCGCATCAGAGGGAGAGGAGGATGCCGAAGATGTGGGAGACAGTGAGAATGACATCAGACAACTGAAGGCGCGACGCCATGTTCTCACCAACAAACTGGCACAGCAACAGAAGCGCAGGGATCAAATACAGGTAGACCTGAATTAACCGTTCATAACAGCAGATCCAGATTACCAAGTGGATTGTGATGGATAATTATCTCCATTTCTATTCTTGGCTCAGTGAATGTATGAGAAACAGTGAGACCTGGCAGTGTTGAATGTTGTATAATGTAACTTATGTGTGTTCCAGGCGGTGCTGCAGACGGGTGGGCAGCTGGAGCTGGAAGTGAGGCCTCTGTTTTTGGTTCCAGATACCAACGGATTCATTGATCACTTGGAAGGCTTGAAGAAACTCCTTCAGTGTGGAACATACATAATAGTTGTGCCACTCATCGGTAAGACAGAAAGGAAATTAATGGATAACAATTCTCTCTAGGGTTAGGGATGATTTAATGGAGATGATAATAATGCACCATGTGTCTAGTGTAGAAACAGCAAACATGTATACTCATGGTGTGATGTGTTTTTCTGTCAGTGATTACAGAATTAGATGGCTTAGCTAAGGGCCAGGACAACTTTGCTGGAGGAATGGGACCGGGAGGGCGCAGCACTGGTGGTCGTGGTAACTACAATGTTAGTGCGACCCATGTGCGAGCCGTGCAGGAGAAGGCCCGGCAGGCAGTGGTTTTCCTAGAGAAAGGTTTCGAAGCCAGGGAACCGTGTCTCAGAGCTCTGACAAGCAGGGGAAACCAGCTTGAGTCTATCGCCTTCCGCAGTGAAGACACCTCTGGACAGCAGGTGAGAGCCCACATAAATGCAGCTGAAAATATTTGTACCATTGTATTTTGTTTTTGATAATTGAGTTTTAGATTGTGCCATTAAATACGGCTGTGTTTTTTGCTGGGAAGCAGACTGCTGTACATTACTACTCAAGTCAAACATTTGTATCTTTTTGGTGACATTGTTTTTTATTTTTCCTCAGGGTACCAATGATGATGTGATTCTGTCCTGCTGCCTCAACTACTGCAAAGACAAGGCGAAAGATTTCATGCCTGATCAGAGAAGTATGTAACATTGACTGTAATTTGTCCTCACATAAGGAAACATGTCATTTGATTTGAATGAAGCCATCTAGTTGTATTTGATACTAATCTTTAGGTTGTCCCCCACACCTAGACGGGACAGTGAGGCTTCAAAGGGAGGTGGTGCTCCTTACAGATGACCGTAACCTGCGCGTCAAAGCTCTGACCCGCAACGTCCCAGTCCGAGACATCCCGGCTTTCCTCAGCTGGGCCAAAGTGGGCTGAACCAGGCTAAGCTGGAATCAAAGGAACCCAACTGTGGAAGCCTGCTTGCCACCCAGCCACGAGAGAAGACACACTTAAGCAGAGGAGGAGGAGATGGCAGGGAAGAGGAAATAAATAAGAAAGAGTAGAACCACTTCTTATGAAATTCAAGCAAATGTAGTGAGAGCAGGGTGGGTTAAATGAGCTTTTTCCCCCTTGTGTTGAGGTGTGTGTGTATGTATGTGTTAAGATCAGTGAGCTTCCCCTGGAAAGAGACAGGGAGACTTGACAAGTCTCAGAATTGCTGGACTGGAAGGCAGGAAGGGTAAACATTGAGTGATTGGGTTTGTGAGTTGTCTGGTCCGGCCTTGAGTCTCTGCGCCTAGTTGGCGAGTGTGTGCTCTGCAAGCGGTATGATATTTGAGGCTGATGATAAAATGAGGCAGTGAGAAAGAGAGTGTTTATGGTCATTCAATTGATTAAAGACAGCTGTACTGAAGGCCAAAACTGGCACTTCCACACTCTCTTAGGGCCAAGTCACAGACTGCTGTGTTGCCTATAGCAGAGCCGAGAGAGGTAGGCACAGCTGGAGGGTCTTTTTCAGTGCTGTTAAAGTGGCTGATTGTAGTGAGCGTAATTTGGCCCAAAAGCAACCTCGGCACATCCAAGGAATTTCATGCAGGTGTGGCATTTCCTGCTAAAACAGGAAGTTCTTGGTGCATGACAGGTAACTTTAGTTTTCCCTCCAGCTGCATACTAATAGTGTGCTTGGCTGATGTAAGAAAACGATTTAAAACACAAACAACAACAAAACACATTGGTTATTTATTGATTTTGTTTTGCAGCTTTTGTTTCCTGCTTAGATACATTTTCTCCACTTTGAACATTTGATAAAAAGCATATGTGAATCTTTCCTGGTTTGTTTTTTGTTTTACATATTGGTGAAATAATTTGTTTCTGTTTTTGATCAGCTTACAAAATCACAGATATGTGATGACTACTCAGTTGGCTTATTATCCAACCCCCTAATTTGCAAATACTGTTGGACCCAGGTCTGCTTTAGAGAGCCGCAATGTGAGGAGAAGGTTAGTTCCTATACATTGACTTGCTGATGTCTCTTATCGAGTGCCATTGGTGAATTAGCTGTTTCTTCTATTTCATCTTTTTCTCCAGTCTTAAAAATGTGATTGATCACCAGTTGCAGTTTTCCTCTCCATTCTGCTTTTCCTTTCTTTTTTAAGGTCCTATCTATATCTTTTTCTCTTTAGTATACATCAGGAATTCGGCCACAAATTACAGCCTTCACTTCACTTCTACTTCAACTTAGAGCAACGCATTGCTGATAAATTGTCTAAAACATTCAACACACAGGAACTATTTGTGTTGGGACAGTTTGAGGAGATACTGAGTTATGGTCTATGTTTCTGTCTGCATTTGAGAAGGTGTCTGGAGTAGTTATACACCTTTGTTATCTTGTTATGTTTCATCATACGCAATACATTCAGTTGTCAAAGTTTCATAATATTAATTTAAAAATAATATTGTATTCACAGCTGTCTACTCTGCTTTGCACCTTGTATTTTTTCAGCTTGGCTTGTACAATTTCCATCAACACTTAATGTTTCAGTATTTGTGAGAATCTCTAGAGAGGTTTATTAGCTTTTTCAGGCCTTTTTCTTCTGTTGTTACATTATGTTCAATCTACTATGTTAAGTGACCCAGCTGCAGTTTGTAGTGTAGGAACAAATGTAGAAAAATACATGGTCAATTCAACAAATCTTATTTTCATCTATCGTTATTAAAAATCTTTTGATGGCATGTTGTCATATTCTTATTGATGTGCATGAAATAATGTATCATCAGCTTTCCTTCTGTGACATGTCAAAGTGTCAGCTGTGAAGAAGGCTTATAGTAGTGTTGCATACAAAATGATATCTTTCAATTTCACATATTTTGTTCATATAGATAGATCTCATAATATTAAAATGTATTAAAATAAACAAAAGAGAAAATGCATACTAAACACTACAAAATGAAAAGTTGAATTTAAATGACTAACAAACCAAAGCCTTTACATGAGTGCCCTCATGTGGTACTGGAGGGTGACCCAGGTGGTGATGGAAATAAAAAGCAAGTAAAAGGTTTTTAATTAAAAAAATCAGTGGAGAATGTGTTAATAAAACAGACAAACATGAGGTAATGTAAGGGTTATAGGAATTGTGTAAATAAGACAACTGAACTGCTCTCGTTCAGTCCTCATATAATAAAATTGTACATTTTCTAATTTAAAAAGAAAAGTGTAGCAACTGCACAAGACAAGTGCTTAGGGGATTCCAACTATTTACTGATACATGTTATAACCATTTTTTTTAATAACATGTAACTATTTCTGACTACATCCTTGGAGAGCATAAGTGGGACAGATGATTCTTTGGCATGTAACATGAAGTTGACAAGTGAAGTCATCTCGCAAATGTTCAGTTGTAGTTTGAATGAACAATTATGAAAGTGTGTGTGTGTGTGTGTGTGTGTGTGTGTGTGTGTGTGTGTGTGCGTGTGCGTGTGCGTGCGCGCGCCAGGCACAGGAAGTTCTGCAGCCTATCCATCCATATCATTTGCTTCAGCGTACTTCTGTGCCTGGATACAGACCACACAGGCAGGACCCGATTCCCATCATCATGACAACAGGGCTACCAAGCAACCAATCAAATCCCACTGAGCACTGTTCTGCGAGCTGATTGGTTTCTCAGCCTGCAGCCTGTTGTGGAATGCCCATCTTCAACCTCTCTGCTGCCATGCACATTGCATATATCCTATATTTTCTGGATGCAGATTACAGCTACATGCGTAATCCTCTGGGATGTGGTTTCACATCTATACTGACGTAAAAGGTTGGTTTTTTTTATTCTAGAACTAGAAACTAATATGAAATATATCCCTGTGAGTACAGAATGAACAATAGGCTTCAGCTACGCAAATCTATGCTTCCCTGATGTTAACACGTAATGGTAGGAAACTGACAGTCTCATAATTGATAACATTTGTAGTGAATCAATTGACTCATGTCAGTTGGAGACTCGGGGGTTGAGTCCCCCTAAAATTATGTATGGCATCATCTGGTGCAAGTCCACTGTTAAATCATACTTTATATTATAAAATTATGTAACCATGTAAGTCATGCCAGGTCATGGTTTATTAAAGTGTCCTACACATATATTGCTTTCATAGGGTTCAAAGAATGCAACATTAGAGGAATTGTCATATAGAATTGAAATGATATGCACATGCTCCACGCTATTACTGTTTACTATAATACATGATGGTGTTCTTCTGCAGACCAACTCTTCTCTCACACTAGGGTCAAGGACTGATGAAATGCAGTGTGGTCCCTGAACAGCCATTCATACATCTGTTATTGTACAAGGACACATCTGAGCAGTTTTAACCATCGGTTGATGGTAAACGAAAGCTATTTATAGTAGACACCGATTAACACTGAAACTGTTAATCACGTTAAGAGCTCAGTGACTGAAAGTGCAAAAACAAACATGAGCGAGAGTAATATCCAATACTTGGTTATCCCTGCTCTAGAGTCCATTATGCTCTCTCCATCCACACACTTATGCTTGCAGTTGTGGCACAGCAGTAGCACACTGAGATTGGGGAGGGGGCAACATTTACCCTGAAGGGTACAGCTGGGCAGCATCAACAAGAGTCAGAAAACTGTCACACGTGTACTTTCTCCTCACATTAAGCTGACTGTACATCTCCGACGCTGTTCATTTTTCGATTAATTTGCTCCTTGACTCCTTCACGATAGAAGGGAGGTGAATCTCTTCGCCGCCATTTTTAGTGGAACTGCCTATTGAAGAGAGAAACTTTGCCAGCTACTAGCTGCTGCCTGACGTTAGCAGCTAGCTAGCTGGTCAGTAGCTTGCCTGCCTACCAGCTCGTTGTGACAGTTAACGTTTGACAGTCGTTAGCCAGGGCAGGCTGCTTCACGTAGATTTATCCTGTGGCCGGCCAGTATAAATGCAAAAGATAACGGTTATTGCTAAAACAAGAAAGCTACACTCGAAGTCAGCGTTAACGTCTAAATTGGGCAGGGCACTCTTGTGGTTAGGTTAGCATTGCTAAATTATCAGCTAACGAGTTCACACTTTGATTTCTCTGGACTGCATTGCCTCGTCTGTGATTTCCTCTTCTCACTCGGAGCCGTGTTAATCAGCCATTCAAACCCCACATGTCAACCTGTATGGATTCATTTTAACGAGGTGAGTTGGTCGTTAACTAAAGCTTCCTGCTAACGTACGATGGGTAGATTTGGTTCTTTAACATGCTGCAGTGGATTTTAACATGGGTTAGCTCATGAGCTAGCCAGCTAACTGTATTTGTTGCTCCTCAGCTAACCAAAAGTTGCTGTCACAACTTGTATTGTCTGCAGCATTGACAGCTCTTAGTTTGCCTTACTGGATACATCAGAGATCCTATGATAACATAAAGGTGTTTGTTTTGAATGCCAGTGTAACACATAAGCAAATGATATCCTCGCTCAGAGAGCAGGACTATCGAGCTAAATTGAGAGTGGTTTGTTGTTATTAATGGTAACGGATTTCTTTGCCTAAGAAGCGTTAGCTACCCATGTTAGCTTGCTAATCCGCTTTATGCAACTATCGTTGCAAGCAGTGCCACTCCCTCGTTTTTGTTGTTGTCCAGTGGCTGATCGTTGTGAAGTGAAACTCTGCTTTCGAGGTGTCTGTTTTGGAAGTTTGCTTATCTGTAAGGGACACCATGAGCCTCACATACTGTCTGAATAGCTAGCTCTGTGACGGTAGGTGACATTGGTCAATACTCTTACTATGTATGTTGCACGTACACCTCTTGGCATTGTGTTTACAAGCTGAGGAGAGTCGGACCACTCATTGTGGTTGTCTTTGTGTAAGCGACAAGGAGTGCTCGCATCCATCTGCCGCTGATAGCTGTTTTTGTGCATTGACGTGAGTCGCATTCCTCAGTTTTCTGTGTTGATATTGCGTAACACCAGCTAACGCTCGGCAGGCTACTCTTCTGCTTGGCTTATCTGTGACTTTGCTGCTTAACGTATGCATGACACAGTGTATCAGCTACACCATAACACTTTAAACAAGGTTAAAATCACGTCAGGGTTTTTACACCAAGTAACCATTCACATAACAAGACACGTTGCGCTCTGTTGGAGTGGTCTGTCAAATGTGATGTCTAATGTTCGATGGTTGACACCTACACATGGCCTATTGTTGTTATGCCATATGCGGGGTTTGTTTGTTAAATAATCACCGCAGTGTGAACAGTCCACCAATCATTGTTGTTGTCTTTAGACCGCGATGAACAGATTGTCCATTTGATGAATACTGCCTATGGCAGGTACGACTTGTCCTCTTGCCCTGTTATCACATATCTTTGCAAGGCTGCTTGTCCTTGATGTCCTATTTTCTCTGCAACCTGTGCCTGATCTGTACACCTCTCAATTGTTCATGTATGCCTCTGCAGTCTTGTCAAAACAACGGTGCACTTGCATGCATGAGCAGCTCCCCCCTTTTCACTTTCAAGGACTTAATGTTAGCTAATGATAAGAGGCATGCAGCTGTTAGTGACTGTGAAGATCTCAACGCACAAGAAGCCTATGCAAAGTTGTGTTTACTTGTGTGTCACTATTATACCAGGGGGTGCTGAATAAGGGAACACTGCATAATGGATTGAAGTGTCTCTCAAGAACAATGGATTAGACACTGAAGCAAAGCCTGCCCTGGTTGTTTGAATCCAGATCCAAGCCAGTGACAGACACTCTGCAGAAGAGGTGTTTTTCCATAATATGATCCAATGCAGTAATGCTACCATAACCTTGTTTGTTAGTTATTTGATATATGTAATGTAGCTGTGAGTGATAAAGAATGAATCTTATTTGGCTTACTGATTTAAAATACAACAGTGACATAATTGTATTTAAGCACATTTTGAGCCATCAAAACTAATGGCTAAGCAAATGATAGTGATCCTCAGCATTTAGCTGTGTTTTTTTAGACCCAGCTGACAGTGACAATTCAGTGACTTGGCAATTGCAACTATTGAGTTTATAAAGTTTTTGCTGAAAGTATATTTTTTAAATCATCTTCAAATGCTTACTGCTGAACAGTTTGAATCCAGTCATATTATTGATGAGTCAGACTTAGAGCAATAACAACAATGAGGAGGGTCGGCGTAATCAACAATATCTTTCAGGTGATAAAGACTTATTGTCACAAACAAACAATAACAAAACTCCACAATATTGAGGTTCTGCTGTTTTCTGTCATTTAAGGATGCAAATATAAGTTATCTTCATCACGTTCAGCTCCCCAATTTGTTTCACATTGTTTTAGATTAATTTAAGATGCAACATTTCTAAATTATTCTGTGTCAAGTTACTCCAGGAGTAATTCTATTAGACAAGCTATGTCATCCAATGAGACGACTTTGTAAATTTGTATGTTTGGATGTCTGTTCTGTATGTTTTGTTGTTTTGAGGTGCCACAGCGAGTGTCTTTTTTTTTGCTCAAGTGTGTGTTGTTCAGAGTATGTTCAGGACATGTATCTGAACAGGAAGAGTGTAAATGGAGCTGTGTGAGTGAAATGGGACGGGTCAAATCCTTTTAGTGTTTGTTCACGCCATTCCTCTTCCCTGTCACCATCATCTTTAAAGTTCCGCTATCGGGATGTGTTGTTGTTGACATTGGGTAACTACAGAGCTTTCACTTCCTCCACTCAGCAAAAGCCACAGTCTGTAATCAGCTGGGGAACAGGAGCAGGACACCCCACCCTCCATCTTTGGGGATACACATGCAGTGTGTTAGCCAGTAGAGCAACAGTGCACATTTAGGTCATGAAATTAACATTGTCACTGAACAAACAGCTGGGATGGCGCAGTGTTTGTTTTTTTCGTGGACATTTGAAAAAGGATCTTTAAAGTAGGAATGCTCCCAACCCATAATTTATTTTCTGATATGGTAATTAAATGCCCAAACTCTGTATAATAGCTGATTCTGATGCTTGTGAACATTTCAAATTTAAAGTATTTCATGAGGATCAGTAACATATGGCGGATGCACGGTCATTTAATAAGATGTATTCGCTCACTGCATTCATACTTTGAATTATTTAGCGATACAGCAGTTTACCATGTTGCTGATGTACATTTTGAAAGTATGAAAAGTATAGCATATATTTTCTGTTGATGGATATTTGTGTGTGAGATGAAGCAAATCAAAATGGCTACTAATAGAGTTTCTACAGTTCTGTAAAAACTATTTATTTAAAGGCGCTGCAAACTCCCACACAGGTGATACCGATGATTCTGGTTGATGAGATTTCTTCTCGAGTTCACATTTAAGGCTGAAGCTTTGCTGAGGTCAACTCCATGTGCCTAAAATAATCTTAACGTGGAAAGTTGTCCTTCCTTATCAGGTGCAGTACAACCAGGAGAGTCAGGATGGACATAGTAAGGTACAGTATGGAAAGAGTAGGCATAATCAGCTAAAATAAGTACAAACAACTACTTCTATTACAGTCACCTGGGTGAATTGGGCAATAAAAAAAGGAGGTTTTCCATCTGATTCTGATTATGGATGACCACAGAAATTGATTCCTAAATGCAACTGGTTGAAACAGCAAAAACGTAAAGGAACGTGGATGCATGGCTAACAAGCTTTTCCTTTGTATGCTGCTCCTCTGTAGCTGACCCAGTGGAGCTAGGAGAATTTCACAAAAGGGATCAATAAAGTATTTGATTATTTATCATCCCTCTCCATTTCTCTCTCTCTCTCTTCCTGCCTGTATCACCCTTTGCTACTCAGCTTGGTGTAGTGGCTGCCTCTTCATTAGGCCTCTTGGTGATTTTACAGTGCAGAGAAAATCAATTCACATAATACACAAAGAGGGGATCCATTTTCTGGCGCAGTAAAGCAATACAACTTTCATTGCATTTTTAGAACACACTTTTCTGTGTGTGCCTCATAAAGCAGTTGCACTATTGTCTCTTTATTAACAAACAATAAAACCATCTGAGTTTTTGACAAACTCATCAGTTTCTGTTTTATTGTCAAGAAAAACGGCCGTTCTTTCCTTAAATAATCCTGGTTATTTGGTTTTGCTTTTGAGTTATCTCTCCCTCCCCTTGTTTTTCCAATTCAATTATCCAGTTTCACTAGGAAATCAAATTAAGAAACCAAGATGGAAGATGCTCTTAAATACAGTCTCTTGTCAATAAGTAAGCCCTCCGTCTCTTAGAACAGGTTTGACCATGATGCTACAAAAGTGCTGCATGCACTTCAGTTCACTGAGCCACAGTGGACTCTTTGTATAAGAAAAAAGGTCTAGAGATAGTGTAATTAACTTGAGAACAACAAAGAAACCGGTGCTTTAATGCTGACGATATACATTTATTTGAGATTTGAAAACGTTACCATATAGAAGGCTTGACAAATAAATAAAAATGTTGCTTATTTCAGACAATATGCAACCCCCATGAAATTCTATTTGCCTCTATGTTAGTAATAGAAGTTAATGAATCCACATATCTGGGAGTGTGTAAAGTTTGGTAACTGCTGCTGAAATGTAACATCTATGCTTGATTATTGTCACAAATCTCTCACGATTTTAAACAAGATGTAGCTGGCTGGCGGGATCTTTGAAGCCCCTATACAAGGACAACAAAAGGATTTGTGATTTCATGGCCGCGCATTGTAGCCATAAGTGAGTGTGTGCTGAGTCAGGCAAAATATTCACGAGGAAGTACAATCACATGGTAGGTGGAAAAAAAGTCTTAAACTGAGTACAGAACATTTGATAGAATATACACAGATAATGTTGTTGTGCTGCTTTGTCCGTATGAGGCTGATTTCTGTCTGTTCATATACTCAAGTGAAATGTCCCAATGTTTTCATTATAGCTTGAACCCGAAATGCAATTAAATGTCTTTCTTATATTTTCTCTTCTTGACTTTAGACTTTTAAAACAGTATTTAACTCATTTCACTTTTTTTTGTTGTTGACTGTTTTTGTAGCCTAGTAAATACAAATGGAAAGCTATGCAAGCCTGCCCGCCTAACACATGCCAGCCCACTGCTCCTAACACTATGATGGGTGTTATGTAAATGTCCCCTCTTTGGGACGATTAAGGCTATATTCTTCTTCTTCTAAACAATAAGACGGTGCTTGCATTAAGTGACCCTCCACATCATATCAGTTTTCCGACGGAGTGTTTCTGTAATGGCATTGGTGTGGAGGCGGTTGTTGCCTGAACTGAAGACAAGATAGTGGTTCGGTTAAAAGAGGTGGAATAATTGTCTAAGGCTGCATATTGGTGTTTTTGGTTGGTTAAATAACTGTCAATCATTTAAAGAAGATAAAGAAGAAAAAGGTAATGCAATCAAACAAGTACAACCAGAATGTATCATTTGAAAAGAGCACATGCATATCCTTGCTGTCACTTTTCCAATATATCAGGCATTTTTTGGGAAGTTATAAGGTACAAAGTTACAATGTGGAAAAAACATACACAGCATTATGAGCGTGTTGTACAAATAGTTGCATGTGCGCACATACACAATAATAACCTTGCTTGAATTATGTTCTGTGAATTAACTGGAAAAAAGTTGATGCAACCACTTTAGTGTACGCAGTAAGATTTGACCCCAGGTCCCCTAATTGATCATCTGATGCAGCTCAAACCTGATTACTGTAGGCCACCTCATTGCAGCGGACATGAAATCGATCCTTGAGCTGGAATATTTGCATTGCCCAGTCATTCCAGTTCCTTAAAGTCCTGCAATAATTGCTGAAGCACTCTGAACCGATGCACTTGTGATGACTCTGCAATGAGGTGATTATATTAGGGTCAGCACTTGAAGTTGTGACTCTGAAAGAAAACCTTTAAATGTCTTCTTTAGCCGGTGTGATTCCACCAAGTCGTTACTTACAGGACTGGGTTCACCCTTAAGTTTAATACATATTTTCCTAATTCCAAAACAGAAATCTTCACAAGCACAATACAAACCAGGGGTTCACTGAAAATGGGGAACATTATGTAGGCAAAAATCCCTCCTTTATCAATGTTTGTTGCGTAATTCTGTGCATGAACATATGAAATCACTGAAGTAAAAATGTGACTGGCTTCACTCTGGAGCTCTGCTGCATCAACGGCCTATTTCCAGTATCACAACCTTTTTTGTTTTTGTTTCTTTTTGTAGAGTATATTTGTTCTGTGATGTGGTCCAATGGATCAACACCGACTCTGATACAAATCTCACCTAGAGTCTATTCTGCTTTAGATTTGGATTTGTGTTGCATATCAGTCATGCTGTGCTGGATCAGGCTATTTTATCTCTTTAACTCTTCCTTCTCTCTTTGTCTCTGCTTTCCCACACCCCTTCTGTCTATGTAGGTGCCAATGTGCTGGTTCCTCAGGCCCATCCATTACGGCAGATGAATCCTCAGCTGCTTTGGCGTAGCTCAGCACCCAGATAGTCCCATCCCCTCTGCGTGGGTCAGAAGGGACTACATTAAACAGGATGCCTGCCTCTGTAAGGGCAGGGAGCCTGAAGGACCCAGATGTGGCTGAGCTTTTCTTCAAAGAAGATCCAGAGAAGCTTTTCTCTGACCTCCGAGAGATTGGCCATGGCAGCTTTGGCGCTGTCTACTTTGTACGGAACTACATCTTTACACTGACAGAGAAATAGACTTTATAGGGTTATTACAGATTATAGATGCTAATCAGGGATATAAATGGGTAAATTGCAGTACACACAGATTCTACACGAGATTTTTCACAATTATAAAACATGAAGCTTTTGATTCTCAATGAAGAACTGAATTTGAACTGTTATTTTTACCTGCCTGAGTAAAATATCATAGCAGAGTGTAAAGCAGTGTACTTTTACTCACCGCTTTCTTTTCTCACTTTTTTTCTTAAACACTGCCCACAAAAAAAGTACAAGCGGTTTTGAAAAACCACATCCTTGATGAGAAGAACATTTAAACAGACTAAATGTGTATTATGTTACAGTTGAAATATCTACTGACAAAGTTCTTTGTGATTCCTAGGCACGGGACATTCGCACAAACGAGGTGGTGGCAATTAAAAAGATGTCCTACAATGGCAAACAGTCTAATGAGGTGAGACGAGATTGATTATATTTATATATTATTCTCTACGGTTTCAAACAGTAAGGGAATCAATCACCATGAAGTTGTTATTATTTACTTATTTGTTCTCTAATAAAAGCCTTCATTAAATGAATCGTTATA
This sequence comes from Eleginops maclovinus, assembly GCF_036324505.1. NCBI lineage: Eukaryota > Metazoa > Chordata > Actinopteri > Perciformes > Eleginopidae > Eleginops > Eleginops maclovinus. The sequence continues at coordinate 8,265,275 of NC_086358.1, forward strand.
CAATATGGCTGCTCTCTGTGCTACATTCCAACAGTACACGATCTGTATATATATCCCCATGATGAGTGTTTACAACAAACAGAAGTGCTGATATCATCCATGAATATTCATGTCAGATGGGGAAAGGTCACCCTTGTGTGCTCACTTTCACTGTTGTCGTCCCAGACACAGTTCCCCCTGCTCATGATTTCAGATTAGCTGTAATCAGATTACACATAATCTGTGAAGAGAACCACCTTACACCTATTTCTACTGAAAGTCAATCTCCTACAAGGACGCATGCAAGCACCATTACAGCATAAAGCCGAGCTATGCATTGCTTGTTTTAATTTTGAGCCCCTTCTTTCTTTCAACAGAAATGGCAGGACATTATAAAGGAAGTGAAGTTCCTCCAGAGGATCCGGCACCCTAACAGTATAGAATACAAAGGTTGTTACCTCCGAGAGCACACGGCATGGGTAAGTAATCGGTTTATCATTATTTACTACTGACTAATTATTGACTCTGCCAGGTGTATTTTTGGCATACCTTTGTACCAGAACTTCTCCATATCAATTCAAAACCCGATATATGATAAACTAAAGTAAGGCAACATACAGATTAAATAAATCCTCGTTTTTGTTGTGTTTGCCACAGTCTTGACTCTTGGGAGGGACAATTAAGTGAGATTCAACTCTTCTTTGTTTGGTGGGGAAGGGGACACGTGTCCTCTACTAAGTGCACTTTTCTGGACACATTCAGTGTGCAATGCGTCAGAAAATGGCTATTGTTGACTTTGCCTCTTCTTTCTAGCTGGTGATGGAGTACTGTCTGGGCTCAGCCTCCGATCTGCTAGAGGGTAAGTAGCTGTTGCGCGCCGCTCACAGAAAAGAAACCTGGGAATTGATGTGTCTTCTTCAGCTGGTGTTGATTCCCGCTCAAACTGTTCCTCCTTCAGTTCATAAAAAACCTCTTCAAGAAGTAGAGATTGCTGCCATTACCCACGGTGCTCTGCAGGGGCTGGCCTACCTTCATTCCCACAACATGATCCACAGGTGAATGGTTTTGACCCTTTATTGTTTTTAAGAAACATATAACACTAAATCCCCCGCTCTCACACATGTTTATGTTCTTCTCTCGTAGGGATGTGAAGGCAGGTAACATTCTGCTGACGGAGCCTGGGCTGGTCAAACTGGCTGACTTTGGCTCTGCCTCCATCGCCTCACCTGCAAACTCCTTTGTGGGAACGCCATATTGGTAAGAGAACACTGAAGGTTTTTTATGTGTATGTTTTAAATGTTAGGCTGACCAAAATATGTACTTGCTAAATCAAAGTCTGCTTTATGTTTCTGCTCAAAGGAGAACTGATTCTGGATATGGATTTGTCTGTAAAGAAAACCTATGTTTATTTGCATATCCCTGTACACAAATATAAACTGTCCTGCTGAGGAATTCAAAAGCTCTGCTCCTTTGATTTTGAGACAATGTTTGCTCAGTATTATAAACGTTATTTACAGAAAAGGTTTTTTGTTTTTGTTTATGCTGCAGGATGGCCCCGGAGGTGATTCTAGCGATGGATGAGGGCCAGTATGATGGGAAGGTGGATATCTGGTCCTTAGGGATCACCTGTATAGAATTAGGTATGTGGCAGTTTATCTTTAAAAATGTAATACAATTATACTGATAATTCCATATCATGGCCTACCGTCGATATTATCCCTTTGCTTGGATTCTCTCTTTATTTTCTCTTCATAAACTACATAAAATAAAGTCATATTTGTTTGATTTAAATGTTGGTAAAATCAGTACTGTTGATGTACTCAGCAGAATTACTTTTATATATATATATATATATATATATAGAAATGTTATCAGTAGAAAAAGGCAAAACATATATCTGAAACATTTAGTTAGTAGATGGACCTGTAATTTAATTGTAAGAATACATACTGATTGTTATCGTTTCCTTTTCAGCGGAGAGGAAGCCTCCCTTGTTCAACATGAATGCAATGAGTGCCTTATACCACATAGCGCAGAATGAGAGCCCCACACTGCAATCCAGTGAATGGTAAGATGCTGCAAACACACTGCATACACACAAGGTATATATATGTTTTTGTGTATATTGTTTGCCCATAACAGGGTGTTTCCTTTTGTAAAAGTGTTTCATTGACAGGGTCATTAAATGATCTTTCGCAAACATTTCTCCATGTCAGTAACACAAATGTTACAGAATCATTATTATATAACATACACAACAATCTTATAGATTACGCATGTCAAAGATAACTGAGAGGTCAGTTTTAATGTCAACACGTGAAGCAAATGAAGAATCTAATTTTACAAAATGACTTTTGGTTTCTCTCTCTCTCTTTCTCTCTCTCTCTCGTGACCTTTCTTCCAGGACGGATTACTTTAGAAATTTTATCGATTCTTGCCTTCAGAAAATCCCCCAGGACAGACCACACTCTGACGACATGCTTGGTGTAAGTGCACAAACACACACACACACACGCACACACACGCACAGACACGCACACACTGTACACCGCACACAAACAGAGAGCAGGGTCAGTGTGTTAAGATGGGAGATTGACCAAGCCCCCTGGTGATAAATCTCTCTCTGATGTTTGCGCTCTGTTCTGGTCCACATAAGCTTCTATTTTAATTCACTAATCCTCTTCTTCCGGACATATACACGCACAACACGCACAAGCACACAGCGAGCTCGATTTGGTAGAAAAAGCACAGATGTAATTACTGAAGAGATGCGGCTTTTACGTCCTCGGTTAAGTAACTGGGCAGCTGTCACTTAGCCCACTAATGGACTCACTATTTTTAATGGAATTTGTCTTTTGTGTACAGAAAGCTTGCTCACTGTTTTCTTCAATATTAAGTTCCAAAACAGTTCTCGTTTCTAAACTAAATAACTATGCAACAATTTTGCTGCTTCATTGCTTTGGACTTCTATCCCAACTTTACCTCCTAGCAGCGTACCTGGAGAATGAGGCTAATCTTAATAAGAAATTCCTGTATTTTGATATCATATTTGTGTCATTTAATTGTCAATAAAAAAAAGTGCCATCTTCTGCGTGATCTGCTGTATTGGACAGTTAGCAATGATCCTACAGCATGACTTATGTTCGGACTGTTGAATAAACAGCCACAATTTAACACTGTGAGCTGTCTTCCCCTGGTACAGGCCTTTCCTTTCTTTAGCTTCCCTGCAAAACAATTGATGGCTCATTTAATCCAGGTCTCTGAACAGATTGCTAATAGCTAATTCAGCACTGTTTGCTAAACATGAGCACTCCTTATGGAGATTTTAAACAGTTTCTACCCGACATTTGAGTAATTTAATACACCATGATCTCCTCCTCAGCTCTCAGTCATTCCTTTTGGTTTTTCTTCCCCTACCTCAACAGCATGCATTTCTGCAGCGTGAGCGTCCGGACTCGGTGCTGATGGATCTTATCCAGAGGACCAAGGATGCAGTGCGAGAGCTGGACAACCTGCAGTATCGCAAGATGAAGAAGATCCTCCTTCAGGAGGCCCACAACGGACCCGCAGCAGAAGTCCAGGAGGGAGATGAGGTGTGTGGATGTTTGCATATTGAAATCGAGCCAAAGCAACAGTGCTAGAATAAGATTTCGTTTTTTAAAGTTCAGAAATACAGTATATATGGCCCCTGTGATGACTGTGTTGACAAGATAACCAAGCATGCATTGGTCTGTATGCATGTCTGTCTGTGTCTCTTGGTCCTCCTCGTGTTCCCTCTCTGGCTTTCTCTCTCTCTCTCTCTCTCTCTGTCTCTCTCTCCCCCTCTTCTTGCTTTCCCTCTCTGGGCTTCCTCCACTCTTTCTCCAGGAGCTGGAGCCGGGCGGAGGTCGGACGGGAACAGTGAACAGTGTCGGCAGCAATCAGTCCATACCCAGCATGTCCATCAGCGCCAGCTCTCAGAGCAGCTCCGTCAACAGTCTGAACGAGGCGGCGCAGGACAGCCGCAGCGAGCTGGACCTGATGGAGGGAGACCACACCGTCATGTCCAACAGCTCCGTCATACACCTTAAACCGGTGGGTTGAGGGACACCGACACACACACGTTTTTAAGAAATCTGTGTTATACATAACATATGAATAACACAGCTGGGACTTCAGGTTTGAAAGACATGGACTGACACCATTCAGAGAAGGTGTAATGAAATATAGGGTCCAGTGTTTTTGAGTTTGACCTATACTATGGACTTAATTTAATTCTGACAAGCAATTAGTTTTGTGTAAGTCTTCAAACACAAATGACATATTCCTTTATAAACAATGAGGTTTCATGATTTCTCAAGCTGCGTTTTGGTGAGACCTTAGGGTAGGGTGTAAAGTTAAAGAGCTTCTTTTCAGCAGTCCGAGACACCAACTTAAAGTTAGACCAGACTGTTGCTGTAAAATTATTTCTGATTGTGTTCTGTCTTCTCGTTCTCCATTTATCCCAAACCTCCCTTGCCCCCAATGATTTATTTTTGTTTTTTAACTACTTTATCAAGATAATGTGCGATATTTTGGTTTATGTTTTTATTTTATGTCTCCAGGAAGAAGAGGAGAGTTTGTCTGTGGATCAGGCAGCCACCAGTCCACCCGATGAGCCCCAGCCAGCAGCAGCTCCGGCCCCGAGGAAGCACTATCGCAATAGAGAGCACTTTGCCACCATACGCACAGCATCACTTGTAAGAACAATCTTCCATGCATTTATTTGTATAACTTTTTCCTTTAACTGTGGCAGCGTAACAGAGACAACAAGATATATTGGACAAAAGGCTGTGAGATAAATAATGTTTTCACATACTCTGAATGTAGATGGTCTGTGCTGATTCTCTGCCGTCAACATCTCACAGGTGACCCGTGAGATGCAGGAACACGAGCAGGACTCGGAGCTGCGGGAGCAGATGTCAGGATACAAACGCATGAGACGGCAGCATCAGAAGCACCTGATGGGTCTGGAGAACAAACTGAAAGGGGAGATGGATGAGCACAGGCTGAGGCTGGACAAAGAGCTGGAGAGTCAGAGGAACAACTTCACCCAGGAGATGGAGAAGCTGCTCAAAAAACACCAGGCTGCTCTGGACAAAGACGTATGTAGACAAATTAAACATACAGTGGCATACTGACACTGATATTTAACTGTTTTCAAAGCGTGTTCGTACAACTGAAGCCAACGCTTGCCCTTCTTAACGTTTGGTTTAGCTGAAGACGTTTACCAACGATGAGAAGAAGTTCCAGCAGCACATCCAGGTTCAGCAGAAGAAAGAGCTCAGCAGCTTCCTGGAGTCACAGAAGCGAGAGTATAAACTACGCAAGGAGCAGCTCAAAGAGGTAACACACACTCCCGAAACACACAACTCCACCACAACCATCAATTATTTTTCCAAAACAACTACAATTATGTAATTTAATATATTTTGGGAAATAAAAACCTGTAACAAGATATTTATTTCTTAAAAAATGATTAAAACACTGATCATTTTATTTTGATTGACTTATCTATGAATTGATGAATAGTTTCAGCTCTAGTTAATGTAAATGATGCTGAATTGAACGTGTTTTTATTGAACTGTTGCTAATCATTTAATAGGAGAAAAATGCATGAAAAATAATGTGTGTTTCACCCACTGCTTACAAAATATAATGTCCATAAACACCAGTAATGCCAATGCCCTGAGATAACACCTGTTTTACTCCTTTGTGGCAGGAACTGAGCGAGAACCAGTCGACTCCCAAGAAAGAGAAGCAGGAGTGGCTGTCGAAGCAGAAGGAAAACATCCAACACTTCCAGGTCAGGATCTCTCAGACAATATGAACATCTATAGAATCTTTGCAATTCTATAGAATCTTTGCCTAATAATAATAATAATAATAATAATATATGGTAATAAACTGTACGTGTATAGCACATTCATTCAGTAAATGCCAAACTAAGTGATTTACACAAATGGAACAAACACACAGAATCAACATAAAACAGGGACAGACATAACTTAAGAAAATAAGATAAAAATGATAATTAGATAATAATAATAATAATAATAATAATAATAATAATAATAATAATAATAATAATAATAATAATAATAATAATAATAATAACGTACATATTTAAATCATACAAACGCTACAGTGGCATCAAAAGGTATCCATTCTCCTTTTTCTTTTCCTCATCAGTAATGGAGAGTCTTTTATGATGAAAACTCAAGAGTGTTTAACCCCGAGCACAGTCTGCACCAATCACTGCCTAAGTCCATTAGACTACATATAAACACCTTAGAACCTACTTTTCCTGACAGACAATGAAACATGCTTACTGTATATTAGCTATCACAGGACACCTTACGAGGGTGTACCTTATCTTTGTTGCCAGCACTTATTGTTATAGTATATAATCCCTTTTAAACTCTCGAGACCACATAGAATAAATAAAATCACATATAAATATTAATGAAATGAGAATATATAGATTGTATTGCATAAGATGGAAAACCCACTGAAAATACAATATAAACACAACTTTGTTTCCAGGCGGAGGAGGAGGCCAACCTGCTGAGGAGACAGAGGCAATACCTGGAGCTGGAGTGTCGGCGGTTTAAACGCAGGATCCTCATCGCCAGACACAATGTGGAGCAGGATCTGGCCCGAGAGGTACGCAGTCACACAGAAAGGACACTATTTCTTCTTCATCGATTTTATTAATTCGACTGCTGTCACTCAGCATTATCTCCTCTGGTCCAGGAGCTGAACAAACGGCAGACACAGAAGGACCTGGAGCACGCCATGCTGCTCAGACACCACGAGTCGATGCAGGAGCTGGAGTTCAGGCACCTGGGGACCATCCAGAGGGCCAGGGCGGATCTGATCCGGACCCAGCACCAGACGGAGCTCACCAACCAGCTGGAATACAACAAGAGGAGGGAGAGGGAGCTGAGGCGCAAGCATGTCATGGAGGTCCGGCAGCAGCCCAAGAGCCTCAAGGTTTGTCGACTCATGGAAGATGATTTTAGTTTTTTCCTTGGATGCAGTCCCCTTTTCTGACCCTACTACACAATCTCAGTCACAAAACACCTTTAGCTCCCTTACTCCACATCTTATCTTTTTTCTTCCTGTTTTCTGCAGTCTAAGGAGCTTCAGATTAAGAAGCAGTTCCAGGAGACTTGTAAAACCCAGACCAGGCAGTACAAGGCCCTTAGGAACCATCTGCTGGAGACCACGCCCAAGTCTGATCACAAGGCGGTGCTCAAGAGGCTGAAGGAGGAGCAGACCAGGAAGCTGGCCATCCTGGCCGAGCAATACGACCACTCCATCAACGAAATGCTCTCTACGCAGGCTGTGAGTACACGAAGAGAAGGCCTAAAGAATAAGACTATTATCGCCCCTTATTTATTCATTTAGTTTTAACTCGGTTGATTGACATCATACATTGTCAATACCTCACCTTTCCTGCATTCCTAGGTGACCCCTTTAAACAACGGATGCTAAACTTCTCAATCCTGAATGTTTAATTTTGTCTAAAGCAGTGGCACAAGAAAACAATATGATATTGAAATGAGCGTAATTCTAATAATAAGTCTGAAAAATATCTAATTTGAGATCATCCAAAGGATCCAACAGAACCTGTGATGATAATTCAGTTTGTATGGCTTCCTGAAAGATCTCTTAGGATCTAAAATATACCATATGTCCCTGACATTGACACAGAAACATGACTTATATTTCTCTCTTCTCGTCTTTCTTACCCTTTCCTTTGCCTGCCCTCAGCTGCGGTTAGACGAGGCTCAAGAGGGGGAGTGTCAGGTTCTGAGGATGCAGCTGCAGCAGGAGCTGGAGCTGCTCAACGCGTACCAGAGTAAGATAAAGATGCAAACAGACGCGCAGCACGACAAAGAGAGGAGGGAGCTGGAGCAGAGGGTCTCTCTGCGGAGGGCTCTGCTGGAGCAGAAAGTAAGAAAGGACTTTGAGTGTGTCGATTCATTTAGGAGTGACAGTAGACCCAGAAGCTGTGATTCGAACGTTAGTTATTAGATAAACCTTTTGTTGACATTCTGTGTCTCATGAACTGTCTGTATTTAATTGAGGTTAATATTTGTGTTCATTTTAAGAGGGTTGCACATATTATTTCATTGTCTAAGCTGTATGTGTTTTTGTTTTTGTTCTGGTCTTCCTTATTGTGGTTGGTATTTTGGTTCGTTCAAAACAAAAATTGAGCAGTCGTCACTCTAGAGTTGGCTGTCCTTTCGAAGCAGGCAGACATACTTTTCTTTCTGCTCTCTTACTTTGCATTTATTTGAATCATTTGTTCCCTGTGCTTGTCTCTACAGATTGAGGAGGAAATGCTTTCGTTGCAGAACGAGCGTCTGGAGCGAATCCGCTCACTGCTGGAGCGCCAGGCCCGAGAGATCGAGGCTTTTGACTCAGAGTCCATGCGGCTGGGCTTCAGCAACATGGTGCTCACTAACCTTGGTCCTGATTGCCCGGGAGGCTGGGGGGGAGGAAGCGGAGCTGGCCAGGGAGCTCAGGGGGGAGGCCACTGGCCAGGCGGAGGTGGAGCAGGAGGTCATCATAGTCATCACCACCAGGGGGGCTCCAGCTCGCAGCAGCCCTGGGGTCACCCCATGCTGGCCGGGGGCCCGCCACCCTGGAGCCTTCACCACCCTGGAGGAGGGAATCAGAGGGGAAGCTCGGGGGGTGCAGGAGGGGTGAGGAACAGCCCACAGGCTATGAGAAGGACGTCATCAGGGGGGAGAAATGAACAGGGCATGAGCAGGAGCGCCAGCATCACCTCTCAGATTTCAAACGGATCCCACCTGTCGTACACCTAGAACACACACACACACACACACACACACTCACACTCACACTCACACTCACACTCACACTCACACTCACACTCACACACAGACATGCATGCACCACACATGCTTCATATACACTTGCAGTTCCTCTCCCATCACTCCTGCTGTCTAACATCAGCTAGCAGCAGTCTGTGGAAGCCCAAAAGTCTTGAGAACAATCCAAGATGGCTGACGGCCACGTCCAGTACAGTGTCACTTTCTCTCTAGCCTGCAGGGAGTTTTATGTGTTGCCATGTTAGTCTCTGTTGCCATAGACCCAAAGTAGTATTTTCCTATTATCTGCCATGGAGTTTTTAAATTCAGGATTTTGTTTGGAAGTCTGATGTTTTGCTGCACTCAGTTTAAAAACATGTTCCCTTTATTCACTCACAGCTGGAGATTTCATAGCATCGTTCTGATAAAGTTTACTGAGATTATTGTTTAGGTGCAGTTACGGACCAATGAGAAGGCAGGTGGCAATGTAGGGACTGACGTTGGACAGCTCTGGGAGGAATATGCAAAGGAAGCGAAGGTTGTTGAAAGTGAGTACCCGTGGGTAAATCTGACTTTATAGTAGTAGCACAGGGACGTCCAAGGTGTCATGAAAAGCTAAAAGTATGCAATATTTAATTCCAGCCTGAGTGACTGAACTGATAAGCTTATCCTCAAATAGAGAGCAATCTAACCAGGGGAATCACCATGTGCAGTGTTTTAGTGGAATGAGTATTTAGGAGTTACTGTGTAGAAGCCAATGGTGTTCAGATGTGTCATGCCATCATACTGTTATGTCTTTAATGATATTGTGCCAGAGATGTTTTTGGAAGTTCCGTATTGCTATGCTTATATTAGGCCAAGTTAGATGCATGCGTTGCTGGCTTAGAGGAGAGAAGGGAGCCATTTCTTGTGCATGCTCGGCCTCTTTGTCTCGGCTCCTGGGTTTCCACAGTCCTCTGCCCACTCATCACTCACGCCCGCCTAGTGGACGGCCAGTCTGAGGGACACTCATGACGGGGATGGGTTTTCAGCAGCGCCTAACCTCTATTGTAAAATAATTAATACTAGTGATTAATCCTCACTTTTGTGCAGTTCATTTTCTGGTTCCAAACACTGGGCACTGTGTGGGTGATTAAAAGCGATGCCCTATGCAGGAAAAAAAAACAAATCTTTCTCCAACAAACTGAACCACGCCTGTTGGTCTACCTCAAGAACACTCGAGCAGGGCTTAACCACAGGGGGCCGTGACTTTAAAAAGGACTTCGCAGGCCTTTCCCCACACTTGATAATCAGATTTACACACACATGCATACATACAATAGTCTTTTTTATTCCCAAGTCAAACGGTATTTCCCTTTGCACACCTGGTTGTTAAATGCATGTACGGGGTAACATTTGTGAAAATGCGATGGGACATAAAAGAGTTTAAAAAGGACAAAATCTTCAAGGCACTTAAATGGCTGTAAATGAGCAACAATATCCATATCAGTTGCCTTGAAAATGTCTTAAGGGTTTTTTAGAAAATAAAAAAAAGGACATTTAAGGGGCTAGAGTTACAGAGAGCTGGTCGGTGCTGAATGTCGTTGGAGGTTTAGCGGTGATGCTGTGATCTCCGCTGCTGTGCCCCTGCTCCTCTCCCTGGTCTGACGTCCCGCTCTGTCTCACTCCCCTGAGACTCCCGACGTTATATTCTGACCTTTCCACCTCCCAATTCCCTCCTCCTCCATCGTTCCCTCCCTCCCCAGTGCCTGGTGTGGGCTTCACCCCTTCCCTGATCTATTTGGAAAGAGCGCTTTAAGTGAAGAAAAAAAAGACGAACGTATATGTTTTATTATAAAAATCTATAAAAAAGGATTATAGAGAAATAAAGATGTGGAAGTCTTATTGTGAAATGCAGAGATTATGCATTGTATTGATTTTCAGAGGTGGAATGTACAGGAAACCTGTTAATAGTGTATATTTTGAACTTGAAAATATGGAAATCTAACGGACAAATCAAAGATAAAATTAACTAGTTGTGATGCAGACACAGTGATGTGGTTTTAGACCAGCGGTGTTCAGATAAGCACTCACTGTCTTACTCGTAGCTGCGAGTTCTCAAACCTGTTCCAGATATTCTGTTGTGAATAATAACAACACAACTCTCGGTCGGATTGCCTTAACTAAATGGTAACATTTAGTTTAATGCTGAATGAGGATGATTTTACTTTATTTTACTGACCCATGATAGAAGACTCACCCTGTATACTTAGGTTTTCCTTTTTCCATTTTTTGAAGACTGGCTGAAAGTCAAGGTTATAGTGACATAGAAAAAAAGAAAGAACTGTCTTTTAAAGAAATCTCTAAACCTGGAAAGCTGCTGAATTCTACAACATTGGTCGCATAAAAAACATGTGTATGTGCTCCACACCCCACACTGTTGGTGAAGATGGTAAATATATCTGTTTTTGGATATCTACAAAGGGTCACTCTAAAGTGATAATCATTTGGACTGGATTTCTGCAACATGTGCCCCCTTAGGTTGTTATAAAAAAAGCATTATTATTATTATTTTCATCAAATTGTACCTTCCAGCACTCAGAATTAATAGACACTTGAAAACAGATTGTGGTTGTCCCAGTTTCCCCGTCAACAAATACGCGATTACACCAAACACCTTTTATCAACAGTTCTGAAGTGTTGTATTTCCTTTTATGCCAGAAAAGGTCATGTTATGTTTGAGGTGATTTCGGCAGAGGGACAAACGCGTTGCAGAATTTAAAATCTCTCATGTTTACGAGAGCTCCCAGGTGTTTTGCGAGGCAGCCGGGGCAAAGTCTAGTTTTAGACCTCGGTCGCTCTGAACTGGATCAGTTGCACTGATTGCACAAGTGATTGTCCAGATTAAAGTGTGTACTGTGATCCCCTCAGTGTCGCAGAGGGACGGCTGCCATTGGCTGAAAGTAGGCGGGAGGCGGGGTATCGTCTCTGTACAGTCTGTATCAGTATTCCCTTTATGTCACTTGGTGGATCTTGCTGTTTTATTCTCCGTAGTCCAGAGACCTGTATTAAACTGTATTAAATTGTATAGATTGTGCAAAAAGCTGAATGTCGCATAGCAGAAGTGAAGAGCTATTCCTTACAGATGACAAAGTGATTTAAAATGTATAAAAGACATTGAGAAACAAAGTTTAGGGGATAAATGTAATATTTTGTTTGTAATTACTCTTTGTTTGAAGAGGGCTACTGGATAAAGAATCATCTGTAATAAAGTAATTTTAATATTTCTTTGTCCCGTTGGTGGTTTTGTGTGTGAGGAAGATGAGCGACGTTATATAAAGCTTTGGGAAAACTTAACCTCAATATATTGAATTATGTTTTACATTCAGTCATTAATAAATGTGGTATTACAATACAGTTTAAATTGAATACAATGATAAAAGATGTGTATTTCTTCTTCTTGTTTAATATGCATTATCTTTCTTTTGTAGGAGGTAAATCGCTGTTTTAGAACGTTATACGTCCACATCTTTTTTTTTTCTTGAATTTCAAACAAACCAAGACTTGTTCTTAATGCTGTATTTATTTCTTCACCAAAGATAATATGTCCTCTTAACCAATGTTACTCAATTGACTCAGTGTACTCGGCTGTCCACATCATAGTTTTGATGATTTACCTTTTCATTTGTTTGTAAACTGCCCTTGTATCATCATAAAACTGCAGCTTCAAAAATAACTTGAGAACGACGAGGATCAAACCCCAAAACTCTCCAAACTGTCTCTCTCTGCAGATTTCCCCCTTCACCTTCTCTTCCCCCTCAGCGGGTGTAAGACCTCTTCCAGGTGAAGTTTCCATCCTCTTCATCCCCACTCCTCTCTTCAGTCGGCTGCAGTCTCTGTCTCCTCATCATGTTGGCTCTCCTCCTGCGAGAGGGGGCCATGTTGCTGGTCCTGCTTCTCTGCCCTGCCTGAATATATTCCCCATCCTTCTCTTCCCCTTTCAGGAAATCGGCGACTACTCTGAAGTACTCCAGAACTGCAATATGACTCCAGTTACATCCCTCCTCCTCTGACTCATTTCCAGTCCTCCCCTCCTCTGTCTCTTTTGGGCCCTCCAGAGTGAACCCACAGTGTCCGCCTCTATCTGTCAGCACTAAAAGGAAGTATGGATTGCTCTGGAAAAGGGGAAGGGGCAAAGTGGTTGCAGGTGGGAGGAGAGGATCGTCCCTGCTGCGGATACAGAGCACAGGGACAGCCACTTCATCTGCATCTCTCAGAGGTTCGTTTCTCTCCCAGTAGTTATCCCAGTCCTTGGCTGGGTAGGCCCTCTCGCCCAGGGCCCAGACCACTGAGGGTGCCAAGCCCCTCGGGGAATCAGATCCCGAGCTCGGACCAGAATTCAGAGAGGTTTTTGGAGGTCTAGGAGCTGAAGAGCAGGATAGAGTTTCCTCAAAGTCTCGGAGGGAGGAGCAGCTGAGGGCCCGATCCACATCCAGGACTCCTCTTAAGGAACTCTCATATCTTAAGACCACGATGCCATGTAGAGGAAACAAATGATCGTGTCCATATTACATTTATGTTCAAACTGCTATTAACACATTTTACATATTTATTTGTTCTCTCACCTACTGAGCTGCAGTTTCCGGTGAATCAACGCCCTCCAGCGGTACACAGGAGGCATGGCTGTTTCAAACCACAGCTGTCCCTGGAGTACAGGTGAGATGGCTGCAGCCGCCTTCAGACATGAACTTGATCCACTCTCCCCCAAGTAGGAGAGAAGAGTCCCCGAGCCTGATCCCTCACTCGCAGCAACCATCACAGAGGAAGGGTGGCGGCTGTGGACATAAGCCACCACCTGAGAACAGAAGACATCCAAGAAGTTGTTACTGTCATCTTAAATAAAGTAATTGAATGAAGACAATGTCAAGTTTGTGTCTGTGTCAATCTTTTTGGTCCCAAATGAAAAATCTCAACAATTTTTGGATGGATTGCAATTAAAAAATGTATTGACATTTCTGATCCCTGGAAGATAAATACTAAAACATATTTTCGTAACGTTTTAAACTTTCATCTCACAACCGCATTTCAGTTCAAACACTGGTTTATGATCAAATAACAAACTACTGCCCCAGCTGTAATATTTATGTAGACTGATAATTAGCAGAGAGAAGCGTCTTAGAATTGGGTTTAAAGGTTTAAAGCAAAGCTGTACAAGATGATTTTTATAGGCTGTTTTGTCTTTGTTATCAATTGAATTTAAAATACGCCTGCAACTAAAATAATATTCCATTGATTAATTTATATTTCTGCTCAATCTGCTAAGAGCTGTGAGAAAACCTCAGGGGAGAAAGGGGGGATCTTATTTGTCCAACCAACAGTGCAAATCGCATTGAATATTGGACATTTTACTGGATAAATGACTGAGGAGGATTTACCAAAATTGCTGGCTAATCTTTTTCTGTCCAGCAATTTATCAACCATCATTTTATCTCAAGTCTTATAGATTCATTATTACCAAAAAGAACCCAAACATGGAAAAAACACCTGTTCTACTTTCTGTACCTGCTCGAGATCAGCTGGGTCTCCAAACTCAGTGAGCCGCACCGTGGTCAGCGGACAGCCCGCTGTGCCTCGAGTGTGAAACACCACCACGTTAAAGCCCTGACGCACGGCCTGGTGGCACAGCACCTTAAGGTGGGGAGTCATCCCCCCCCAGGACTCAGGGATGAGGAGGAGGACAGGAGGTGTTGTGGTGAAGCAGCCTAGTGCATTCCCCCCGGACGAGTGCTCCTTCCTCCCCTCCCACCTCTTCCTCCCTCCAAACTCACCCAGTCTTGTTCCCATAGCCCAGTCCAGAGCAACAATACCCCCGTCCCTCAGTAACAGATTTTCCCTAGTGAACTGTAATGTGTCTCCATGTTGTCCCCACAGCAGGCTGGACAGAGTCTGCAGGTGGGGGTCTCCCCTGGGCCAGGAGGCTAGTCTGGGCCAGGCCAGAGAGCCACAGTGTCGCAGCAGATATTTGGCCAGCGCAGTGGGTTTGCAGATGAGCCGGGGACCGCCTGATGCCTGACCAGAGCCTGGCAGAATATATTCCCCTGGTGATCCAGCCTCCTCATTCCATGGTCTTATATTCTTGTCTAGTGGCAGCTCCAGGATCAGGCAAATAAGGACCCAGAGTCTCCACCCTGCAGCAGAGACAGCCAGCCTCGTCCAACAACGTACCCTGGGCCAGCGGAGACCCAGAGACACCAGCAGAAGCAGCACAGAAGGAAGCAAACAGAACACATAATCCCATACTAATGATGCCATTGGTAAATAGACAGATTGCAGTTTTACATAAAATCCAGTGTTGTCTTCACGGAGTGTTACTGTGATTTCCTCAGTAGCATCTGAACCCCATATTTACAATCCTGCCTTGTTGCGGCACATATGAGTGGAAACTTCTTGCCCTGTAGGTTGGCTGAAGTTCAGAAAGGTTGTTTTCTTCCTCCAGTTTTGGCAAACACAAAAAAGAGAACTGGGAACAGAGAGGGTCATGTAAAACGTTGCCTCTCAAATCCTGCTTCTGCTTCACCTCCCTCCATAAATCATTTACTGAAAGCACAAGTTCAGATAGACACTGAGCAAACACACTCCATATAAATCTGTTCCATTAATGCTAACAGGATTTATTTGACCTTGCCATGTTTGAATTCTTTGGCATCATTACCCCAAATCACCTGTGATTGTGTTTTGGATTGTTGATACAACAACAGAAAATGATTTAAAGTATTTTCAACTGTCAAGTAATGAGTTCAGAGGAATGGCATTTTAATCATCTATCAGTCGTTGCATTGTAGCACACATCATTACCTGCTGCCGGATTCACCCAGTGACAAAACACATTTCTCTGAAAGTGGAAGAAAGAGAAACAGATTTTATGAGATTTATACTGAAACTGAAAAGGTCAGGTCAGTGACAGTGAACAACAACAACAGAGTCGGATGGTGGTATCAGACGCCACGCTGTACAGAGACATTGCTCAGGTTTCAAACAACTTGTCAGACCAGTCAAGCAGAGTGATGGACTCCTTCCCGAATGACAGCCATTACACATTTTGTTTGATAATTGCTAGTTAACATTAGGACCTCAGGACCTAAGATACAGTCAGGGATGGGGGAAATAGGGCCCAGGTGCAGTAAAACAAAGGGAGGCAGGTATGGGTCCAAACAAAAGGCGAGCTTTATTCCAATTAAAGCTGTAGTTTCTGGCAAAGAAAAATGTAACCAACACTAACCAGGAAATACAGTGACACCAGGAACAGGAAGGTAACATAGACGGCAAAAAGGCACCGAACATGGACATGACCAGATTGGAAACGAAAACAACTGAACAAGAGACAAAAGGACAACAGAGACTAAACACACAAGGGTAATCACAAGACAATACGAGGTTTTAACCAGTTCAGAGTGTATAATCAACAATCCTCATCAGCAAGACTAGACAAACATGGACCCTGACTCTAACTAGAGCTGTCGTCCATGGAAAATAATGTGTGCCAGGGAACCTGTTCCAGATAAGAAGGGCTTCCTCAGTCCGTGAACAATAGCTATCTCATGGTAGCTTGTGCTCGTTCATAGACAGTTATCAACAATGTGCCCAAGCTGCCCCTCCTTAAGGGAGATTACAGCACCCCAAGGCTGAAAGACCTATGCCTTGGGAACCCAGATAGAGGAAGGCGAAAATGATGAGCTGTCTCAAAGTTTAACTACCTAAGCCAAACATCCCCTAACACTGTACAATTTAAGTAAGGTCGTACTTAGGCACAACAGGGCAATAGGTTAAATGCTAAAGTCAGCATGGTAACAGGATTAGCCGTAGGTAATGCTCACCATTGTAGATTAGCAAAGTAACATTTGCTAATTAGCATTAAACATGAATAACTTTTTCATAAATAATGATATTAATGCATTTTATGCCGGCTATACTATGCAGGCATAATAAACCTATAGGGTTTTTCTGATTCGGTTTTCTTGAACTCTAAGACATTTCTTATCCTTGACATTTCTTTGTTTCTGTGTGATCACTGAGGGGGAACAGCCAATCAGGCTTCAGCTCACCGTCGGTTAATTTTGTCATCGTTTTAAGATGAAACACGAGCCCAGGAGCCGCCGCGCGGAGAACAAGTCCCTCCGTTTGTTTGGTCAGGTTCCAGAAACCTGAGCAACCTTTTAATCATTGTTATCATCAGAGACACTGTTACTTGCCATAACAAAAAAAGTTATGTTATCTTGGCAAAACAACTGTTCAGACCAGTCAAGCTGAGTGATGGACTCCTCCCCGAATGACAGCCATTATAAATTTAGTTTCACAAGTGTTAGTTTACCAGAGGACCTCAGGTACAGTAACATCACATCTAATAATTAATGGGGGTAAATACATTTCACATTTCTGATGTGCATATTACATGAGCCTAACTCATTTAGACTACTATTAGTTAGTATTTGGTACCAAAAACAATGAGTCACTATTTTATTAAGTCTTGTATTTTGAAGATTTAAGAATGTTTTTCATAATGTTTGATTAATTAAGGAACCACACTTTTTTAGTCCTACAACTTTCAATTCAATGTCAATTGACCAGAAAACCAAAAATGGAATTAATTTGATGTACATTTTGTCTGGATGTGAAATAACGATGTGTATGATTTGATGCAGGGAATTCCTGTTTCATTGTTTTTGGTTTTTTTTGCACTACATGAGCTGCACGTTTTTGAGCAAATCGTTTTCAACTCAAGAACAAAAATGTATAACTGATTTAAACTTGTTTTTTTCTATGTGATTTCCTCCGACAGGTTGTGTAGTGATGTCTGGTTTGGCAGCTTTGTGTTTCCTGCTTCTGCAGACTGGAGCTTTCGGGTTTGAAGTATACTTTGCCGGTGTAGGCCTACCCAGCTCTTCATTCACTCACGAGGATATCACTCAAATAGCCATCCTAAATGCCACCGTACAGGCGTGTCGCACTCTGGCCCTGGCCGAGGGCAAAGACTTCACTTTTCCTGTAAGTAATAAATTCAACCTAAATACATTTTTATTTGAATGATGACCAGTACCTGTTTTGTTAATTAGTATTATCCATTATTGTGTGTGTGTGTGTGTGTGTGTGTGTGTGTGTGTGTGTGTGTGTGTGTGTGTGTGTGTGTGTGTGTGTGTGTGTGTGTGTGTGTGTGTGTGTGTGTGTGTGTGTGCATGTGCGTGTGTGTGTGTGTGCGTGCGTGTGTGTGTGCGTCAACAGCCTTTAACTGCTGATTCTGTTGTTGCTGCTTGCGAAGCGTCAAAATCATCCAAGAGCTTCCGCAAAGTTATCCAATTTATCCAAAAAAAGAATCGACGCACAGATTATTGGTATTTATTATCAGCACGTCATCACTTTGACGATGAACGGTTCTTGGAGGGGAGGAAACTCATCACAGAAGGATTGTCTGCTGTGAAGGCCAGCATCAAGCGTGAAAACTTTGTGACAGCAAGAGAGAAACTGGGGAGAATCTTACACACTTTACAGGTCATTTATTTTGTTTCCATTCCAGGTCTTTAAACACATTTTCAATCAATTTCCTTAGGCAAATTTGCTTTTTAAATCCTATCCTACGGCTATTTAAAACTACAACAGCCTATTATAGGGGACATCTTATAAAATGCATAAATGAAGACTCCTGAAAAACATTGTCTTAGTATTTTAAGATATAGACTTTAGATAATAGATGCAATATTTGACTTTTTTTCCTTTTGAAATAATAGGATTTCTACAGTCATAGTAACTGGGTGGAAATGGAAAACCAACTCCCCAACTCCAACCTGTTAAGGGAAGGAACAAGGATTGGAAACATAGCAGGTAAAAAAGATCACGTCAGCGTGTGTCACCACAAAAAAAGAAACAGATAGGATAAAAGATCACTGACAAATTATTCTTCTCCAAAGCTGAAAGCAGAGCAACCTGTCGCAACTGTGACGGCGATGACTGCAGGAACAACATTTTGGAGGATATCCTACAGGAAAAGATACTTATTTCAGGATATTTTGCTTTATTTAGTTCTTCCAAACCAGAAGGTAAAGGATGTAGAACCTGCCTTTATCCAGTTTCTTTTCCAAAGAACATAGAATATGTGTTTTCTTATCGGTTTCTATGAATGAACAGGAAAATGCAGCCATGGAGGTAAATGGGATAGAACAAGGTGGACTGAACCTAAAGGTGGGATTAACAAAGACACAATTGACTCCAACCATGGACACCTCCACATGACAGCAGCAAATATGGCTGTAGCTGCCAGCAGTCAGCTACTGGAGGATATTCGAGGCGCTGCTGGTGACAAAGCATTCCTCCAGTAAGAAACCCATTCTGCATGTTGCAGTTATGTGGTTTAAAAGATGAACTGCAAAGGGAATCTTCTCTCATCTCTCTTCTGTTCTTCTGTTTCTTCCTTCCTTCTTCCCTCAGGTTGATGGGAATCTCCAAAGGATCCAGTAAAGCTCTTTGCTTTGTGATCGACACAACAGGAAGCATGAGCGATGACATTGATGCAGTGCGGAAAGTCACTTCCTCTATAATCAACAACAAAGTGGGAACAGAGGATGAGCCCTCACTCTACATTCTTGTCCCCTTTAACGATCCAGGTATTGTACTGCCCCAGACTTTTCAATCTTGTCTAATATCTTGTTTTTTTCCTCTGAAATGGAGAAAAGGGATATCTGCACTATTTAATGTGGGACTGCCACATAGCTCACCTGGTTGAGCGGGTGGCTCATGTACTGGACATGTTTTTATTTTGAAGTATTGTTCAACTAATATCTCAATAATAAATAAAGAACATTTATCTGTAAACCAGAAAGTATCCAACAAACAAAAGCAGAAGAGGAATATTAAAATGATTCATTAATCCTTTCTTCAACTGAACCCCAGATTTTGGGCCACTGGTGAAGACTACAGACCCAAATGTCTTCAAGAATGCGATTAATTCCCTATCAGCAACCGGTGGAGGAGATTTTCCAGAAATGAGTCTTTCAGGGCTTCGGGTGCCGTGATGTTTTTGAGACTACTTCAAATATGGTCAAATTGTGATAACATTTGTAAAAGTAAAAGTACAACTGTTGTATCCTCTTATGCTCCTACAGCTGGCTTTAACTGGTGCTCCTCCTGAATCTGAGATCTTCCTCTTCACGGATGCACCTGCTAAAGACACATACCTGAGAAGCACAGTGATCGCACTCATAGAGCGCACTAAGTCTGTGGTAAGTAGCTACTATTGTGGGCAAACAAATGCTCAAGAACTGTGGTTTTCAAACTTTTCTTTAATGTCACCCCACACCAACCCAAAATATTTTGGTAGAGAAAAGGAACAATCCAGCGCTTATACATTTATATACACTATACACTTTAAGTAAGGTCGTTCTTAGGCACAACAGTGCATTAGGTTAAATTCTAAAGTCAGCATGGTAACAGGATTAGCCGTAGGTAATGCTCATCATTGTAGTTTAGTAAAGTCAAATTTGCTAATTAGCATCAAACATAAATAACTTTTCATAAATAATGATATTAATGCATTTTATGCCAGCTATACTATGCAGGCATAATAAACCTATAGGGTTTTTTGGATTCAGTTTTTCTTGAACTCTAAGCTCCTTCAAGTTGACTTTACACCTCCAACTGTCCTTGACATTTCTGTTTCTGTTTAGGTTAACTTCATGATAACTGGCATACTGGGATTTCGTCGGCGAAGACAGGTCAGTGACAGTGAACAACAACAACAACAACAACAACAGAGTCGGATGGTGGTATCAGACGCCACGCTGTACAGAGACCTGGCTCAGGTGTCAGGAGGTCTGGCTATAGAAGTGACCAAGAGTGAGCTCCCTGTGGCCACAAGCATCATCACAGAGTCCTCCACCTCCTCTCTGGTATCAACACTCTCTCTCTCACCATAACAAAGACTGTTTTCTAGACTGTAAAGATTCAGTTGTGTCATCAGTTTAATTTCACTTCCTAGGTGACTCTTCTACAAGCAACCAGAAATCCAGGGAAGGCAGAAAATTTAACTTTCTCAGTTGATGAGTCAGTAAGAGACGTCACAGTTTACATCACCGGGACCTCCACCACCTTTACTCTCACAAATCCCTCAGGTGATACTTTAACAGATCATTAGCTAATTATTTTAAAGTCGCACAAAACATAGTGTTAGGCAGAATCTGTAACCTTACAATCTGGAATGTATTAATAATTGTGAAACTGCAGTAGACAATGATGCACAATACTACTTTTGAAAAATGCAAATGTTTGGTTCACTCTTTTTAACCTTTTTAACCCATGTGCTTCATTTCTCATAATGGATTTTGCCTTTAGGTGTGTCTCAGGAAAGCACAAGCACCACAGGACCGTTGATCACTGCATCCCAGTCAGTGGGAAACTTCAAGACTCTTCAGCTAAAAACTCAAACTGGACTTTGGGAAATCAAATTTGTGACAACAAATCCATACATTCTGAAGGTTGTAGGTGAGAACTTTGTCACTGTGGTTGAATTGCAAATAATACTCAACGTTCTAGATATAACTATCCTTGTGGCATCTTTGGTTGATTCTCTTTCATTTTTTTAAAATTTATTTGCAGGTGTGAGTGCTATTGACTTCCTGTTTGACTTTTTGGAGGTATCACAGGGTCCGCTTGGAGGTCTTGATGTTATAGACAATCGTCCAAGAGCTGGTAAAGGAAACACAGTTTTATGATATGCCAAAGTAATTCCTTCCCCTAACGCTATATGTATCAGTGGATTTTCCTCTTGTTTTGAAGGTGTCAATGGTAGCCTCCTTGTGACAGTAACAGGGAGCGAAACTGCCACAGTGACTGAAGTCTTTTTGGTTGAATCGTCCGGGTTAAGGCAGGTTAATGGCAGTGTGGAGGCTCAGGGTGGAGGAAACTTCTTAGCTCAGTTTGACAGGATACCGGCAGAGGAGTTTGTGGTGCTCGTGAAGGGGCAGAACAACAATGGTTCCCAAAGAGTGAGCGCAGTGAGCTACCAGAGGCAGTCCACCACCAGCATCAGAGCATCTACTGTGACCGTTAGTTCTGTAAGTTGAGTGCATCTAACCAAAAACCTATGATATGCCTTTCATTGCCCCCGTTTTTACGACTGCTACTGACTGTTTTGCTTCTGATTTTAGCCTGCTACAACTGGTGTCTTGGAACCAGGAACACCGCTTTCTGTTTCCTTCTTTGTGACGACAAGCGGTGCTGGAGGAACTTTCAGCATCCGAGCTACGAATGACCAAAATTTTGATTCATCTTTCCCGTCCAGTTTAATCCTGGTAACTGGAAGCAGTGCTAACGAGACAGTAAACATCACAGCCCCTTCAAACACCCCGTCTGGTACTGAAGTCACTCTGACCATTGAGGCCGAGGCTCCAGGAGGCGCAGACACCAATTATGTTGTGTTGCGTTTCACCGTCCTAAAACCGGTAATATGTCATTTTGTTAGAGGAGCTCAGGACCTAAGATTTTAATGGCCATAACTACACTGTAGCTACCGTGCATATGACAATAAAACCCCTTGAACCTTGAACCATTGCAGCGGAGGACTGATTGTGACACAGCAGCAATATTTTCTACCCATAAAGAAACCTACACCTGCTTCATAATTTAACAAAACGCATGAAAAGCTAACCTTTAACAACACGGTAGCTTAAATAATTTGAATATTGGGTTTATTTGTTGTAAATGTCAAACCATCTGTCTTTATCCACTTTTTCCCCTCATAGGTGACTGATTTCACTCCACCGGTGTGTCAGAATGTCAGCCTGCAGTCCAACTGCTCTGATTTCTGCAGCTCATCAATGTGGGAGCTCTCCGTTCAGGTGACTGATGGGGATGGAGGTTCGGGTGTCGACCGTGTCAGTTTCAGACAGGGCAACGGGACTTTGAACACCAGCCTGGCCGCTGGAAACGACACCATCACGCTGGTTTCCTACAATTCTTCTTGTTGTTCGCCTGATGTGGAGCTGTTGGTTGTGGATGAAGTGGGTAATGTAGCCACCTGTTTCTACAGCATCCGAAGAATCATCAGTGCAACCACCCAAAGCCCAAGTTCCCCCACCGTGATCGTCAGTACAACCACCCAAAGCCCAAGTTCCCCCACCGTGATCGTCAGTACAACCACCCAAAGCCCAAGTTCCCCCACCGTGATCGTCAGTACAACCACCCAAAGCCCAAGTTCCCCCACCGTGATCGTCAGTACAACCACCCAAAGCCCAGAGCTTCCATCAGCAGCCCCTGTTGTGTCTTTGTCCACCACAGCTGTGCCGTCTTTCCTGCTTTGCTTTTGCATCACAATCATAGGGCTCAATGTAATGTTTGAAATGGGGATCAACTGATCATTAACATGTTAGAGTTGCCAAGTTCTTACTTTTAAAATGTTCTTATATCTAGATATAGTTTATTTTTCAAATCAACTATTTACTTTATAAACTCAGTCTCAATTGCATTATGAAGCTAATCGAGTGCAATCAAATACAACAATGTGCTCGCTTTGTACGAGCAAAACTCAAAAACCTTGAGATATGCAACCAAGAAGCTGGAAGGGGTTATATAAAATGTTTGTGGTAAAGCAATGGACCGTGCCACAGTACTATGGGGAAACAAAAATACCCTTAATCACCATTATTATACTACATTGGTTTTTTACATGTTATCAGTTTTTAATCATTGCTACCATTTAACAGAGGTATAGTTCAACTTCATAATCATTTTGGAGGTTGAAGTCGTGTCTCCAATGGGTGATTTGCTGTAAAACTAATCTTTATGCAAGCTATATAAGGCATGTGCTGTATGTATTATAGGTGTCCTCTTTAAAAGCTTAATGGGGTTGTGAATGATTCAGCCATATGAATATATCAGTTTGATTATTTGACCTAAATCGAGGATATTTAGACTTTACATGGTGTTGTTGATTTAATTATTACTTTTATTTGATTATTAACATATATATTAATAAGTAAATTGTTGCTGCTTCACACAGCTGATTAAAAAATATCAAGATGAAACATTAAAGCAAAAAAAGTGATGTTGACCACTGTGGTAATTTTGGGATAAATGGATAAGTGGAGTAGAAGTTAGAGGAAACAAATTTGATCTGGTAGTGTCATGTCAAAAATGGGAAAGGATACAATGCATAACAGTAAACTATGTTCTTTATAATAAAAAGCAAGTGGTAGAAGTACTTTGATCTTGTACTTTAGTAAAAAGTAGAAGTACCAGAGTGCAGGAATACTCTGGTACAAATAACAATATTCAAGTAAAAGCACAAAAGCATCAAAATGTACTTAAAATACCGAAAGTAAAAGTACTCATTGGCACATTGGTCCAATTCCGAATAATATATAATAATATATCACTTTGATAGTGCCGTTCATACCAAACCACACGTATGCACACTAACAAGAAGTTCTGCATGACTCCACCTTCGCAAAGCAGCACTGGGGTACTGACATTATAACATCTGCAAGTTTACAGGACACAATCAAGACCAGGTGGGTATTCTTTAAACTCATAATTAAAACATTTAAATATAGATTGTAGGAATACTCTGGTCCTGCAATCAAAATGTTACTCAAGTAAAAGTAAAAAGTATTGGCATCAAACTATACTTAATGTGTTACAGTAAAAGTACTCATTGTGCAGATTGGCCCAATTCTGAATATATATTATATCTGATTATAATCTTTGATGCATTGATGTGCATTATTTATTTAAGTTTTGTTTATTTTTCACATTATTAATCCAAATCTGCAAAGTAACTAAAGATATTAAATAAATGTAATGGATTAAATGTTCACTTTTAACTCTAAAGTGATGTGGAGAGGAAGTACAACGTAGCAAAAAATAGAAATACTCAAGTAAAGTACAAGTATCTCAAAATTTAACTTAAGTACTTGGGTAAATCTAAATAGTTACTATACACCTCTGATACTAATAAAGATTAAGCTACCAATATCAAGTGTGTAGAGGGGAAGAGAAACACAGGAGCAACAGGTGTAAACAATGACACAATCAGGCACAGGATGGAAACGCAGACAGGAAGTGAAACTAAACATGACACAAGAGGGGAAAACATTTCAAAATAAAACAGGAAACATTAACAAAACAAGGATCATGACAGGTTTATGATCAAATCACAAAACTACTGCCCCAGCTATACTATTTATGTAGACTGGTAATTAGCAGAGAGAAGTATGCTAGCATTGGATTAAAAGGTTTAAAGCAAAGCTGTACAAAATTATTTTTATAGGCTGTTTTGTCTTCATTGTCAATTGAATTTAAAATACGCCAGTCCAGTCCAATATCACAACCCAATTTACAATGAGATAGAACGGTAAAAGGCGCACATTGGACCATTTAATATTGGACATTTTACTTGATAAAGGACTGAGGATTTAACAAAATGGTTGCCTAATCTTTTTCTGTCCAGCAATTAATCAACAATCATTTTATCTCGTCTTATACAGCTGCGGAAAAAATGAAGATACCATTCAGCATGATCTTTTTATCTTGTTTTATTATTTATAGACAAGTGTTTGAGTTAAATTATTATTATTAATTTTTTATTGTATTCTATAAACTACTGACAATTTTTCTCTGTGTTGGAATTCAACAGACGCTGGAATGGCGATAAAGATATAAGAAAAATGTGGAGCAGTCTCTTAATTTTTTCCAGGGATGTAGATTCATTATGACAAAAAAAGAACCCAAACAAGGAAAAAACACCTGTTCTACTTTCTGTACCTGCTCGAGATCAGCTGGGTCTCCAAACTCAGTGAGCCGCACCGTGGTCAGCGGACAGCCCGCTGTGCCTCGAGTGTGAAACACCACCACGTTAAAGCCCTGACGCACGGCCTGGTGGCACAGCACCTTAAGGTGGGGAGTCATCCCTCCCCAGGACTCAGGGATGAGGAGGAGGACAGGAGGTGTTGTGGTGAAGCAGCCTAGTGCATTCCCCCTGGACGAGTGCTCCTTCCTCCCCTCCCAGCTCTTCCTCCCTCCAAACTCACCCAGTCTTGTTCCAACAGCCCAGTCCAGAGCAACAATACCCCCTTCCCTCAGTAACAGATTTTCCCTAGTGAACTGTAATGTGTCTCCATGTTGTCCCCACAGCAGGCTGGACAGAGTCTGCAGGTGGGGGTCTCCCCTGGGCCAGGAGGCTAGTCTGGGTCAGGCCAGAGAGCCACAGTGTCGCAGCAGATATTTGGCGAGCACAGTGGGTTTCCAGATGAGCCGGGGACCGCCTGACGCCTGAACAGAGCCTGACAGAATATATTCCCCTGGTGATCCAGCCTCCTCATTCCATGGTCTTATATTCTTGTCTAGTGGCAGCTCCAGGATCAGGCAAATAAGGACCCAGAGTCTCCACCCTGTAGCAGAGACAGCCCGCCTCGTCCAGCAAAGTAGGGGCCAGCGGAGACCCAGAGACAGCAGCAGAAGCAGCACAGAAGGAAGCAAACAGAACACATAATCAGAGCCGGTTCAGACCTCCATGGGGCTCTAGGCAAAAAAAGGGGCCCTCTTAACTAAACAGTCGCACCTACACCCAGTGCTTCCACTCATCCCCCCTTTAAACATATTGCACTAGTGTCGCCACCTGTTAGTCTAACTCAAAATAAATACAGACCAAATCAGATCAAATCAACTCGAACTAAATGTGTAACAAATTCCTCACCATTAAAAGTGTCCCTTTCTGCACTTTCTGGATGCAAAATCATCAATAATGTCATCATATGATATTTGCTTCCCCACATCATGGTTGATGCTCGTGATGGCCAAACCACTCAGACATTCCTGGGATATGGAAGATCTCAGATAGTTTTTGATCATTTTTAACTTGCTGAAGCTCCTTTCAGCTGAGGCAACTGTCACAGGCAGAGTGACAGCAATTCTCAGGGCTATCCAAAGGTTAGGATAGAGTTCCTCCAGATTTTTCTCACAAAGGAAAGAAAGCAGCTCAAAGTCATATTAGCTGACGGTAGGTCAGGTACATTTTTGATTTCGTTTGCCAGATCAACTCCACTGATGTCACAGTCTTGGTTGAAGGTCAGAGTTTTCTCAAGTTCCATACACTGAGCCTTTAAGGAGTCACTGGACATCTGACAGGCAGCGCTGAAGTTCAGCACTATTCCATATTTAGTCTTCACCTGGTTCAGAGTTTCAAATTGTTCATCAATGGATCCTATTGTGGAGTCAACCACAATGTTGAAGAAGTTGACCTCAAGATTCCGCAGTGCATCAGCCACTGGCTCATCAGGTGCTTCGTAGCTAAAATGCTTTTTGCTGGTTCTCAGCCTCTTGTCCTTCAAAACAGCTTCTACATTAATTTCCTCACAAATGCTTCTGGCTGTTGTCTGGGCATCTGAGAATCCAGTGGCCCGGTATTGAGCGAGAGAGGTTTTTGCATTTGAGATTAACTGCACAGCTACGTCAAGCTGCATTGAAGCAGATTGGAGGAGCTTGTTCACTGTATTTGTTCTTGACAGTATCTCACACCACACTACACAGCAAATCAAGAAGCGGTAAGAACCAACTTCCTCTGCAAGTGACTGTGCCTCCACTTTCGCCACAGGATCATTAATCTTCTGTCTGGCTTCCAGTGAGGCTTCTCGAATCTCAGAGGCCTGATACCTGACTGCATGGACACTTTGAAGCCTGCTCTCCCATCTTGTGTCAGTCCATGACTTCACTGTTATGTTCACATTTTGTTTCAAGATATTCCACCTTTATGTGCCAGCAGAAAAAAAGGTGAACAGCTTTTGTAAAAACAACAGCATCTTTGGAGGATTTGGCAGCATCTGCAATGACAAGGTTTAATGTGTGTGCACCACATGGAACAAACACAGCTCTGTGATTCATTCTCAACAGTCTGGCTTGTACTCCTTGGTGTTTACCTTTCATATTGGCCCCACTGTCATATGCTTGCCCTCTGCAATTGTCAAATGGAATTTTCAGATCAGTCAGCTTGTCCAAGATGACTGTAGACAGACTTAAGCCAGTTGTAGCCTCAACATTCACAAAGCCGAGGAAGTGCTCCTTTATCTCTGGCTGTCCCTTTAAAGCCACACTTCTGAGGATAATGGACATCTGCTCCTGGTGACTAATGTCAGGTGTACAGTCTAAGATAATGGAGAAGTATTTTGAGTCTCTCACTTGAGTCACAATAGTTGTGAGAATCCTGTCACTCACAAGCTGTATCAGCTCATTCTGTATGTCCTTACTAAGGTCATGAGCATGTGTCTCTCCGTCTTTAATTCTGAGACATGATTTTCCAAAACAGGGTCAAATTTAGCTAATAATTCAAGCTCTTTTAGAAAGTTTCCATTATCTGGTTGAAAGAGCTTATCTGATGAACCTCTGAATGCTAGGTTTCTTTCAGCTAGAGACTGTGTGATACTTATGAGGCGTGTAAGGACATCTCGCCATCTCTTTCTTTCAGCCTCCAAAGCTGTCATTTCTATGTGGTCAAGTGTTTTTCCACGACTTAAGCACAGATCAAGTTCTCTCCACTTAATCATATTGCTTGTGTGTTCAGGACTACCCTCATGCTGCTTGAGAATGGCGTTGATATTTGACCAGTCATTAACACCTTCTCCTATTATTTTGTGTTTTTTTGTGGAAAAGAGTTTACAGCAAAAACAATACACAGCATTGTTTTTCACTGAGTATAAAGCCAGCTCCTGGTAATCTTTTCACCATTTGACAACCGTCTCTGTATTAATCCTGGATGGAACCCTCTTCTGGACTTGTCTTTGGGGTAAGAAAAATCCACTCCTGGCTTGAATGGACCTCTGCGCACTAACTCAGTCCACATACAGTCTGTTAAGACTGGGGGCCAGTGTGCTGGACCATTTGGTGGAGCAGAGACTGTTGCTTTAGGGTCTGAGCTAGCTTCTGATGCTTGCTGTACACACGCACTTAACGGTGGCTGGACTGGACCTGTGCTGCTGCTGGTTGAAGGTGGCTCATCTGTGCCTGTCTTATCTGGGTCTGTCCCTCCACTGGCTGACTGACTGGCCTCTGTGCTGCTTGTTAGGAACTTAAGCATAGCACCTGTAAAATAAAGATCAGGCTACCATTAATTCAGCTCCATCAAATTGACTGCACTTGTTTTACCTTCATATACTTAAAATGTAGGTGAATTAGATTATTATTTTGCCTATTTAGAACCATTGTCATACTATTTCACGAGTTTTATTTATTCACTAATATATCTGCATCTATATTTGCCTGTGGGCTATCCAAGCAAACAAAATTCAATCTTAGTAAATATTTATCCATTACTTTCCATGTTGTATAAGTGCAGTTGTAACTACTGTTAGAAATAATCAATACATTGGAGCGGAACTTTAAAAGATAATTCACTGTTTCTGGACGGATTATATTTGTCCACTTCCGGTAGTATTACCGGATGTTGTTTTTAGCCTCAGATAGCATAAAGCTAATATTGTATTGTATATATGAGTAGAGGGAGAAGGACCAGTGGAGTTACATACTAAACACACTGCCTCTACCTCTCACTCATTGATGCTGCAATGATACAGTTGCGTGTTTAATAACTGATAAACCTCAGAAGGATTGCATAATAGAATATTGTAGTTGAGAGCTCCAGGACTTCGCTAACAAGATGGCGCCGGTGACGTCATATGAGGACCCGCCCCCGACGACGTCAGCCTATAGAAGAGTCCGGAGAACCCCATATGACAAGCGGCCAACAGGATCCAGCCCCCCGCTATCAACCAATGAGAGCACGAGAGTGGAGCGCGTCTTATTTTGAAGTTGTTTATTGTATGTCCGGAAAGGGGTGGTTCTATAAAACATGTTTGTATTGTAGAACCGAGTTCTCTTTTGTTCCGGACCGCCAGACACTAACTACTGATGAGCTCCACTCAGTCAGTGGCCTGTGGACGCGTGTCCCGGGCTATTGAGCCACAGCTGTGAAACTTTTGTAAAACCTACTACTGCATCCATTATTAAACACTCATTTTATAACTTTTAAGGGAGGTTTGCTTTCTTTCTTTTAAACCGACTCCTGGGCTTCAAATAAACGAACATTTCTTACACTACACTCAGAGCGATTGATATAACACTTAAATTACAGAAGCTAGCAAGACGCACACGGAGACGGTCCGGGGTTCACCCAGGGCTCACCGCCCTGTTATGTAGGTCAAACACGGACTAGCCCCGTCCCTCCCACTCTCCCACCCGGAGAGGAGAGTTACCTTACTGCTGTTGCTGCTGTTCATTTCCATGCACTTTCTTTTTTCTCTTTTCACTCTCCGAGGGATAACTCCGCTTCATCTTGCTGATGCCGTTGGTGCACATGCATCACTGGCAATCTGACGTGCGCGAGCAGCGCGACGGACGGTCACGTTGTCACGTTTTTTTTTTCTTTTTCCCACGGGGTCTCTATGAGTTTGCGGGGCCCTACGCAACATGCGTAGTGTGCGTATTTGGTGAACCGGTACTGCACATAATCCCATACTAATGATGCCATTGGTAAATAGACAGATTGCAGTTTTACATAAAATCCAGTGTTGTCCATCGAGTGTTACCGTGATTCCTCAGTAGCATCTGAACCCCATATTTACAATCCTGCCTTGTTGCGGCACATATGAGTGGAAACTTCTTGCCCTGTAGGTTGGCTGAAGTTCAGAAAGGTTGTTTTCTTCCTCCAGTTTTGGCAAACACAAAAAAGAGAACTGGGAACAGAGAGGGTCATGTAAAACGTTGCCTCTCAAATCCTGCTTCTGTTCCACCTCCCTCCATAAATCATTTACTGAAAGCAGAAGTTCAGATAGACACTGAGCAAACACACTCCATATAAATCTGTTCCATTAATGCTAACAGGATTTATTTGACCTTGCTATGTTTGAATTCTTTGGCATCATTACCCAGATCACCTGTGATTGTGTTTTGGATTGTTGATACAACAGTGCTTGTAATTATATCTTTAGATTGTTTTGATCTATCCCTTTCTCTATAGAGAGGTGTTGGAGTTACCATTGCATTCTCATCTCATTTTGAATTTAATTTAAAGGGAATATGTTTCATTTTGTCAGGATGTACAAAACTGGGCTGATGTAATTAGGATCCATGCACTGAGAAGATATAATCGGAGGATGAAACCCTCTTTATTGGTTACACGCACGCACGCACGCACGCACGCACACAGCAAAATCGTAAGTGTTAATTTAAGTCTTATAGAGTTAAATTAACACTGTCTTGGTGTCTACTCGTCGTTGCTGTACAAGAAAACATATGCCGGTAAGTATTTACATGCTGTCTTACTTCAGAATTATTCAGAAACAATTTGTGTAAATTTATAAGTAATGAAAATACTGCTGTAAATTCATAGTTACATCGATGTATGCTAACGGCTAGCGTATCGATGTAATTTCTCATAGTGGTTAGCATTAAGCTAACGCAGAGTTTATTATGTAGTTGTTAGCACACGTGAAAAGTCTTAAAATATGTTGGATTATTTCCATGCAGGAAACTAATGTACCTTTTCTTGTGTGTTTTACAGTTTTACAGTGTTTTCTGATTACAACTTTGAACGGAAGTCCTGAAGCAGAGTTTTTCTTGTGAACCTGTTATCTGTCTGCCCAGCTATAGCAGAATACTGACAGTATTGTTTATAAACCATCTTTAACACTAAAATGTGTTATTGCCCTTCAGTGAGTGTTCATTTGGAACCTTCAGAATTTTAGATGAGGGAAATTTATTTACATAAAAATTATCCTTTTTGATAAGGGTCCCCCCTTATTTAAAAAATACTCGTTTTGATAAGGGTCCCCCCGTATGTAAAAAATATATTTATTGATAAGGGTCCCCCCTTATGTAAAAATTATCCTTTTTGATAAGGGTCCCCCCTTATGTAAAAAATATCTTATTTGATAAGGGTCTCCCCTTATGTAAAAATTATAGTTATTGATAAGGGTCCCCCCTTATGTAAAAAATATATTTATTGATAAGGGTCCCCCCTTATGTAAAAAATATCTTATTTGATAAGGGTCCCCCCTTATGTAAAAATTATCTTTTTGATAAGGGTCCCCCCTTATGTAAAAAATATCTTATTTGATAAGGGTCCCCCCTTATGTAAAAATGATCCCTTTTGATAAGGGTCCCCCCTTATGTAAAAATATCTTATTTGATAAGGGTCCCCCCTTATGTAAAAATTATAGTTATTGATAAGGGTCCCCCCTTATTTAAAAATTACCCTTTTTGATAAAGGTCCCCCCTTATGTAAAAATTATATTTTTGATAAGGGTCCCCCCTTATGTAAAAATTATCTATTTTGATAAGGGTCCCCCCTTATGTAAAAATTAGTATTTTGATAAGGGTCCCCCCTTATGTAAAAATTAGCTATTTTGATAAGGGTCCCCCCTTATGTAAAAATTATCTATTTTGATAAGGGTCCCCCCTTATGTAAAAATTAGTTATTTTGATAAGGGTCCCCCCTTATGTAAAAATTATCTATTTTGATAAGGGTCCCCCCTTATGTAAAAATTATATTTTTGATAAGGGTCCCCCCTTATGTAAAAATTAGTTATTTTGATAAGGGTCCCCCCTTATGTAAAAATTAGTTATTTTGATAAGGGTCCCCCCTTATGTAAAAATTAGCTATTTTGATAAGGGTCCCCCCTTATGTAAAAATTAGCTATTTTGATAAGGGTCCCCCCTTATGTAAAAATTATCTATTTTGATAAGGGTCCCCCCTTATGTAAAAATTATCTATTTTGATAAGGGTCCCCCCTTATGTAAAAATTAGTTATTTTGATAAGGGTCCCCCCTTATGTAAAAATTATATTTTTGATAAGGGTCCCCCCTTATGTAAAAATTAGCTATTTTGATAAGGGTCCCCCCTTATGTAAAAATTAGCTATTTTGATAAGGGTCCCCCCTTATGTAAAAATTAGCTATTTTGATAAGGGTCCCCCCTTATGTAAAAATTATTATTTTGATAAGGGTCCCCCCTTATGTAAAAATTAGCTATTTTGATAAGGGTCCCCCCTTATGTAAAAATTAGTTATTTTGATAAGGGTCCCCCCTTATGTAAAAATTAGCTATTTTGATAAGGGTCCCCCCTTATGTAAAAATTAGCTATTTTGATAAGGGTCCCCCCTTATGTAAAAATAATATTTTGATAAGGGTCCCCCCTTATGTAAAAATTAGTTATTTTGATAAGGGTCCCCCCTTATGTAAAAATTAGTATTTTGATAAGGGTCCCCCCTTATGTAAAAATTATATTTTTGATAAGGGTCCCCCCTTATGTAAAAATTAGTTATTTTGATAAGGGTCCCCCCTTATGTAAAAATTAGTTATTTTGATAAGGGTCCCCCCTTATGTAAAAATAATATTTTTGATAAGGGTCCCCCCTTATGTAAAAATTAGTTATTTTGATAAGGGTCCCCCCTTATGTAAAAATTAGCTATTTTGATAAGGGTCCCCCCTTATGTAAAAATTAGCTATTTTGATAAGGGTCCCCCCTTATGTAAAAATTAGTTATTTTGATAAGGGTCCCCCCTTATGTAAAAATTAGCTATTTTGATAAGGGTCCCCCCTTATGTAAAAATTAGCTATTTTGATAAGGGTCCCCCCTTATGTAAAAATTAGCTATTTTGATAAGGGTCCCCCCTTATGTAAAAATTAGCTATTTTGATAAGGGTCCCCCCTTATGTAAAAATTAGCTATTTTGATAAGGGTCCCCCCTTATGTAAAAATTAGCTATTTTGATAAGGGTCCCCCCTTATGTAAAAATTATATTTTTGATAAGGGTCCCCCCTTATGTAAAAATTAGCTATTTTGATAAGGGTCCCCCCTTATGTAAAAATTAGCTATTTTGATAAGGGTCCCCCCTTATGTAAAAATTATCTATTTTGATAAGGGTCCCCCCTTATGTAAAAATTAGCTATTTTGATAAGGGTCCCCCCTTATGTAAAAATTAGCTATTTTGATAAGGGTCCCCCCTTATGTAAAAATTAGTATTTTGATAAGGGTCCCCCCTTATGTAAAAATTAGCTATTTTGATAAGGGTCCCCCCTTATGTAAAAATTATATTTTTGATAAGGGTCCCCCCTTATGTAAAAATTAGCTATTTTGATAAGGGTCCCCCCTTATGTAAAAATTAGTTATTTTGATAAGGGTCCCCCCTTATGTAAAAATTATATTTTTGATAAGGGTCCCCCCTTATGTAAAAATTAGCTATTTTGATAAGGGTCCCCCCTTATGTAAAAATTATATTTTGATAAGGGTCCCCCCTTATGTAAAAATTAGTTATTTTGATAAGGGTCCCCCCTTATGTAAAAATTATATTTTTGATAAGGGTCCCCCCTTATGTAAAAATTAGTTATTTTGATAAGGGTCCCCCCTTATGTAAAAATTATATTTTTGATAAGGGTCCCCCCTTATGTAAAAATTAGTTATTTTGATAAGGGTCCCCCCTTATGTAAAAATTAGCTATTTTGATAAGGGTCCCCCCTTATGTAAAAATTAGCTATTTTGATAAGGGTCCCCCCTTATGTAAAAATTATCTATTTTGATAAGGGTCCCCCCTTATGTAAAAATTAGCTATTTTGATAAGGGTCCCCCCTTATGTAAAAATTAGCTATTTTGATAAGGGTCCCCCCTTATGTAAAAATTATATTTTTGATAAGGGTCCCCCCTTATGTAAAAATTAGCTATTTTGATAAGGGTCCCCCCTTATGTAAAAATTATATTTTTGATAAGGGTCCCCCCTTATGTAAAAATTAGCTATTTTGATAAGGGTCCCCCCTTATGTAAAAATTAGTTATTTTGATAAGGGTCCCCCCTTATGTAAAAATTAGCTATTTTGATAAGGGTCCCCCCTTATGTAAAAATTAGTATTTTGATAAGGGTCCCCCCTTATGTAAAAATTAGCTATTTTGATAAGGGTCCCCCCTTATGTAAAAATTAGTTATTTTGATAAGGGTCCCCCCTTATGTAAAAATTATCTATTTTGATAAGGGTCCCCCCTTATGTAAAAATTAGCTATTTTGATAAGGGTCCCCCCTTATGTAAAAATAATATTTTTGATAAGGGTCCCCCCTTATGTAAAAATTATCTATTTTGATAAGGGTCCCCCCTTATGTAAAAATTAGTTATTTTGATAAGGGTCCCCCCTTATGTAAAAATTAGCTATTTTGATAAGGGTCCCCCCTTATGTAAAAATTATATTTTTGATAAGGGTCCCCCCTTATGTAAAAATTAGTTATTTTGATAAGGGTCCCCCCTTATGTAAAAATTAGCTATTTTGATAAGGGTCCCCCCTTATGTAAAAATTAGATTTTTGATAAGGGTCCCCCCTTATGTAAAAATTATTATTTTGATAAGGGTCCCCCCTTATGTAAAAATTATATTTTTGATAAGGGTCCCCCCTTATGTAAAAATTAGTTATTTTGATAAGGGTCCCCCCTTATGTAAAAATTAGCTATTTTGATAAGGGTCCCCCCTTATGTAAAAATTAGCTATTTTGATAAGGGTCCCCCCTTATGTAAAAATTAGTTATTTTGATAAGGGTCCCCCCTTATGTAAAAATTAGTTATTTTGATAAGGGTCCCCCCTTATGTAAAAATTAGCTATTTTGATAAGGGTCCCCCCTTATGTAAAAATTAGCTATTTTGATAAGGGTCCCCCCTTATGTAAAAATTAGTTATTTTGATAAGGGTCCCCCCTTATGTAAAAATTAGTTATTTTGATAAGGGTCCCCCCTTATGTAAAAATTAGTTATTTTGATAAGGGTCCCCCCTTATGTAAAAATTAGTATTTTGATAAGGGTCCCCCCTTATGTAAAAATTATATTTTTGATAAGGGTCCCCCCTTATGTAAAAATTAGTATTTTGATAAGGGTCCCCCCTTATGTAAAAATTAGTATTTTGATAAGGGTCCCCCCTTATGTAAAAATTAGTTATTTTGATAAGGGTCCCCCCTTATGTAAAAATTAGTATTTTGATAAGGGTCCCCCCTTATGTAAAAATTAGCTATTTTGATAAGGGTCCCCCCTTATGTAAAAATTAGTTATTTGATAAGGGTCCCCCCTTATGTAAAAATTAGCTATTTTGATAAGGGTCCCCCCTTATGTAAAAATTAGTATTTTGATAAGGGTCCCCCCTTATGTAAAAATTAGTTATTTTGATAAGGGTCCCCCCTTATGTAAAAATTAGCTATTTTGATAAGGGTCCCCCCTTATGTAAAAATTAGCTATTTTGATAAGGGTCCCCCCTTATGTAAAAATTAGTTATTTTGATAAGGGTCCCCCCTTATGTAAAAATTAATATTTTGATAAGGGTCCCCCCTTATGTAAAAATTAGTTATTTTGATAAGGGTCCCCCCTTATGTAAAAATTAGATATTTTGATAAGGGTCCCCCCTTATGTAAAAATAGATATTTTGATAAGGGTCCCCCCTTATGTAAAAATTAGTATTTTGATAAGGGTCCCCCCTTATGTAAAAATTAGTTATTTTGATAAGGGTCCCCCCTTATGTAAAAATTAGTTATTTTGATAAGGGTCCCCCCTTATGTAAAAATTAGTTATTTTGATAAGGGTCCCCCCTTATGTAAAAATTAATATTTTGATAAGGGTCCCCCCTTATGTAAAAATTAGCTATTTTGATAAGGGTCCCCCCTTATGTAAAAATTAGCTATTTTGATAAGGGTCCCCCCTTATGTAAAAATTAGTTATTTTGATAAGGGTCCCCCCTTATGTAAAAATTAGCTATTTTGATAAGGGTCCCCCCTTATGTAAAAATTAGCTATTTTGATAAGGGTCCCCCCTTATGTAAAAATTAGCTATTTTGATAAGGGTCCCCCCTTATGTAAAAATTAGTTATTTTGATAAGGGTCCCCCCTTATGTAAAAATTAGTTATTTTGATAAGGGTCCCCCCTTATGTAAAAATTATATTTTTGATAAGGGTCCCCCCTTATGTAAAAATTAGTTATTTTGATAAGGGTCCCCCCTTATGTAAAAATTAGTATTTTTGATAAGGGTCCCCCCTTATGTAAAAATTAGCTATTTTGATAAGGGTCCCCCCTTATGTAAAAATTAGCTATTTTGATAAGGGTCCCCCCTTATGTAAAAATTAGCTATTTTGATAAGGGTCCCCCCTTATGTAAAAATTAGCTATTTTGATAAGGGTCCCCCCTTATGTAAAAATTAGTTATTTTGATAAGGGTCCCCCCTTATGTAAAAATAATATTTTTGATAAGGGTCCCCCCTTATGTAAAAATTAGCTATTTTGATAAGGGTCCCCCCTTATGTAAAAATTAGTATTTTGATAAGGGTCCCCCCTTATGTAAAAATTAGCTATTTTGATAAGGGTCCCCCCTTATGTAAAAATTAGTATTTTGATAAGGGTCCCCCCTTATGTAAAAATTAGCTATTTTGATAAGGGTCCCCCCTTATGTAAAAATTAGTTATTTTGATAAGGGTCCCCCCTTATGTAAAAATTAGTTATTTTGATAAGGGTCCCCCCTTATGTAAAAATTATATTTTTGATAAGGGTCCCCCCTTATGTAAAAATTAGATATTTTGATAAGGGTCCCCCCTTATGTAAAAATTAGTTATTTTGATAAGGGTCCCCCCTTATGTAAAAATTAGCTATTTTGATAAGGGTCCCCCCTTATGTAAAAATTATATTTTTGATAAGGGTCCCCCCTTATGTAAAAATTAGTTATTTTGATAAGGGTCCCCCCTTATGTAAAAATTAGCTATTTTGATAAGGGTCCCCCCTTATGTAAAAATTAGCTATTTTGATAAGGGTCCCCCCTTATGTAAAAATTAGCTATTTTGATAAGGGTCCCCCCTTATGTAAAAATTAGTTATTTTGATAAGGGTCCCCCCTTATGTAAAAATTAGCTATTTTGATAAGGGTCCCCCCTTATGTAAAAATTAGCTATTTTGATAAGGGTCCCCCCTTATGTAAAAATTAGTTATTTTGATAAGGGTCCCCCCTTATGTAAAAATTAGTTATTTTGATAAGGGTCCCCCCTTATGTAAAAATTAGTATTTTGATAAGGGTCCCCCCTTATGTAAAAATTAGTTATTTTGATAAGGGTCCCCCCTTATGTAAAAATTAGCTATTTTGATAAGGGTCCCCCCTTATGTAAAAATTAGCTATTTTGATAAGGGTCCCCCCTTATGTAAAAATTAGTATTTTGATAAGGGTCCCCCCTTATGTAAAAATAATATTTTTGATAAGGGTCCCCCCTTATGTAAAAATTAGTTATTTTGATAAGGGTCCCCCCTTATGTAAAAATTAGATATTCTTGATAAGGGTCCCCCCTTATGTAAAAATTAGTTATTTTGATAAGGGTCCCCCCTTATGTAAAAATTATTATTTTGATAAGGGTCCCCCCTTATGTAAAAATTAGCTATTTTGATAAGGGTCCCCCCTTATGTAAAAATTAGTTATTTTGATAAGGGTCCCCCCTTATGTAAAAATTAGTTATTTTGATAAGGGTCCCCCCTTATGTAAAAATAATATTTTTTGATAAGGGTAACCACCGTATTTGATAAATATTAGTTTTGAGTTATTTTGCAAGTTAGGGCCCCCCCTTATGTAAATTAGTTATGTTGTTAAGGGTACCCCCTTATCGTAAAATGTAGTTAATTGGATATGGGGTCCCACTATTATGTAAAAAGTAGTTATTTTGATAAGGGGCCACAATTTGGGTATAAATGTTGATTTTTGGGAGAGGGGTCCCCACTTTTTTAAATTCGTTGGTGATTTGGAGACAGGGTTAACCACGCTGATGTTTAAAAAATTATGTTGTGGGGTTTTGGGTAAACAGGTGCGGGTTTTTGAGGGCTGGGGCGGTAGTTGGGGAACACACCAGCAGGTGGGTTTTTTTGTGAGTGGGGGTGTAGGGGAACAAAAGGGTTGGTTTTTGGCCTGGGTGGGGGAGCTAGGGGCACAAACCACAAACAGGTGGGTTCTTTTGGACGGGTGGGGGTTAGTGGCTATGCGGGACACAACGCTGTGGTTTTTTTTAGTGGTTGAGGGGTGTAGGGGAAACCAAATGTGTGGGCTTTTTGAGAATTGCTGTGGTCGGCGTTGATGGGGCCCACCACCGAGTTGGCTTTTTGGTGCCCAGTGCGGGCCGTGGATGGGGCGAACAAAATGGTGCGGTTTTGGTGAGTGGGGCCGCACCTAGTTGGGGGAACACCAACCAGGTCCGGAACGTCTCTTCTCGGTCCGGGTGAGGGGTTTGTTCGGGCGAAACCCAAAAAACGGTGGGTTTCTTTGGAGCGGTGGCGGGTGAAGGGGCCCAACTCACCCAATAGATGTGCTCACGGGCTTTTTGGAAGCTTTTGGTGGAGATAGGGGAACACATAGATGGCTTAATTTGGTGTCTAGATGGGGTAGATTGGCGTCAACATCAGTTGGGGGATTATAGTTTTGGGGGCGTGAAGGGGACCACAAAGGAGGGGTTTTCAGGCGGATTGGGGTGTGAAGGGGCCCAGAAACAAGTGGGTTTTCTGCAGTGCGGTGGAGGCTGTGGGTTGGGGCCATAAGGTCGGGTTTTTTTTTTCGTCCGGGTGGTGGTGATTGGGGGAACACAACAGGTAGGGTTTTTGGTTGTGGGTTGGGTTTATGGGACCAACGGTGGGTTTTTGGGATGGTTGTTGTTGAGTCAGGGGCTCAACCACCAGGTGGGTTTTCTGTTGAGTGGCGTGTGAGCATTTGCGGCGCAAACGGTGGGTCTTAATTATGTGTGTGGCGTTTGAAGTTGGCACGTACCACTTACAACGTGGGTAATCTCTTAGTATCGGTTCTTTGCGATGTAAGGGTGACCCCAACCCTTAGGACTCCCTCCAAATAATAATTAGTTCTTTGCGATTCCAAGGGGGGAGCCCCTCTCACTGTAAAAGCTTTGCCTAAATATGGCAATTATTTCTGTTAAGGGTCCTCCCCCTTATGTAAACAACTTACCGTTTTTTTTTGTCCATTAACGGGTCCCCCCTTATGTAAAAATTAGTTATTTTGATAAGGGTCCCCCCTTATGTAAAAA
Source organism: Eleginops maclovinus (assembly GCF_036324505.1). Lineage (NCBI taxonomy): Eukaryota > Metazoa > Chordata > Actinopteri > Perciformes > Eleginopidae > Eleginops > Eleginops maclovinus. Next base: position 8,305,189 of record NC_086358.1, read on the forward strand.
TTACATTTCTTGATAAGGGTCCCCCCTTATGTAAAAAATGTGTTATTTTGATAAGGGTCCCCCCTTATGTAAAAATTATATTTTTGATAAGGGTCCCCCCTTATGTAAAAATTATCTTTCTGGATAAGGGTCCCCCCTTATGTAAAAATTAGTTATTTTGATAAGGGTCCCCCCTTATGTAAAAATTATCTATTTTGATAAGGGTCCCCCCTTATGTAAAAATTAGCTATTTTGATAAGGGTCCCCCCTTATGTAAAAATTAGCTATTTTGATAAGGGTCCCCCCTTATGTAAAAATTAGCTATTTTGATAAGGGTCCCCCCTTATGTAAAACTTAGCTATTTTGATAAGGGTCCCCCCTTATGTAAAAATAATATTTTTTGATAAGGGTCCCCCCTTATGTAAAAATTAGATTTCTTGATAAGGGTCCCCCCTTATGTAAAAATTAGTTATTTTGATAAGGGTCCCCCCTTATGTAAAAATTATCTATTTTGATAAGGGTCCCCCCTTATGTAAAAATTAGCTGTTTTGATAAGGGTCCCCCCTTATGTAAAAATTATCTATTTTGATAAGGGTCCCCCCTTATGTAAAAATTATCTATTTTGATAAGGGTCCCCCCTTATGTAAAAATTAGCTATTTTGATAAGGGTCCCCCCTTATGTAAAAATTATCTATTTTGATAAGGGTCCCCCCTTATGTAAAAATTTGCTATTTTGATAAGGGTCCCCCCTTATGTAAAAATTATTATTTTGATAAGGGTCCCCCCTTATGTAAAAATTATCTATTTTGATAAGGGTCCCCCCTTATGTAAAAATTATCTATTTTGATAAGGGTCCCCCCCTTATGTAAAAATTAGTTATTTTGATAAGGGTCCCCCCTTATGTAAAAATTATATTTATTAGGTAAGGGTCCCCCCTTATGTAAAAATTAGCTATTTTGATAAGGGTCCCCCCTTATGTAAAAATAATATTTTTGATAAGGGTCCCCCCTTATGTAAAAATTAGATTTCTTGATAAGGGTCCCCCCTTATGTAAAAATTAGTTATTTTGATAAGGGTCCCCCCTTATGTAAAAATTATCTATTTTGATAAGGGTCCCCCCTTATGTAAAAATTAGCTGTTTTGATAAGGGTCCCCCCTTATGTAAAAATTATCTATTTTGATAAGGGTCCCCCCTTATGTAAAAATTATCTATTTTGATAAGGGTCCCCCCTTATGTAAAAATTTGCTATTTTGATAAGGGTCCCCCCTTATGTAAAAATTATCTATTTTGATAAGGGTCCCCCCTTATGTAAAAATTTGCTATTTTGATAAGGGTCCCCCCTTATGTAAAAATTATATATTTTGATAAGGTTCCCCCCTTATGTAAAAATTAGTTATTTTGATAAGGGTCCCCCCTTATGTAAAAATTAGTTATTTTGATAAGGGTCCCCCCTTATGTAAAAATAATATTTATTAGGTAAGGGTCCCCCCTTATGTAAAAATTAGTTATTTTGATAAGGGTCCCCCCTTATGTAAAAATTAGTTATTTTGATAAGGGTCCCCCCTTGTGTAAAAATTAGCTGTTTTGATAAGGGTCCCCCCTTATGTAAAAATTTGCTATTTTGATAAGGGTCCCCCCTTATGTAAAAATTATCTATTTTGATAAGGGTCCCCCCTTATGTAAAAATTTGCTATTTTGATAAGGGTCCCCCCTTATGTAAAAATTTGCTATTTTGATAAGGGTCCCCCCTTATGTAAAAATGTTTTTTTTTGATAAGGGTCCCCCCTTATGTAAAAATTAGTTATTTTGATAAGGGTCCCCCCTTATGTAAAAATTTGCTTTTTTGATAAGGGTCCCCCCTTATGTAAAAATTAGTTATTTTGATAAGGGTCCCCCCTTATGTAAAAATAATATTTATTAGGTAAGGGTCCCCCCTTATGTAAAAATAATATTAATTAGGTAAGGGTCCCCCTTATGAATAAATTAGCTACTTTGATAAGGGTCCCCCCTTATGTAAAAATTAGCTACTTTGATAAGGGTCCCCCCTTATGTAAAAATTAGCTATTTTGGTAAGGGTCCCCCCTTATGAAGAACATGTTATGTTGAAAATATTTGTTTTGATGAGGCCCTATCAAAAAGACCCTAAAAAGCAAGATAAAATAGTGTTGTTTTTACCCCACTAGGTTGATGTGATACCTTTGTATTTTGCATCAGAGGTTCATATAAATAACACAAAATATACTCGACAAATAAATTTCAATGTATATTGTTTGAGAATGAAAACCTCCGTGGTTCCTTGGTGGAATTCACAAGCACTATTAACTGCTAAAAATAAGCCCCAATTTGGACAGCTAGAAAAATGACTTCCTTTTCTGCTGTGGACTTAAAGCTGGAACATGACAGTAAGCATGAAGGTAAGACACTGTTTCTTAAAAATGTCATCGTTAATTATACCATAACAAAATCATAGTAAAGTATTTGATTAAAATGTAATAGCATAATGTCATTAAAGAAAGATGTGTATGCGTGACATAAACGAGTCATAGTAAGGTCTATAAGTATAGACTGTGTCTTACGATGTGTAACAAATCCAACTGAGGTTTAAGTTTACCCAAAAAAAGTCATTATACAGCATGTCGAACATATCAGAGGTATAGTATTTCCAGATTATCAGAAACATTTGTATTTAAATACAAAAAAGGTCACATTATGGTATGTGGAGAAAAAACAAAAAACACTTCAAAGTATAGAAGTCAAAAAAATGGTCGACAGTATGTTGAATAAAAAGGCACAGTAGAGTTTGCCAAAATGATGAGAAAAATGACATTATATTATATTGTGTTGAAAAAAACTATAAAAGATACATAATATAGTTTGTCGAAAATATCATCATGGTAGGTAGACTATATATAAAAAGGTCAAGCTTTAGGACTTCTAGCAACAAACATGATGTCAGGCTCTAAATATGTATTTTTCGCTAAAGAAAACACGGTGTATTAAATTTCCTCCTTCCTGTCTTGATGCTTACCTCCAACATTGTAAGCTAGGCATTGATCACAACTGTATCGTTTGTTAGGTTGTTGCCACTCAGCTCACACTGCAGCAGTAAGATTTGTAGTTATATTTTTATTGTGATCCTGCTAAATGACAATTCCACCATTTCTCTTACATTTAAAAATTCAAGTAAATAGACAAATGTTCACATGATAACATGAATAGTGAATGTTAAAGGGTATACTGCACATCTTCTGGAAACAACAGAGTGCTAATAATGAAACACACATGTCATAATCACGATATAATGAATACAGCAAGATGGGTATTTGTCAGCTTTTATCCACATTTCTGAAAGGTCACACAATAAAAAGGCATTCAAAGACGCTGCTGTGTGCTGCAGAATAACATGCCAGGCCAATGGATACTGCTGAATATTTTACACATAAAGTAAAATACTTTTCTAGTCTCTAAATAAGTTTGAGTAAAGTCAGGGCAGTGGAGAGTTAATCCTCTCACATATTCAAATAAATAAAAAAAACTACTTACAGGAAATACACAAACAGAGAAATGCCAACCAGGGCTTCACATTAAAATAAATAACATCGGGTTCAACGCATTAAGAAATGGTACATTCAGAAATGAGGTCTACGTGTTCGAAAGAAGGGAGAAAATCTGCTTCACTGATTCTAAATGTAACGGAAAGGGACATGTTCTGTTAGTTACACATAGTTACACAAGCAGTTGCTTTTATCACAGGTTTAGAGTTGTGGTTTTAATTTCAATCTAGATTTAGATCAGTGATAACAGATAAGCTGTGTGTGAGAATGACATTTAAACAAATCAAGGTAAGGACTTACTAACCAGGAGTATTGCACTCAAATTCAAACATCATTACTTGGCACTCAGTAAAGTCTTTTTTTACGGACAGATGAAAATCAAAGGAGACAATATTTACTTTTGTGGAGCATGGACGATAAAAGAAAAAGGGAAACATTATAATAGAATTTGGTGTCTGTCATGTGTTATGTTGGATTGTGTTGAAAAACAGTACAATTCATCTGAATCCCAAATTGTTTTAAGGTTTACAACTCACAAAACTGATTTTCTTCAGATGTAATGAAGGAAATATGTCACACGATGGTTAGATTATGGTTTTAGGGTCTGTTTTCTTATTTTCGCCAAACAAATTGGTGTAGTGTCAATACATGTTTAGGCTAGTGGCAAGGAAACACTATGTATTAATAACTGAAGTGCCAAATAATACTTTTTTATAAAGATAAAAGGTCATCTACACCTACAAATATGGAAATGTTACACATCAAAACATAAGAAAGGGGAATAGTGGCCCCTAGTCAATCACATTTAAGTAAATGTTCAGGAAAGAAAATGCAAATGAGCAGTAGAAATAGAGAAATAAAGAAACGTCTAAAGTCATTATTGACAAGCTATCAAAACTACTCATCTAGAAAGATCCTGCATTTAAAATCAAGAGGCGCAAATCTAAATACAATTTCATCTATTCTTAAGGAAGATATGTGTTACATTTGAGTTCCACAAAAGGTTTAAGAACAAAAATCTCACGCTCTCCTCAAATCTAAATTCGCAACTGGAAATGACAGTAAAACATACGGTTAGCACAAAAAAACTAACATGTTTTTGACGACCTCACAACAATCGAGTCTCTCTTTTCAGACAGTTAAAGAAACACACGGAAATGACAGCAAAAGGAAAAATGTGCAAAATATTGTTTTAAGAAGACCTGGCTGTGTTTCTCCAAAGGATCTTAAAACTATAATCATTATTCCCTACAAACAAAGGAGGAAATATTTATTTGTTTTAGGCCTGTGAACAGTGTTAGCAAAGACACAAACTGGGAACTAATATCTGGTCACATTGTAATCCTCATTAGGAAAGATAATCTGATATTTTGGCCAATTATAGAAACATTTTATTTTGGTTAAAGTATTGTACGGCCACAAGACAATATTTCACTTTCACTTCATTTCTTAAGCCATCATAAGTGTTTCAGAGATGTTTACATTTATAAACATAACTTCTTTCAGGACTTTTGTCCCGAAATAAAATGCTTTGTGAAACCAGCCTGATATACAACTACACCATGACTTCATTAACTGCAGGGCAGTATGGCATCAGTTAAAGGCAACTCTATCACAAACAAAGTGATATGGGATGGTTTCACATCTGCCCCTGCACTAGTTAATGTTGCAGACTGCCTTGAAATGCTCGGCACGTATCGTCACCTTCAGGGCAGCGACAGCAGTGTCCAAGAAACCCCCTGAAGCACTGCCGCTCCTTTACAGAATATCTGAACACTGCTTCATCCTGGGAGCGCTGCCCAACATGAGCCCTTACAGTACTGTGAAACTGGAACAGGAAGAAATAACCAAACAAGCCAGCTTGTCAGCCTCCTTCACAATGCCTTAGAAAGAAAGAGCTCATACCTGAGAAAGAGAGAAGAATACTTTTTAACCTCTTCCGCTCACATCTCCCTTTCCTCTCGGACATGCAGACCTCCCTCTGTCTGCTCTGTGCTTCATTTGTGCGATACAAGCAAAGGGGGAACCAATAACAAACCTTCTTGGAACCGAATACATAATAAAGTCATCCTGTGCTAGGACTCTATCTCTTGGATTACATCTGGTTCTCATTCAACCCAGAGGACATTTGCAGCCCTCCTTCATCTCTCATGGTGTCATTTTTGGGGAGATAAAAACTGGCCCCCATTCCTGCTTCTCCTTCAAATGTGCTTCAGGGAAATGCTCCTTTTATCGTCAGGAAAAGGAATACTTTGAGACCCTGATCACATACGACTTCAATAAGAGCAGCTGCCTCTGGTTCTCCGCCTCTCTGTGGAGCTGCTCTACAACCAATAAACCAAGAAGAGCTTCCTGCCGCCCCCCCCCACATGATCGTCACCATTTTAAAGTGATGCTGAGTTAAACCCCTGCCCATCATGTGACCACGCAAAGAGGGCTGAATCACATCCTCAACTTGCTCAACCAACAAGAGGAGCATTTGACTCCTTTGAGAGGAGCGTATCCCAGAATCCCACAATGTGTCGGACGTCTTTTTTTGAAAGGAGAACCCTCCAAATTTAGAAGTGGCCAACCTTAGTGTCTCTCTTCATTTGTGGATCTTCCAGTTCCTGAGCAGGTGGAGCTTCCAGGTGGAGGGGGTCAGAGAGGAGGTGGGCAGGTGGAGCTGCTCCTTTAAGGAGGATGATGAGGAGGAAGAGGTCTGTAGGAACCTCCCTGCCCCCACCCTGCCCTCTGACACCCACGCCTTCAGCCCTGCAGCTGCAGACAGATACCCTGCAGATTAAAAAAAACAACACTCAGTAACATAACGAATAATTCCACACTTCAGAGATAAGACCTCTGGTAAAAACAACAGGTGGCATTTACTGGAAATGAAATGTCGTACATGATAACAGAAATAAATCGCTAATATAGCAACAAAGAAGTTCTACTGGAAGCTAAAAGAATAGCACGTTTATCTCCCTGCACAAAATGGAAGTGCAGGGTCCCCCCTTTTTACATTATCAAAAGAATATTTTCTATATAAGGGGACCCTTATCGAAAAGATCATTTTTACATAACGGGGACCCTTATGTAAAAATGTATTTCTTTGAAGTCGTTCTTTATTTAGCATTTTTTGTCCAGATACAGTTCATAAATCAATCCTACATCCAGCTACATCTTTTCTACATAAATTGGTTTTCTGTTCAACTTATCAGAGTTTTAGGGTCAAAACTATAAAAGTCTTTGAGTCTGAGAAGAGTTTCAAATAATAAAAGAACAAACTCAATATATGAATAAATGGATTCAATAGGATTCTGAATTAAGTTTATGAGGTTCAGATTTGACCAACTTTGCACAAACTTAACTCAAATCCCTTAAAAGAAAAAAATGAAATCTTGACTATCATTTTTTTTTTGTGAGAAGGAAAGTGAGTTTACATGCGTTACCAACACCAAATGTGACCCTAATCCTGTTCCCCGATCTGTATCGAGGAATGCAAATGCCCCTTTAGTGATGTTAGATGTTAGAGACAACATACGGTACCTCTGTTGTCTTCCCATGCACAGACAGCAGTGAGCCTCACTCCTGCAGCTCGGTCAGAGCCACACAGCATGCCGCTCTATCATCCTTACTCTGCGCCGGACTGTCCACCCCCCCACCTGTCGTCATGCTGCGGCTGCGACTGGTCAGCTTCTTCAGCTCGCTGGCGAAGGAAATGACTTTCTTTTTGTCTTCCCGCACCACCTGGGAACAAAAAAGGATCAATGATACTGCAGATAGACAGAATGTAGAGGAATGTGATTTTACTTCTATACATTTAATACTTTTTCTTCCTGTTCCATTGTGTTTTATACTCAAGAACTGTAGTAACTTTTATTTATTTATTAGTAACTCCTTGTGTCGTATCCTATCAATCATTCTTTGTGCGGTAATTATTTAAAACAAATGAATTAACATGCTTAAAATATTAAACTTTGATTTAATCAGGCAGCTCATATGAACATTATTACTTACAAACATGTCAGCACAAAATGCCTCAAGTATAAAACAACGATAAATAAATGAAATAAATACTGAAAGTCAACATATTAAAAAAATCATAAATATGATAGGTGTTACATTAAACAATATTAACAGATAAAACTTTACAGCAAATTATAAAAACAACAACAAAGCACAGAAAAGCAGTTCAAATAAGCGGAGCAGCATCAGGTTAAAGCACATACAAGCCATCATGCAGGTGTGGAAACACAAAGGCAAGCACATTACAACATGGCGGGAACGAGATGTGAATGAACAGCATGTTAGTGTAACAGTCAAAGTTCCTTAGAGCAGAAAACATGCATATGGGAGAGACGCCATTCACAAAAACATGGAAAATAAGCACTAAAAGGTCTCTAGCACAGGGAATAGGTCAGCATGTTTAGAGCTACCTGCTCTTTGAATTTAAGAATGAACTTTCCCGCGCCCCTCCAGCGGCTCTGAGCTTGGTAGACACACTCGTGATCGAGCAGCACCCGCTGCAGGGGCTTGGAGGTGGAGGACTTCTTCGAGCCGGCGTCCTTCGTCACTTCCTCCATCAGGAGGTAGTCACATGGGTTGGGATTGGCTAGGATGCTGTAGGAATACTTGGCCTTTGACAGAGTCTAGACAGATAGATAGATGGGAGGGGAAATAAGTTAAGACACTTTAGGGTTGGTGTACACATCTTTTATAAGTTGTAATGATGTCATCAGGTGCATCTTGACCCTCCGCACCTGCTGTATGATGTCCTGAGCCGTGCTGTAGCGCGGGGCCTTGATCACAGTGTGCGGCTGCTCTGGGGAAACTTCATGGACCTGGACGAAGAACATATCGTCCTCTGATGCTCCTCCTCCTACTCCTTCTCTACCTCCTACTGTCACCTCGTCCTCTCCGTCCAGCACCGAGTTCTTGTCATTCAAGTTCTGCAAGAAAAAAAAATGCACAGCAACATAAATCCAGATTTAAATTGAGTCATATGCAAATGTACTTAATGTAGCTACCTCAAATGAACCCCCCTGTCCCTTTAAGTGTTTATTTCAATGCATTATAACTTGTATAAGACAACCACAAGAGGGAGCCATAGTCTACATGATGGAGCACTAAAAAGGTGTGTATTGGCTGCTTTTTATGGTAGTTATGTAATAAATGTAACCAGAGTCACTGGGTGATCAATAACATAAACACAGATTAAAGTGTTTTGTATTATTCAACAGATACAATTTAAAAAATTGAAGTAATTGAATACCATAAAACTCAAGTAATAAATAGGTTTATTGCAGATAATATCCACTGAGATCAGTTTTATAGAGAGTGTGTGTCTGTGTGTACCTCCTCTCTTGTTTTGAGGCAGATCCTCCCCACGTATCCCTCCTCTGAGTTCCAGCTGGAAACCAGTCTGACCACTTCCTCCTCCGGTGCCAGAGGACGGTGCTGAGCACAACGCTTCACCTCGCTGCGCTCCTTCAACAGAGGAACCTTCTCCTCACACAGGAAGTACTCTGATGGGTTTCCCGAAGATGCTACGACCTGCGTAAGGAGGTATGACATAACACGACTAATGAAAAATGCCCCAAAAGAGAGACAAAAAACTCAAATCACCACTTTACTTTTGTACTAACCGTGTCCAGCAGCTGCTTGGCGGTGGTCTGCTCTGTCACAGAGAACACGGTGAAGAGTTCAGGGCCAGGAGCTGCGTACACCGTCACCTTGTGCTGCTGCGACGCGTGTTTCTCCTCTGAACTGAACAGCTGTGAGGAGAGCAGCAGGTTATGACAAACACACTGTCCTATTACTGCTTCAGCCGACAGTCTTTGAAGCACAATTGGAGGTACAGCACCCACAACCCCTGCTATTTCAGAACTTGAAAAGCTGCCAAGTCTTACCAGTGATGAGGGAGTAGCGCCCCCTGTGGGACCTTCCTCTATTCTGCGGCTGTAGATAAACAAGCTCGACACTTCCAGGGGTTCATTATGCTGCGTCCTCAGCTGGACATGTCTGTAACCTGAAACAAGAACATACATTTTTATTACATGTAGTCCAATAAAACCAACAATAACATTGTTTTGGAGAATCTTGCAATAGGTTGAATTGATTTGTATTAGTCAGGAACAAAACAAAAAAATCATGCCTCAATTATAGTTCATTTCAAAGCCCTTTATAAAATAAATTATATATATTGTAAATATTTTCTGCAGTGTCTGTCATTTGAATTAACTGCACATACTTCCTTAAACGTTGCTAATCAGGATTGTTTTTAAACTATTTTTTCAATGTTTTTCCAATAGCGTATTTCAGAAAAACAATACCTGCAGAAATTGTTATTGATTTATAAATACTTAAATATTTGCAGTCATTAAGTTCCATGCTTTCTCATGGTTGTATCTGCAGAATCTTATCTTCTTAGACTCCTACCTGGCTTGAGGGCCTTCAGAGGCAGCGTCCTCTGAGCAGTGGTCTGGGAGCTGTTGTTCTCCACCACGGCAAAGCGCAGGAAGCACATCTCTTCGAAGTGCACGGTGAACTGGAAGTGCTCGCTCCACATGGGGTTCAGGGTGTTGCGGTGGATGGGCTTGGTGCGGAAGTGGCAGCTGTCGATGGACATGCCCAGAACATCCACCTCAATGCAGGGGCTGCCAGCGTTATTCACGGGACACACGTTCTGACCAGAGACAATCTGAGAAGGAAAACAGAGAGACGGGGAGTGAGGATTAGAGAACAACAATATACACACTGTGTTAACAGCACTAAAATCAATGTTATTTTTTTGCTTATTGGATGGACACTCGAGCAGGCCGCAGAAGCCAACAAAATCAGTGAGGTCACTTTGACCCGCAAACACAGACTTTACGTTACGTTCACACACACACTCACACACACAGGTAATACGAATCCCTTGTGTTAATACTCCAGATCAGTGTTCATGATGAGAGTATGTTAGCAGATAACCTGAACCTCTCAGAGTCAATAGTAAAGATGTAAATAAAAGCAGATATATTATCAAAAGTTCCTAATTATAACATGATTTTGTTGTGTAATTCCAACATTAAGTCAAGCTTTTACTTACAGTCTTCCTGTCAACAAATCCTACACTCCTACTTTGCCAAGAAATTAACCCTAGTCTGAAATATTTTTCCCAGTTTTATTTTGACCAATACAGTTAAAGTCTGTAACTTGAACTTACGTTTTGTGATGATGCAATAACGTTAGGGATTTCATTGTTCAGTTCCACAAACAATATTCAAAAGTGCAGACAGACGGAGGGGGGTTGTGAGACAGAGTTGACATATTGCAATGCACAGCTTTTATGAGGTCCTGTTCTCAATCACTGGTATATGGAGCTTACTGGGTGGCCCTCATGATTGTCACATATAAGCACGTAGAGACCTCTTCACAATAAAACTGTCCAAACACACCTTAATGACCCTAATATTAGTAACAACTGTAGGAGGGACCAGTTAAAACGCCTGTGCATAAATTGCAGGCAAGGTTATGAAGGGAAAACAAGCTAAAGAAAGATTTGAGACTTTTAAAACTGTACCATGAAACATTTTATATTTGCAGCTATGATAGGATCCGAGACTCTTTACTTAGGAAATGGATTGCACAGTACTCCTGAATATAAACCGACAGTATGAAAGAGGTTAGTAATAAGTAATATAGGAAGGAGTGAGGATGAGAGTGCAGAGCACGACCTATCCGGGACAAAGTCGTCCTCCTGATTGATTTTCCACTCTGCTCCAAATGTCACATTAACTCACAGTGAGAGAGTAGACGGCGGGGCTCATCTTCTCCACATCCCTCTCCATCGGACAGAACTGCTGATAGAGTGGACAGCTACGGTCCCACAGCACCGCCGGCTTCAGGACAGTAGCCACAGCCGCCGTTGGCCTCGAACAGAGCTGTGTTCAACTGCATGGGCAAGTCTGAGGGGAAAGAAATCAGGTAATGATATAAACAAATGACAGTTCTTAATTAACCTGAGGATGTCAAAAAGTTGAATAACACCGACAAACATTTTAAATTTGATGCGGTAGTTGTTTTACTAGGTTGGATTTTTTTGTTGGTGTTTGCTTTATAAGAGTGCAGGTAATTGTCTTCTTACACACAGCTGGATGATTGTGTTGAGTAAAATGTATTTCTAAATGATTGGGAGAATGATTTGAAATACAGAGACAGAGGAAACATGAGGGTTGAACTAAAGTGAAAGAAGTAAAAAGGAAGGGAGTGGGACAAAAATCTAACGAGAATAAGAAAGAGGAGGATGAGAGGTTATTCTAAATGTTATATGCCTTTTAGAGAAAGCAACTTCATCTGAGGTCAGACAGCGAACACAGACAGAAGATCATTTGCGGAATGAGAAAAAGACTTGATAAAGGACAGAGTAAGTTAGAAAGAACTAGTAAAAGAAAGAAAGAGGAAAAAGAGAGCAACAGAAAACATAGACAAAATAAGAAAATGAGAGAAAATGGGAACGTTGGGATCAATAAGTCTTTTAGATATTTTCTTTCAAATTGTAAAAAGCTTGCATTATCATTTAAACGAGTCCTTGACTTTGCTCTGTATCACATTACAAAGGAGGAAGATGACAGAATATACTTTCCTTTATGTTCCTACTTGGGATTAAGTGATATGATATACATAAAAAAGGGACTTAATGAGTAATGTTTGATGGTGAGTGAGTCATACATTAACAGAGAGTACTGTTTAAGTAATTTGCACACATAGAGTTTCAGCGTCTCCCCTCACCATCAGTCTGATAGTTGAGGGCCACCAGCTGGATGCCGTGCAGCCAGAAGAGCAGAGGGTTGGGGTTTGTCGAGTCGATCCTAGTGGCTGCTGGGTAAGTTCTGAGCAGCTGGCAGCCCGTGTGCTGGATCAGCTTCTGAGAGTAGCGGCGACACAGGCGCTTGGCGGCGTTCTCGTTGACGGAGGAGATGTGATAGCACTTGGGCGTGCGGATGATGGCGCTGAGTGAGGTGGGGGGGTTCAGGATGGGAGATGTCTGCTGCTGCTCCTCCCAGCTCAGTCGCTCGCTGCCACCTAGAGGGAGGAGAGGGAGACATTTAAAGGCCATGCTGCATTTAGGGATATGATTGTCCATGAAGAGTTAGAGCAGCTATAAGAACCAATCAGGATTCAGCAAAGGTTTAATCAAAATCTGATGACAGTTTTTCTGGCCCAATTAAAATACTTGTTTAGTTGCACCCATAAACCGATACAAGGAACAAATAAATACAATATATTTTCAATTTTCAAGAATCTGATGCCCTGCTCACCTTTACCAGGGGTGCGGCTCTGAGTCAGCGCGGGAGCAGGAGCTGTACCAAATATGGACTTCATGCTCTTTCCCCGGTCCTTCCCTCTGCCAGAGCCGGCAGGAGACAGCGTGGACAGGCCTGTGTTCCCACACACAAGAAGCAGACGGAGGAAAGTGGTCAATAATGCAACACAGACAGACTGGAGACACCCGGCTCATGACATCAGTATCTCATAATTTGTTTCTCAAACATCCAGGAATCATTTTCTCTAAACGTCGTCACTTTCTGTCATACGGAGATGGTTTTTTCTCCCACTCAGGCGTCACTCCAAGTGCATTTGTTTTAATGAGGATGGACGATTAGAGCAGATAGCACTGATTTTAATTTATGTAGCTTGTTTTTGTTCTGTAAAATATTGCCTAAACTCTGTGGGATGACTTAAAGAATGCAGCACGAGCAGAAAGATGCTTCAAATCTTCTTCGCTAATGTCTTGTTTGTTATGGTAATAACATTCATGTCGCTCAATTGATGAATATTAATGGCGTGTAATACATTTAAAAACTGTGAATCATGAACTTTTTATTATTCGTGCCTGATCTTTTGTCTTCTTTTCAACTTAATATCCGAGGTAAGAAATGTGTCATGCATTTTCTTTATTTTAAGTACATTTTAGGGCTGTATAAACATTTGTAAACAATTTTTTTAGAAGTAAAATGTCTGTCTGCCGCAAGTTCAGACCGCGGAAAGCGACAACAAATCGGCTGCCTGTAAGAATTGGGCTGCTTGCCCCGTCTCCTCTTTCTCAGATCTCAGGTCCCTGGAAACAGTAAACAAATAAAATACCAGTGGAAACACAGCCACGTTTATAAGGGCAAATGTCATGTAAAGTAAAGAAGAGACAAGCAGAGAAGAGAAGATACTTGAGGGAGGAACGAGATAAGAGGTTGATATTTAGCTTGAGATAATGGTGTCATGGAACAAAAAAAGATCCCCAAAAAAGAGGAAAAAGGAGACGTTTTATGAGGTTGAAGAACCCAGAGTCAAACATCGTGAATCAGATCAGAAAGCATTTTTAAATGATCTAAAATAAAAACCTGTATTGTCATTTTAATCAGTTTAAGCTGAAGGGAGTGGGAAGTAAGAGAGACTCTTAGTCTAATGTAAACCTGGGAGGCAATCCCAAAAACATTTCCTTAATAGACAACAACTGTGCTGTTTGTGTGCCGCTCTGGGACTGACAGACCAGTGAAGTAACCGTATCTTTCCCCCGGGGAAAGAAGGGGTTCGTCATCTCTGTGTGTGTCCAGTGTGGGAGAGGACTGGAGTGTAACACTGGGATATTAAATGTCTTCCAATGAAAAAATCTAAAAACACGTGGAAAGGTTTGACCTCTTATATATAACATGGGAATGGATTGGACTGGGACGAGACAAAAAAAGTTGTATTAAACATGATAACAGGAGAGAAGAAAAAAGGGAAGGAAGACAGTAACACTCCCAATGTGCATGATAAAAAGTAGAGAAAGAAAAGAGCAGTGACTGTACGAGGAAATGTTCTGTACCAGGGAATTTCACAGCCTGGCAGTAGATGATGAGGTCGGACAGCTCCTGGGCAATCTGTCGACTCTCCTTTTTGTTCTGAGGAAGGTAAAACTCCTCGCCAAGCTCCATGTCAAACACCTACAGGTGCAGGAGACACATGACATGGACAGTTAACACTGAACCTGAGGAGGCGGTGATGTATTACAGGAGCAAATGCCGAGCTTATAGAACTACTAGCAATGAAACGGGCTTCTCACCTTTCCTTTGCTCGGCGTGGTGCTGTCAGACTTCTTCATCCTCTTAGGTATTTCATCAACAGGTGGCTCCTCTTTGTCCGCTGGGCTTTTCCCCTCTGGTTTGTCATCCAGGATGTTATCTGTTGAGAAAACACAATGAATTATAGAAGCTCTCAGGTGTTAATAAATGTGAGTGCAGCAGAATGGATCTAGCAGAGCACACATCCTCAGGGAACGTTTGAGGAGTAAAGCAGATGTCATAAACAAACAGATTTATGTGCAGCGCGAGTTAGCATTGGCATGAGTTTGATCAATGCACAAACTGCAGAACATTAATGCTGTAGTACGCTCATAGTGCTGAAAAGACATGGGTGCAACCGACTGCTCATAAACAGGGAGAAGAAGAGGTTATTGCAAATCAAGCAACCTTCCCCCGAAATACACCTCTCTTTAAGATCGCACATCTTTCTTATTCCTGCACACCTCTCCAATCAGATTTTCTATAGCCCAAAGTGCATCAGCAGACAAGATTTGATCTAGGATAGTGGAAAAAGAACTAGCCTGGAGCTAAAAAATGGACTAAAAAGGATAAAAGCCTGATTTAAAATGTAATTTCCTATATATATATACTGAATCACCAGTAAGGCATGTCAGAAGATGTAAATTAATCTGCAGGAATGTTCCTTTGTTTTTAATTAGGAATAGGGTTGTGTAAATACAGTCAGAGCTTTTATAGGCCACTACAGTTAACTACAGTTTAAAATGAAATCACAAGCATGTTTTGGGTATGTGAATCAAGATAATGGTTCTGCGTTTAATTCACCTATTAGCTATGCCTTTTAGATGACTGCAAAAGGGGATGATTACAGAATAATTATAATGACTAAAGCACTGTCAGAGCACATGAGCAGGATCCCAGGCGTAAGCCCAGGAAGGTTCCTCCTCGTTGATATTCAAAGCAAAGTCCATCGACTGTAAACAGGAGCAACAGGAGGGAGTTCTTCCCTTTTTCTCCCATTTCCTCCTACACATTTATCACAGCCAAAAACACAGCGAGAAACATATCAGCTTGAAAACGACAGAAGCTTTTTATCACAGAAAACTTGTTTAATTCCTGACGTTTGGAATCTAGAGCTGACCCTGGATGTCACCCTGAAGACAGAAGCCAGAGAAGTGAGTCAGGCCAGACTGTGCCTGGAGGGAGTTACCGTTAAACAATTGACGGTGGCGACTTGGCAGTTTAAAGCTCAAATATTTGTGTGTACAGGGCCAGCTGAAGTTAAGTAGAAGCATGTCGGGTCAAATGGAGAATGTTGATGGTGGAGGGAATCAATCATGGTTAATATGTCACTGACAAAAAATGGAAGTATCGAAATCTAGTCACTCTGAGGTCTTTGGCCATTCAATTCTTCCAACAGGGACAAGCAGAGGGCAGGGATAGGAGGGAGCCATGGTGGGACTGCGACCAGGATAGGGTAGTTTCCCCTGGTCTGTTGTTTAGTGCGGGGGCAGCGTAGGGCCTGAGAAACCAGATGGCTTTGTTTTGTTTTCCTGATGAGTCTGCCCAGCTTCTAGCGAGGTCACTGACAAAATATAGTATGGAGGGAAAGAAGAGGAATCTAACTGACACTGCCTGAAATAAATAAACATTCGTTCTACACACGGCTATGATTTTGTTTCATTCATAATGACATATTTTTCAGTCAATTTAGGAGTAGACTGTGAGGTCCTAGCCTTACCCTTACTGCACTAAATCAGAGGTTTTGTGAATAATTCCTAGAGGTTATAGCTGATATACTTGTGAACCTGCTGTTAAAGCAGAGTGTCAAACCTGCTCTCAAAGACACACACAAACAAAAGCACATTTCTTTTGTTTTTTAAATAATATCCATCAGATGATGAATACACACAGCTGGCATACACAGTCAAAAGAAGCAGGCTGGGAGTTCAGGGTGCTTGTTGTATTATCATAATAACACATATGAAGCATACCTAATGTCGTGAAACATCCACTGTTAGCACTTTAGCATTAATAAATGTTCTTTGACAGCCGTGTGTTGTGAATATTATATCATTATGAATACAAGCGATTAGTAGAAGTGGTCTCAGTACAAAACATGGTTGTCTTTATCTTGTTAGCTACATTGGAGAATGAGGGAGGATGTTTTGTAACAGAGGTCAGAAGTTGAAGCTCACACTAATTAAATAATAAACTATCAAACCAAACGACTTCCAAAATCTTCTCCATCTTTGTCCCACTTCTATTACACTTCTGTATTTTTTGTATTAAAAATAAAAATATGAATAATAACAAAAAGGTAAAAAACAAACTCTTTTTAACCAATAAAAAAATGGAATGGAATTAAAGGTTTTACTGGGTTTCAGATACAATCCACTATGTTGTTTTGATTGCTGTTTAACATGCACAATTGAAGGCTGCGGTTCAGCAAAACATAACTTAACAACAAGCAGAAAGCTAGCAGCTGTTACAGTATGAAGGCACAAACAGGAGTCAGTGTAAAGCAATGATGCAGATCACGAGGATCAACATACCAGTGTTTCCTCTGTTGTTGTTCTGCAGGTGGTAGAAATACATTTCGAACAATCGACTATTATTGAAAAGTCGAAATCTAAATGTGGCATTTCAATAAGTACTAATGCAAATGTAACCATTTATATATTATTGCACATTTCTTACAGAACGAAATACATAAACGAAAGAACAGCAACTACCAGCACAAAACAACATTTGATGGAAACACTGGTACGTAGAGAGGCGCATCATAGCCGTGCATTTACCTTCCAGACTATACGAGGCAGTAGAGGCTGTGAGGACATCAGCTAAGTGGAAAACAGGCAAGATCAATTATGAAAGAAAGGGAGTGAGAATGATCAACATAAAGAAAGTGTTAGAAAAAGAGACAGAATAAAAGTGTGAACAGAAACTGATTCAAAGGTTACATCACATCAATCTACATTTAATTAAGAATCATTTTAGCCGGAGAATCCATTGAAATCTAAGATCAGTGAAGTTTTTGTGTTTAGCTTCTGAAGTTTCGTCTCCAGGGATCACACACCCCATCCCAGTTCTCCTTACCATCTGATAGAGACTCATAGTCGTAGTCGTACTCGTCTTCTTCCTCTTCCTCATCCTCATTGGTGTGGTTGTTAGGTGAAGTAGCCGCTGGTGACCCGTTGCTAGCCTGAGCCTGCATGTGGGCCAGCTGGTGAGCCTGTAGACGGGTTCACATGTTGTTTTAGAAAACAGAAAGTGCTGCAAAGTGAGAGTACATAAGTCATATTTACGATGATACGGTATACCGGTCTCACTTTTGATCTACATCTACCTATTGCATGTGAATTTTAAACTATCTGCAGAGAATCTTTAGCGCATATATACGAAAGAACATTATCTTAGGAAAACTGAGTGAAAATGGTGTACAGGAGGTGTGCATTTGAGCCCATTAGCATCTATTATTTACGTGACAGCACTCCGCTAAATATTGAATGTACTAACGCTACCTGCTAACTATAAATAATGTACATGTTTATGAATGTGTGCACAGGAAACCCTCATCCTTCTTGACCTTCTGTTTGAGTATGTCCACCGGCGCCTGGTGTGCTTTGAGCTTCTTGTTCTTGAGGAGTATTCTCCCCCGCAGCTGCAGCGGAGACGGCAGGTGAGGGTCATCGCTGAAGTCACTTTCAAAGAGGAAGCGCGTCACAAGGCGTTCCCCAATCACCGTCTAAAGGTACATATTCAAAACGTGAGAGACACACAGTTAATAAATGATATGTGGGACAGACCAGAATATAATGCTAAGTGATAGAAGGGATTTTATCAACATAAATAGGATTCCAAATAAACAAGTTCAAGTGGATGTAAGTTGGCCAGTGGCAAACAGTTGTCTCATCATGAAAGACTCTTTTTTTTATCAAGCCACTCAGAAGTCCGTCTCCAGGGAGGAAAGGAGGCTGGGAAGTTTTGTTAGATGAAAGCACGACAATGTTCCATGATATCTCTGTCATGCCCAGATTTGTGTGGTTGAGTAAACAACAAAGAAAGGCACCGTTTTCAGCCTGAATTCTATCAAAGCGAGCCTCTGGCTAGAGAAAATATGGGTTCGGAAACCTAAAATCATTAGCTTTCGACCGTTACTCAAGTGTGGTTGGGCCACAAACTGGTAGGAGTATGAAATTCCCTGTATATAAAGCATGGTCATGTTCATACCTTGAAGATTTCAGCCATCTTGCGCTGCTGTGGAAGGGAGCAGTGGTTCTCTATGGACAGGATGACGGGCATGTCCGTATTGACAAATGCTGACCGGTTTACGGCTTCCACCACATCCTGTAATATCATATAAGAAATGGTATTCTCAGAAACAGCAATCAAAAACAACTATAAGACAATGAAGCTGTGTGGAGAAAAACTGACATTTTCCTCAACAGCAAGCAGCTGATGAACTGAGGTCAGTAGATTTGTCTTATTGTTCACGTATAAATGCGTCAGACAGCATTACAGTTGTGTTTGACGAAACGGCTCCGTTGTGATACATTTTGCCAAGTATCGGAAAGCCAAAAGAGCCAGTGATTGATTGTTCTTTTTTTCCAAACCTCTTTTCTCTGTTTAATTATCAAAATGCATTTCTAACCTTGAAGGGTATTTTAGTGGTGAGCGTGTGTCCATGGTAAATAACTGGCATGCCATCATCTCCATCCCAGCAGTCCAACTCCACGCTCCTACAGCCTTGCAGAAGCACCTGGAGAAAGATTGGATTTAATGATCAGAAACCGTATGAAAACGAGAGTAATGGGTCCAAATTTAAGAATACAATTTTAAGATATAGCTTTAATATGTGAAAGGCGAACTCACCTGACTGTAAAGCTCAACAGAGGACTCTCCTTTGAGCTGGTGTCCAGTCAGATAGGTGTTGTGAGAAGACTCGATGTAGTAGTAGGACAGAGGGTACTGCAGCTCCTCTGGGTTCACCTGGGATTCCTCATTACGAGAAGCAAAGTTCTCCTTATCCATCAGGAATCTGGTATGGAGGATGGGATTGTTTGATAAAAGAAACATAATGCTACTATAAACTCCCCATATGTTATGTCATTTTTTAATTTTATATGGGTTCTGTCATGAAAATGCGATGCATTTCTTTCCAAACCTTGCAAAGCCTTCAAACGACATCCAACCCATCTGTCTCATGCTTGATGAAGGCTCAAATCTCTGCAAAAGAAAAACATAACATCATTAATTACCATTATTGATCACCCTCTCTTTCCTTTTGTCTGAGGTTTCATTCATCCTTATTCCATTTATCCATCTTGTAAACATCACACATCTACATCAGAAATGTTCTCTCAGTCCCTAAGTACAGTATAATGCTTTCATCTCCACATCTCGCCCTCATGTTTAGGTAAATACATATTTCTAAGTGCTCTCCTTGCACTTGCTCAACCCTTTCTTCCCGGCTCTACCTGTATAATGCTGAGAATCTCATCGTAGCTCAAGTGCTCCCTCTGACAGTTCACTAGGAAGGCGTTGAGCTGAGGGATGGTCAATCCCAAGACGCCTAGCGAAGCATTTTCCACTCCCGTCCCGTTGGTCACGATGCTGGCGGCTGCGATGGCGTCCGAGATCTGCCTCTGGTTGTCAGACATCTGCTGCCTCGTCCGGATAAACAGGCCAAGGTCAGAACCATTGCGGGTTAATAAGTCTGGAAAAGACGAAGAATTTGGAGGACAAATAAGTTGAAAAAAATAGTGTTTGTGCAGACGTTGTTGACTGACTCGACTATATAAATGAAGTGCTTTTACCGAGGTCTGGCTGCAGCCCCGTGTCTTTATCATCGATGCTGAGGTTGGTGTAGAGAGGCGCAGACTCTGGAGATGATCGACTGCAGGGGACAGCGAAGGTGTCAAACAGCTCCTTCAGGTCCTTCCTGCTTCGGATACTGAGGAGGAAACAGCAGATTAAAGTCTCATTTATCTACCTAAAACTCACAAGCAGTATATTTCAGGGTTTTTATTTCCAATTTCCTACAACAGAGAGAGATTTGTGTAAGATTATCCGACAAAATCATTTTCCTAAAGCCTGGTTGGAGACTAAGTAAAGGTGTCCTTATTTATTTTCCACAGACCACACACACTATGGATCAATTTACCCTTAAGCATTCAGTTTGATCTTTATATATTTTTCCAGGCCAATAAAAAGTCACATTAAGGAACTTTTGAACAACAAATATGCTTTTTATGTTTTGCTGTACCTTGTGTGACTCCTTGCTATTGATACATAGATTTAAGATGGCCAAAAAATATAACATCTCAGGTAACATCTTGGGAAAGTAAGCAGGATTTTTAAGAAGCTCCTCTGCTGAAGTATTGTACTCTCATTTTCTCTGCGTGGCTTTAGCTGAGCAAGTGAGGAATTCAAACGGAAACTGCTGGGCAGCAGATGAGAGTGTTCATGACAATTTAAAAAATGTAGGAGGACTGGTATGTGAATAATCCCTTGCTTATCAAAGAAAACATTGTTTCCTTTCACTTGAAAGGGAAAAAAGTTATAGAAGCTAAATATTTTATACAGAAGAATGTCCTAGGCCTGATAACCCTGAAATGCATTTGTTGAATGCTATCTTAAGTCTGCTTTTGATCAAAACACTGCAGTTATACAACAAGAGGGAGAAAGATAGCAGCAGAGAACAGAACATGTACAATATACATACATCTACTGTATGCTACAGGCCTTACTGAATGTCAGGATATTACATATAACCAGGAAAATGTGTTTTAGGGACCGACTCCACAGCTGATACATTGCAACAACAATGTAACAAAACTAATTAAACAGTATGTAGGAGGATGATATGTGGTCAATACCTGAAAGACTTGAAGAGCTCCACAAACTCGATGAAGCTCATGGTGCTGTCCGAAATCATGAGATTCTGGAAGCCTTTGAAACAGCCTTTACCACGGCCGTGCCATGACCTGCTGCTCCACGCCCTACCACCCAAAGAGAAAAGGAAAAAATCCCAAGGGAAACACAAAGGGATGAGACCTTCAAGTCTTCCACTTTCAACTCCAGTCTTCATATGCAATACGGTACGTACCCTGGCTGTTGCTTGACAGTTCCAGAGAGGACAGGAGAGGATTGTGGGCGGGAATGGTTGGACCCCGCCATACTGGAGGAAGAGGAAGAAGAGGAAGAAGAAGAGCCCAGGAATCCAGGGCTTTTACTGGACGAGAGGGAGAATGGACCAGGGAAGCTGTCCTCTACAGAGGCAAAGGAGACATAGGGTAAATAAAAATCAGTGTGTAGTCTTCTTAAGATGTAATGCCTTTGCTTGGCATACATGTTTGATTCTTTGTTTTAATTCTAATAAATGTGGAAAGTGTCACCTGGATCTTCGTGGTCGATGCTGTCAGACTCCAGCCCGTTCCGATACAGTCCCTCCTTACAGCTCCGTGTTTTCCTGGAAACCATTTCATCATCCGTGGCGTCCCCACTGTCTCCCTGTCGGGGGTGTAAACACATTTTATGTTGAAAACAGGGAACTATTTCAGGAATAAAGGAGGAATAAATTGTAGCTCAAGTTCACTTTAACTTGTTCATGTACTGACCCTGACAAGGACCTTCTTCTTCTTCTTGGCCTTATCATTACCCAGAGGGTTGTTTTTCTGGGCATTAGATTTCTCCACTCCGCCTGTACCCATGTTCCACCTCCGCCCACCAAACAGCTCTATCGCATGAGCCAGTGTAGGGCCTTCGTACTTGCCTTCCTCCTAACAGAACCGGACACACAGAGGGTTACATGGAAGGGAGAATTTTACTCCATGCTTTTAATTCAAACATTGATGTGGAAAATAAAAGCATGTGTACAAGAAAAGTATTGTAAAGTGTACCTGATACATGCTGACATACTGCTTCCTCAGCCACTGCAGCCTCTGGTCAGGAAACTTCTTCAATCTTCTGGTTGCATTCACCAACTCCGACAGGCCCTTATGGAGCATCCTTGCAGTGTGGTTGGGGGCCACAAAGTGCAGGAGCCTGGTGGCAATGGATAGGAGACAACATGAAATATTTAGTAAGCAGCAAGGTGTTTTTTAAGTACCAGTGTAGCAATGCACAAGCTTTCAGAAAGAGGTATCAAGGCACTGACCTGTTGTCGGTGGTACTGAGACCGTAAAGGAGGCTGAGACCATTCTCCTCGACCGTCATCTGGCTCAGCTTGTTTTGCAAACACACAGCATGGACGTCCACTGCCTGATGACCCATGAACACTGCCTGTATGTTTAAATATGACATAATGTTTAGCTTTTACAAAATAACTAAAGGTTAAGACTTTCAGCGTAAATACCAGATACATTACATTACATTACTTTTTCTCAACAAACCTTCACTACTGCCAGATCCAAGAGGCCCTCTGCTAGTCCTGCCACTACAGACTGTCCTAATCCCAGTGGCTGCTCTGCAGGGGAAGCCCCTCCACTCTGAGGATTACCTGCCATAAATCAACACATTTACGATATGTTTGAAATGCAGTAAAGCCATAGGAAATGGAGCAATATTTACAACCTGTTTGAATTGCAAATGTTACAAAAGACATGGTGCTTAATTAAAAAGAATAAACACATATAAAAGATGTTTGAGATATAATAATGACACAGGAAATGTGTTTTTTATAACATAGATGCCTTCTTTCCATGTGTTTAAAGAGCAATAATGTGAAATATGGCTCACATTCTGAGGGGAAACCTGTGTCTTTTGAATTATACTGATTATTATATACGACATTCTGTCATATGTACCCCAGGTGAGTGTTGTGTTGTCGGGCTGTAGCCGCAGCAGACAGCGAGCTGTTAGGTGGCTCTCCTGGTCGTAGTGGATGACCGTGGCCCCCTGCAGCAGAAACTGGTGAACGTCCGGCTGCAGCGACAGCACGTACCTGGAGAAAGGAAATGTCGATAAGCATGGAGTTTCTTTTTAGCTTTATATGTGTGTGTGTGTTGGGGTGTAAGTGTGTGTTTCGTACCAGGGAATGAGCTCAGTGCCATGGCTGAAGGCTCTGTGCGTCTCCTCAGTCCCCTGAAACTCCACCTCCTTCACCCCCGGCTCAGACGACAGGTCCCCCTCTGAATCGGACAAATCCCCCACCATGAATCTGGAGATGATCGGAAGTTGGGTTACAAGAGCAGAGAGGCAGTTTTGGATAAGGAAACTACATTTAAAAATAAAAATTGAAAGAATAAAAATGTTTTAAAGTTTTAGTTTACTTATTTCACAGAAATCTGTAAATAAGATTTTGTTTTAATGTCAACTACTGTTGCTGGGTGAGATGGTTTTTTTAAATGAGTGACTAGTCAAAAGCAAGAAATGATCTGCTTTTACAGAAAGACACACACATTTATCCTATACTGGAGTGCATCATTTGAGCGTCATGCATCATGCGTTTGTCACATTCCTTTTTTAATTAACAAGTTTCCAGTCAAACCATGTTAATGTTAGGCAGCGTAATGAAAATCCTGACTCTTTTATAACCACTTACAAGACATGGTTTGATTCTGATGGTGTCCTAAAAGAATGGGAACTAGAATAGGAAAAGGGGACAAAGAAGCAAGAGTGGAAAAGTGAGACCAACCAAAAGTTTCTCCACAGAAGTGAAAAGAAAAATAGCAAAAAGAGTGAGAGTGGGAAAGATCAGAAACACATGGAAATAATTCCTAAACATCTCTGAGTAAGAAAGATCATATTTATCTGTTTCCAAGTAAAGACAAATGAGCTCAATACACCAAGCCAACAAGAAATAAGAGTTGTTATCCTGTGCTCTACTGTGAACTAATAACTCAGAGTCAGAGCAAACTGTCCAGAAACACAGAGAAGATAACCCAGGTTCCCATAACACAAACAGTGCAGGCCAAGCTTAAAATGTAATGAGTGTTTAACAACATTGTAAATTAGTGTCCAAATTCCAGCTTGTGTCATTAGCTACCTGCCACCAGTGTGCTGAAAAGTACCAGAGCTCAGTTCCTTCCTGCTCTGACAGGATGCTAACCTGTTATCTTTTATGTCTGTGACACAAGAGTTTATGTGAACATCTCCTCATCTCAATAACAGTCTGCGAGTGCAAGTGCTTTTCACAAACTCATAATCTTGAAAAAAACAATATGCCCCTGCACATGTTTCTAAGTTGTTTAGCTAATCAAATATTTGTATATGTTAACTACTAAAACATGTAACTCTTAGTCTTATGATTATCATTATGCAGCAGCTGCCTTATTTATTCTGAAAGGGACTCGGTTTTGAGTCGGAAACTTCTCACATCTGAAAAGTGACACAGCTCAGCAGTATTTACAGTTCTGATTTAAATCTATATTTGACAGATCATTTTATTTTACTTTTCTTTGAATTCTTGTCTGTGAAAGAACAGAAAAATAAAACAAACTCAATTTTGAGATTGAACCTTTGGCAGGACTCTGACCCTCAGAGAGCAACCGTCTCTCCACTCTGCCTTAAAGGAGAGGTTTGACTTTTTTTTAAATGGGCAAATAAAGTAATATATAAGTATTTAAAATGTGGGGTTTAATGTTCTTTAAGACCAATAAGTGATTACATATAGTAGATGCTCTACACACCACCTGTTTAACATAATAACAAGAGGCCAGAAAAGTAAAGAAAGAAAAACACCAGTAAACAAAAAGTGAAAGCTAGGAAGCAATCAAAGATAGACAATGCACGGTGTCTTGATGGATTAAATCAAAAGCTACGTGCCATTTGATACTCTACTGCATGTCTCATGAGCTTATTTATAACCTCTCCTTTCTACGGTGGTTAAGCAGGACTCTTTTGAGAGTTGTTGTGCAGAACCCGATGCTGCTCCCTGAAGAAAATCGATCTTTTTGGTAAACAAATTCTAGAAAATACTGTGTGGAAATGAAAGTACTGACTGATTGCGGCAACGGTCCCTGAAGGAGTTGTTTCTGGACGCAGGAGATTGGCCAATAGACGAGGGACTGGTGGAAGCATCATCAGGATCTTCTGCCTCCAAACTACGATTACAGGATCTGGGGTAAAGAAAGAGGAGAGACAAAGGAGAACAAAGTGAAGAACAATTTGAGATCAAAGCAAAAGTGTGAGTAGGTTAACGTGGAACAAACAGTGGGAACAGTTGTTTGGTGTCACTTGGAAGTTTACTATTTGAAGTAAGCATTTTTACCTGATGATCTGGAGGATGTTGCTGACAGTGGCTTCTTTCTCTGGGATGTGTAGTCCATCAGGACCCGAGCGCGACATGAAGTTGTGCTGGCCACTGTAGTCGGACACAAACTGAAGAGAGAAGACAAATGAAAGCACATGGAGTTTAAATATGATGTTTGATTCCTAGTGCATAGGTCAGGAATATGGGATGCTTGAACGTGTTTGTGAGTGTACCTCGATTGAGTCCTCTGTATTATCCACAGGTGGTTTGAGGCTGATGATGCTTGCTGTCCCATCCAACGCGTCACTCAGCTCCTTCAGAAAAACCCCACAGAAGGGCACCACCTATGGTCAGGGAAGAAACGCGTCCACACAAGCAAGAAATATTGTGAACTGAAAAATGACAGCACTAGATTCCCAGGTTGGGGACGAGTGTGATACACCTCCTTTTTTGATTACAATGCTTTCTTTTTCTATTGTAATAAAACTTTCAGCATTTTTTTTTATTGATCTTATTGCTTAAAATAGAACCTGAATAATCAACAACCCACCTTGCATCCTGGGATATTGAGGGCTCTGGTCACAACCTTCTTGTACTCAGCAGAAGACTCGTGCTGAGCCATGGCGTCCTTCAGGCTCCTCATGGTCTCGATGTCCGACTGGTCCATAAACTGCCACATCTTCAGCACCTTGCGGGACCTGTAGGATTAAGAACATCTCTGTTGGTCAAATGTGATATTTCTTGTGTGAGCAAGTTTTAAAAACAAAACATCATTAAGAGAACAGAGAACATTGATTGAGTGATTATGTGTGTGCTTTTGCACCTGAGTCCAGCCAGAAACTCCATGACTCCGTTGTAGTTTCCCATGTTCCAGCAGCATTTAGCGACATGGACCAGGTAGGAAAACACTTCTCTCTTCTCCTCCATGGACCCAGCAGTCAGGATCAGCCACGTCACCCATGAACTCACCTGGTGAGGAAGAATGAAACATACATTTTCAGAGATGCAACTAACAGCCCTCTAACACTTTCATTAACAAAAAAGCTGCCGATTTCTTTCTTGATTAAGCCGTTGTTCTCGAAATAATTCTTAAATGTGTTATAATATTGAGTTCAATATGATATAAAACAAGGAAAAGCAGGAAATAACTATATTTGAGAATCTGAAAACAGCATCTTCTGCCATTTTTGCATGAAAAATGACTTGGTAAAATGATAAAAATGTGGCTAATTTGCAACAAATTGTTAAATATTAATATATTTTGTGTTTGTTCTTTGCCCTCTCTCATGATACAATTTCTGCAAGCTACATGAAAATAAGTGTATATATTCAAGCATAATGAATTAATAGTGGACGCTTAGAGAAACTCGTTAATGTGTGTGGTCTCATTTTTTGCTCTCTTTTAATACCTTGTATGGCAACCTGTATCTAAAGATGCATGACACACACACACACACAATCAGATACGTGTCAGCTGTACATGCCGTCTGTTCTCTAGCACCGCAAAAACTATGATGGAAGAGCCAGATATGTATCAGGTCAGCTTCCTTTAACATTCTCTGCAACTGACGCGCAGGCACACACAACACAGGAAAAGCTCCGATTTCAGTTCCGCTGCCTCCTGCTCTCTAGTGTCGGTGTCTCAATGTGTTTTAGACTCATGAACACACACACACACACACACACACACACACACACACACACACACACACACACACACACACACACACACACACACACACACACACACACACACACACACACACACACACACACACACACACACACACACACACACACACACACACACACACACACACACACACACACACACACACACACACACACACACACACACACACACACACACACACACACACACACACACACACACACACTTAACCCTCTTGCCTTGCAGCCGGTAAAAAACATCCCCCTGGCCCATAGATCTATTACTGCGTTATGTAAGGGTCTGTAAAGCCCAGCTGCACAGGGACTAAATAAAGCCACACAAACATGTAACAAAGTTTCACACGTACAGTTTTTGTCTGAGCTTGATGAAAAGCTAGTAAAAATGTATATTTTTTGGCCCTGTGTCACCTCTGGCCTCCACGTCTATTAATTCACAAGCAAGCACAGAAATCATACATAATGCAAGCAAACCCCCTGCCCCTGAACACAACATTGACCCATTAACACACATCAAGTACGTACTATGTATTCACATAACCTCAGACATCCGAGATAAGAGCTTCTACATACAGTTACTTCATAAGTGTATAATCTACACTTTTGATGAAATGCTATACTCTTATCTAAATGGTGTTATGGTTTGTTAGGTCTTGCTTTTTTTCACCTTTATCCAATATGAGCAAAAGCACACCAGTGTATGTAATCCTGCATGATTCTTTTTATCAGTCAATGTATTTAATATGTTAACAAAGACTTTTTTACAAGGTATAACAATAAATAATCTAATTATTTTCCTTCATGTTCAAAAGGGGCACGAAGAAACATAAAACGTCCTAGCCCCTCTTGCAAACATTGCTCATCGAAATAAAAGTTCAGTTCACAGTCGTCAGCGGTCGTGGCATTTGAGTCGTTTAATAAAATAAATAAAAATCATCTCTTTGTACAAATCTAAAAAATAATCAAATGATCTTTACAGGTGATCAAAATCGTCAAAGACCAGAATAATCCAGAAATCTTCGGTCCTTCTTAGAATTTGCTAGCTGAATCGTTTTCTTTTGTTTAAATAGAGTTGCACAGTATTTCAGCTCATCATCGCAGTTATTCCAAAGATGAACGCCTTGTTGAAGCATGAGTAAGGCTGAGGGTGACTGTGAAAGTGTAATCCTTCTCAAAGAGAGAACTCGCTAATATAATGTTTTCATTTACGCAAATAGAGAACATGAATATGATCAGGTAGTTCAGTAAAAATGAAATGAGTTTAAAATGTTATCGATAAGAAAACCACGGACTGTTTGGCTGGAGCTTCCTATTTTATCACATTGTTTTTATTGCATGGATTGTAGATGTTTGAGTGTGAGCTGTACTGTAGGATTTAGAGTCTTACTTACTGACAAACAACCCTGCCGCCCTCCACTATCTGACTGTATCTGTTGCACTCCTGCTCCGTGCATGCCAGGATGTGCGCGCCCTGCGTGAAAATGTGCTATCAGCTACATCTGGCATTATGACATGAAGCGCAGCCTTGTCAACGTCCGGGTAGAATTACAGTCACCATCTGAACCACTCTGACCGTCTACAAAGTGGCTTTTTGAAGCGCCACGGATCAAGGCATTTTACAGAGTTGGCATCTCTTCTGATATTCCAGATAGCAGAAGTGTGTGCTCGGTGTTGTGTGCGAGAGATATAAGACAGGATATGAAGAGATATAGGGAGAGAGAGCGTGTAATGGCACTGAAGAGCAGAACAGAGCAAGAGATAAGAACAGACACGGGAGTACAGTAAAACTGACTCAAGCTGGGCAAAATGTTTCCTCCCCTTCATACAGTATGTTATCAAAAGCAACTTGACAACATTTACACACACACACACACACACACACACACACACACAGAACCGGAGCGAGGTACAAACTGATCCCCCCTTTGATGTCTGTCCATATATTTGTCTGTCTGGCTGTCTCCATGTGTGTGTGTGTGTGTGTGTGTGTGTGTGTCTAGAATCACTCCCTCCCATGCACAGCCTAAAAATTAACAGGATCAAATTTACATTTACTCAAGTACTGAACTTAAGTACAATTTTGAGATACTTGTACTTTCTTGAGTATTTCCATGTTATGCTAATTTGTACTTTTACTCCACTACAATTCAGAGGATAATCATGTACTTTTACTCATTTATTTAATACCTTGATTTACTTTACAGATTTGGATTAATGATGTGAAATATCAGTTTTAATCAGACTTTAGTTACACCTGGAGTAAATCCACAAGCTACCCTGCAGTATACAAGGTCATTAATAGCTTCATTTTTAACACTTTAATGCATAAATAATGAAAATCAAAACATACAATAAATATTATTCTGAAATGGACCAATCTGCACATTGAGTATTGTTACTTTTGGTATTTTAAGTATATGTTGATGCTCATACTTTTGTACTTTTACTTGAGTAACATTTGTATAGCAGAACAGAGTATTCCTACACTCTGGTACTTCTACTTCTACGTAAAAGATCTGAGTACTTCTCCCACCTATCTATACATACAAATGCTGTTTTTCAAATTCCAAAAGTAAAAATTGTAAAAGATCTACTGTGGATTTAGTATAGTCATCTATACTGTAGGCAATATCTCTTGTTGCGACAGGGCAAATCACAAAAATGTTTTCTGTAAATACATTGAAACTGTTATTTTGAGAGCAAAACCTAAGAATCAGTAACCACTACTATCAAAATCAGAATACCTTTATTTGTCCCAGAGAGGGGGACATGTGCATTTGTTACAGCAAGAAAAGAGCCCAAGACAGCTTAATATTTCCAAAGAGGCATGCATTAAAAAATATTAAAGATAAAGAACTAAACTATTTTCATAAGTTCAAGAGTCGATGGTGACATCCTGAATGTCTTGTTTTGCTTAATAAAAAGGTAAAACACTACAACATTCAAGGCTAAAATTATCAAATGTTTTGCTATTTTGGTGCTTTTTTAATTGCTGCTAACGCAGCCAATTGTAGATTGTTGAAGTTAGAACAAAAGCAGGAAGATCGGGTGAAGAAATAAAAGTGAATTCAAAAAGTTGCAAGAGTCTTACATTTTCTTTGTAAATATTTGACCCAACACTGACCACATTGAGTAATGGTACAACACAGACGACTCAACACTATCTCATCTTCTTTGGAGGGATTCCCAATTAACAGCCAGCTCCATCGGTGTCTCCACAGGGAGAAACTCTGTTGTCATTTCACTCTTGTTCCATTGCGCCCATATATGGCTACAATGTGCGTTTGATTTTTTTTTTTTGTCTCTCCTCTCGCTGACTTAAATGAAAACCAGCTGATGTGAGAGGCATGCAACTTAAAGATGACATCATAATTACCGATCAATCTCGCCCTGTCTCGCTTTCTCTTTCTCAGCAGTGCACTGTTGTGGTTGTTTATTCTCAAAGTCACTCACCATAAAAGACACAATGCCCCAGAGAGTCACCTCAAGCCAACTTACAGCACACCCCTATGAGTGTGTGTGTGTGTGCATCAGTCATGAGCTGATAAATTGGTATGACTGGCACTGCAAATACCACAACGCAAATCCAGCTTAAGGAAAACACAATTACTGCTCTGCTATGCTTTTATATTTATGTCAAATAGTAATACATAATATCTCCGATGATGTCATTAAGATGAGGTCCCTAAAGGGCACTCGGGCACTATCAATATTTTCCCAATAGTTACAAAATGCTTTCATCCACATGAATAACATCTGCATGAGGTCTTGTTTCAAAAAAGTTATGCAAGCCATTCAGGAGTCACTCCACAGTTTCAGTTGGTATCACAGTTTCTAAAGTGAGCTCATCCCACTCAAATCCGAGTAAACACTGAGCTTGTGAGATACAGGGTGATTTGCAAGGTTAGTATGATGAATTACAGCCTATAAAACCCTTAAAGGTCCCACAAAGAAAGGGAAAATGCTCGGTTTGAAGTAGAGCTGAAACAAGTAGACAATTGTCTGTTAATGAAAGTGTAACTATTGAGATGATTAGTTGGATTTGTGTGAGAAAAATAAAGAAATCATACAGTAAATGGATGATTAGGAAGACTCTTTTTATAAAAATCATATTAACTCTAAGAACACAGGCGTTTTATATAACTGGACTCCTCACCTCATTGAATCGTGCCACCAGGTCCTCCACAGCGTTGCTTCGCTGAGCACTCTGGGTAGGCATGGCGGTCACAGACAGCGAGGCCTTGAGGTTAGGGTGGCGCTTGTTTTGACACTCGGGACTGCCAAAATCTCGAGTGAGGAAACAGAGGTAGTCCAAAGGAAAGACCTGCAGAAAGAAACAGAACATTTATTATTATTTCTGCCAACTTTACAAACTCACATTTTTTCCCCAGACATGTGCGTGTCCTCTCACCCGTTGGTAAAGCTGCTGCTCTTGCTCGGTGAGGATGCAGGCAATCTCCTCGGGGAACTGAACAAGGTGACACAAGTCTGCCAGATCCTTACTGATCCCACTGACACTGGGAGGCAGAGAGCCGCTGCTGTTCATGCTGTTGGCCAGCTGACGCTCTGCACGGGCGGATAAAGACAAGCAAGAAAGACGTGAGAAACATTCTTGGTCTTACTTTTACACAACCATTGAGCTTGTATTCTATGGTGAGAGAAAAAGCTGTTGAAGTCAATAAAAAGAGTGAGAGATAAGGGTTAATGGACGCAAAGAGGGTGGATGGGTTGCCTACGCTGGTAGTGAGAACACAAGGGAAGAAGAGACTGCTGTTTCTGGGAAGGGAGCGAAAGGGAGACATTATCCACTCTGATGTTTCCCTCTCACCATAAAAGTTTTAAACCTCATGAAATGCGCATCTCTTTTTCAGGATTAACCCAAATGCCTCGAGTCTTCTGATCCATCAATCCCTGCATACCACATACTCTCTACCCCTCGGACCAGCCAAGAGAGGCCAGCACACTTCACCCTCCAGAAGTAAACAGCATTGATCACCTGCCAGTTCCTGTGTTTGGATTTCAGTGAGCTCCATTAGTCTGTCTGTTTACACACAAACCTGTCCTCATCTCTGCTACCAAAGGACTAATGGACACTTTCTACAATGGTGCTGCCAGGTAGACATACTGTACATTGTCGGGATGAATGCCACATAAACTAACAGGATTTTCCAGCGCAGGAGCTTTTCCAGAAAGTTTTAGGGACTGCATTCTGAAGGCATATTCTATTCAGAGGGGAATTATTCTACCACAAAAACAGATAAATGTTGCTGCAATCCTCAAATACAAGCCATTACAAAACAGCCCGACACCGTACAGCTTTAATTTAAATGGAATTTGTGCCTAATAAAGAGCAACTACAAAAAAGGAAGTGTTATTCTTTGGTTGTGCTATGAAGTGATATGCCTGTTAATAAAGTGGCTGTTGCATTTAGCATATTATTAGCACTATATGCTACAAAAATCTGTTCAGCAGAGAAGTGAGTTATACAGCTTGTAGAGTATTACATCATGAATGAAAGGAATAGTTCATCAAAAAGATTGACCTCCAGGAATTAGATAGATTCTGTTTGGTCATTCTGCCACACACACCTGGTCCCCCTCTCGTAGCCACACACATAAAAAACAGTGTCTGCATGGACGTATACGAACACACACTTATAGGTTGTCCTTGGTAACTCTTGAGATGTGCAACAGGTAGCCATGGCAACGGCAGTGACTGCTCTGCGGGGGTAAATTTTGCTTATTTACACAGTTTGATTTGTGGATCCGGCCTGCAGCTTCTGTAACGAACCGAGAACACAGACCCACTGTGCACAGGATACACTTCAGAGACAAAGGAAGGGAGAAAGAATAAGAGAAACTTGAACTTGGATACTGCAGTCAAGGACAGATCAAGAAAAGGATGAAGTAAAGAAAAGAAAAATGATTTGATAAGGCGAGAAAACATAGAGAGTAACAGCGAAAGAGAGATGGAAGGAAAGAGATGAGACAGAGAGGAAGGAAGGGATAAGTAGATTAAGTGGAAATGCTGTAGTTTACACGGTGCTGAAGGTGTGAGTCATCTATCACAGTTACAGAGACAGCGTAATCCACTGAATCCTTTAAATGTTACACAGAGACAGACTACAGGTTTTGAAAGATGGTTCTTCTATAAAGTCCAGGCCAGGAAAACATCTTTCCTTGTCATTTTTGCATCAAATTTCACAGAGATCAAACTAAATGTAACTACTGAAAAAAAAAAAAAAAAAGAGAGAGAGCGAGAGAGAGAGAGAGAGAGAGCGAGCGAGCCTGATATTCGGATATCAAATTAAATATATGGACTGTAAGGAAGATAAGAATTACTTTATTAATCTTAAACTGGGAAATTGTTGTGTTGCAGCAGCATAATACAATACAAGGCATAGAAAATAATTAGAAATAAAAGGAAGAAATAAACAACGCTAAAGAAGAAATACAAATAAAAATAAACTGGCATTAGAGAAAACAAAGATATACAGTTGACTATGAAGATAAATAATCTATAAAAATAATAATAATAATACATTTATTATTAATAATTAATAATAAATAAAGTTGCAAACTGGTGAAAAGGTATGTTTTACTAAAAGATACAACTGAAACGTATAAAAAAATCAAAGGGATATTGTTCAATAAAACCACATAGTTCAGATTGGAACTCTCATCCGTTGGAAATGGTTTCTGCTACTACTGTAGTGCTACTGACTTGTGTTAAATTATTACTTTGAAAAACATTAACCATGTTTTATTATCTCATTAGAAAACATGTCATGAAGATTTCTGAACAGTTTAAAACTATCAAATCTTCCATCTCTCAAGGACAGGAGCAATATCTGCTCATTTGTGGCCTGGAGCTGTTTTCACATGCTAACCTTTTGAAGTGGAAATGGAGACACCAAGAATTAAGTGATGTGAATTTAATGAACCTGTTGAGGATTTAGTAATTCATTTATTCCTCCTTTAAGCTGGGGAGCACACTGGCAGATAAAGCTTTCAAACAAGAAAAAAGGTCTGAAGAATTGATTAAAAGCAAATGTGCATCGATGCAGTAAAAAGAAAAACCCCAACCACAACATGTTGACAGTTAAGAATACAACTGGGGTTTATATATAGTTTTCTAAATGTTTATTCCTGACAAAATGCCACAGACACTGTTTCGTGTCAAAACCAAGGCTCCCAAAATAGCATCAATGATTACAAAAATATATTATATAACGTATACAAGAAATGTGCTTTATCTATGTGCTCCTGCATAGCTTCAAATGAACTGTGCAATATCAGAACTGACAGGAGATAAATAAACATTTACGACTGGAGGGAATGGGACTGTGGATTCCAGTGATGGTGATAAGTGTATCTATTATAATCTGCGGTCGATTCCTGAGAAAACAAAATCCCCTGACTCTGTAAAGATCATAAAGGAACACTGATGAGTAATACCGAGCACGCAGCACTCCTGCTGAGGGAACATGAACCTGGACTAATTGACCATGATCTCTCCCTCTCATTTTTATGCATGGGTTCTCATGTGTTATGCATGCTGAATACAAATACCCATCCGGTGTGCTTACATGTGTGTGTAATGGATCCTTTAATATATGTGGTTGTGGCAGTGATTTTTATACTTCTTTTTTTCATGACATTTCTGATTTAGCAGATAGCATGCCGTTAACAGAGCATGTGGTGCGTATATAAAAAAACTGCATTTTAGTATTTCATGGTGGATGTCTGATTTTCAGATGGTTAGAATAGTGCTGCACGTGTCTAGCTCTGTACATATTTAAACAATGGATGAGTAACAACTTGAACTTTGTTGATATGTGCATCAGTAGTGCTCATAAAATCTTAATTAAGCAACTAGAAGTGATGTTTAAACATATGAAATCTTTGTCAAAAAGTAAAAGGCACTCCTGTCATTATCAGAATCAGGTTTAGTCCCAGGTAAGTTTCACATTACAGAGAATGCGCTTTGGTAAATAAGACTGCATATAAAAACATATAAAGAGGAATGAAGTTATAAAAAGGAGCTAATGTACAACTATTTCTAATATGACAGTTTACTCTTATGATAAAATATGTGCATTATATCAGAATTGAAGCAGGAGCGGTACCCCAACGGCAAATTCACTTTCACCATCACCACCACCAAACCATCGTTACATATGGATAACCAAATACTAAATCACAGTCTCGCCCAGTGAACGTTTTGAGTGACCGATAACTGACTCATGGCCGACACTGTAAGACATGAAACTCAATCTGAAAGGATACAGGTGACATCTTTCAACACTGCTTTGAGGTTTGATTTGTTCATTGAGTTAATCACTGAGGTATGTTTACCAACCAGAGGAAAGGAACCTTCTACATAGACCCTGCCGTCTTTCTTTGTGGGCCAAGTTCACACACACACACACACACACACACACACACACACACACACACACACACACACACTGTTCTCCAAACCACGTTTAGAGCTGATGACAACTCCTGCGCTGGAGTATTTAGGGCACTCCAACAGGTGCAGCACAAACAGCCTGAGTCAAAGGACAGTTAGATTAGCCCTCTGAACCTATAAATATCAAAATACATGCACTATTATTCCCTCTTGAAAATATCAACAATCTTATTTTGTTTTCCGGTTTTGTGCGAGGGGATTATTCTCTCGATATCTGAGCTACTGTAAGGTTGCGTCACCACAAATGTAAATCTGGAACACAGTTTAATCTGATTTATCCAAAGACTTTCAAAGAAAAACAAACACAAAAATGAAAATCTCTTTAGAAGATTCATATATAATAAAAAACCTCCGGCCACACTGTAGCATCAGACAGCGTCCATTCATGGTAGCACACACATGTCAAAATCAACAAGTAGTGGCAAAACAAACTAACACATGCACAGCAGCACACATAAACATAACAACCAAAGACTCACACATGCAGCCGCACACACACACACACACACACACACACACACATCCACACACACACAGCTATAAACATTGATCCGTCTGACTGATGGCAACACAGCTATCAGTCTCCCTCTGGGATCAGATATAGAACCGCGTGCCGACATAAATACAACATTTAGGTTTCTCTCCCTTTCTTAGTGGGGAGGACTAAGACAAAAAACATGATGTAGATAAGAAGCTTGCAGTGAATAAACAAAAGCCTCTTTGTTATGAATCCAAATGTCAAATTAGAACAATGAGTAAGTCACATAATGGAGTCAAGTGAAAGTAAATTTGATGATGTAGAATTATTTTTAAAAGCACGTTGTTTTCTTTTTACTTTTTATTGTCTTCATGCAAACGGTATCAGGTCGAACTAAACTGTATTTTTGCATAGGTAGTATTTGGAAGATAAGAACATCAGAAGTACTTTATTAATCCTAAACTGGGAAAAAAAAACCGGGCATTGCACAAAATTAGAAATGAAAAAAGTAGAAATAAACAATTCTAAAATATAAACATCTCAAATATAAATTAGCTGCTACTGTGTGACTTCACAGCGACTTGACACAAATCAGATGTAACACAGGTCGCTGTGGTGGCTTGGTTTCTAACTGTAAGGTGTACTGTATCCCCACAGACAGAACGTATCCACAATCACGTGTGACAAAAGTTCTTGGGGTCAACTCAGTGCGAAGTTGCCCAGAGATCCTGACATTCTTGACTGTCACTCTGCCGGGTTCTGGTATGAAAGGGGCACGTTGAACAACCTCACACACAGTTTTCCAAACTGCTGCATCATCCATCACATCATGAAAGTAGAAGGGCACTCAGAGAGCGCACACCTCTGCCAGAGCCAAATGTCCTATAGTCATAAATAAAATGTGTCTCGGCCCTGTGTTATGGATCCATTCCAACGTATAATAGGTTCTGCCTTGGCCCATTTTACACCCTTGCAATTTCATGAAAATCAGGGTGGTGGTTTTCCGTAATGTTGCAGACAAACCGAAACGACAACAGAAATTCCTTGCAAAAACTAGCAAATCATCAAAGTTTTAAATAGGATCACACTGTTACTGTCCCTGTGAGTTTAGACTGAATACAGGAGATCACAGGCCGTTGGTATGATAGGTTTTTTTAAATGTAGAAGAACATACAATATTGTAATAATGCAAAAAATGTAAAAGAAACAAAACATGATAACACAATCAATCAGGTCCAGGGACATATATATTAATACCGACATGAAAGAATGAATTTAAGGAGAATATAAAAAGGCACTTAAGGTAGAAATTAGTTAAGACACACAATCTGCGTGAGCCTGCATTTGACATAAATTGGAAAACAAAAATAAAGTTAACATGGACTACATACTCCACAGAGCAGTATTTTAACAGCGGTCTTTTATGAGTAAATGACAAAATATCAAAACCGATAGCCTTGAAATAATTTGACGCTTTACATTAACGATCAAGATCAAACCAGAAGAACACTAATTTGAATCCCATTAAATGTGTCATATGTCTTTAACACCCAGCACAGCAAATTACTCACTTTCATAATCAGAGCCCATGATTATCATGTAAACAAATTCCCCTTTGATTTCTCATATGCATTACATAAATGCTCTGCACACTACAAAACAAACAGTAGTTCCAATTAAGTAAACCTAAAAACACTACATTTTAAAAACAGATACAGACACATGTAGTCAGTAAATGTTATAATTTCTTACAGGTTTTGGGAGGACACAGGCAGCCATACAGTAACTCACATTTCCTGTACTCACTGATCAGCTTGTAGTCCGCTCTGTGAGAGTGCTTCATGGCTGCTAGATACAGCTGGCCGCTCTGCGTCCACTCTGACAGAGCCGGAGCCACCAGAGTACACTTGTCCACATTCGCACCCTCAGTGCCGTCTCCCCTGCAGCTGCTCTCTCTCTGCTCTCCCTCTCTCCCTCACTCCATGTCTAACTCTTTCTCTCTCTCTCCCTCCCTCCCTGTATCTTGGTTCACCTGGCTTCTTTCCCTTTTCCTTATCAGCAGACAGTCCTTGCTCTCTCTCTCAACTGCTTCACTATCCCCCCCCCCCCCTTTTCTCCCGCCCACTCTTCACTGACACCATACATAGTTCGCAGCCATGTGCTACAGTTAGACCAGACAGACCATCCAGCTTCATGTACACACACAGGGATAACACACACACTCGAATGGACAGACTACAGAATACATAGGCAATAACAATAGATGAAAAATATACGTTTTCCTCCTTTTTCATCTGTTCCTCTCATCTTATCCTGTTATACACAGAATCGCTGAATAAAATGTGTTTTTAATTCTGTGTATTTGGAAGGGATTATCATGGAAGATAAGTCATATTAAGGTGCTGATAACTGAAGTGTTTATATGATACTTTTAAAGGAGTATTTAATGCCTTTTTGTACTGAAACGATTAGTTGCTTATATTTTGACAGAAATATAGAAACACTAATGAATCACCCAACTATATTATACTTTAATCCATTGAGTGAGCAAAAACGACACGTATTCTTTGTCTCAGTTTTTTCGAACCTGAAGATCTTTTGCATTTTATGATTTATATTATGCTAAATTGAATGTGCTTGGGTTTAAAACCAACCAATAAATCAACTTAAGGATGGCACTTAACAATACTAATTTATACTTGGTAATAGCAGCCCTTTACTAGACTGTATATCACATCGGATAAGGCACATTACCTAAGAAAGATTCACTGAATGTGTATGATTTTCTTTCGAAAAGGTGTCCAGAAAACCAGTCTGCTACTATAAAAGAGCATTTTACAATAAAACACAAACAAAACAAGAGCTATCAGGGTTGTTCAACTGTAATCTTGGTCATTATTATCTAAGTGTTCACAGTGTCTGCGTTCAGATAAGTATTTTTAGCAGTTATGGCCATGTAAACAATATGTGCTCTTGAAATCCTTGAGACTTCCCTTCAGTTTGATTCCCCACCACATCTGCTGTCAGTGCTAGCAGGCAACACAATGTACAATGTGGACCGGGAGGAAGAGAGAGAAAGAAAGAAGGAGGAAAAAAGAACGACTTCAGTCTATTGCTGAGCTTGCTACTTCCTTTAGCAGTACACTAAATTGTGCTACAAAGGAAGCACTTTAACCACTCCCATTTACAGTTCACATAAAAATGGCTAAATCCCAGTGGTCCTCGGTAGAGTTTCTTCATAGTTAAATAATTACAACTGGGTAAACTCGAGAGTATAGGGGTCAACAGGAGATGAAGGCACCTGTTGTCATTTAATCCCAAAATGAGACATCCACCATATGAAAAATAACAAGAAGGCATTATTTTACAGTAAGAAGCTCTCCAAACCTGATTTATTTGACCATGATGTATTTCTTTGGTTTGGTGTTTTTCAGTGGATTTATGTTCTTCTTTTTATTTCTTGCTTAAACCAATACATTTTTATGAGCAGTGTCTTCTAATTTAGATTTGTGTTGTCTTGCATCTCTCATTTTTACCCCTTTCCTGTTTCTCATATAAATGCTGCTAGTAAGAAAATGATAAATAACCCTAAAGAAAACATTTCCTGAATGTGGAATTGTCCCTTCCAGGTCTGCAACTATCAATTATTTTCAATAGTGATTAATCGGCCTGGTTCTTGATTCATCTTTTGGCCAATTAAATGGAAGAAAATGGCCATCGAAGCAATGCAGATGCTAAGGTGGTGTCTTCAAATGGCTGCAAATCACAGTAGTAAGGTTAATGATTCAATCAATGCATGTGTGATCAAACAAATCACGGGTATGCTTACATTAAAAGGACATGCATTTCAAACATGCTCTAATTAAAACTATTCCAGTCAAAGTCTCGAAGCTTAATCATATTTAACACACACAAACCACCTTGGCTTTACCCTTGTCTCGCCCCATTAATAATCACGATGTGTCTTTATAGGTGTTGGTAGTTTACCCTCGCAACAAAAACCTGTGGTAATGACCCAGACATGTGTCATGTGTCAACTCAACCTGTTAAGCATCATTTATCTCAAGAACATGTCTCCTGACCTGCTACTTAAACCTAATGACTGCTATGCTACCCACTCACCTCTCACTCAAATTAAACTCTAAGAATACACCAAGGGGGGCAAGCACGTTCTCCTGGTAACCCTGGTATCTATGTAAGAGTTTGATAAGTTTGTTACATTTGACTTCGAGTCCAAGTGTTGCTACCACTGCACTGAATCTGAAACACCTTGTTAAGACAGGGTGGGATAGCAATGAAAACAGGCACAAAAAAAAAACCCTCCATATAATATAGTTTCACTTAATGGGTCATAATGATTAGAAAACAAACTTCTCACAATGAGATTCATACTTTACGTGCAATTATTTGAGCTACTCCATTGTAAATATGGAGTGCACAAACACTGAAAATGACAAATAAAACCATTTCAAACTGTTTGCGTTTCTAATTGAGTAATGGATATCCTGTATTTTAAACGACTGGTGGCACAAGCATTTTTTAATCAACACTAAGTCGATAACATGAAAATGTGTCAGAACGTTTCCCTTTGATAAGCAATTAGCTCCACCATAAATAGGTTTAATACATCCTTTTTTCGAAGGCGAGAAAAATAAAAAAGGGGAGGGAATGTAAAGAGAGGTACGACAAAAGCTTTCTATAGAGGTGATGTATAGACCTTAACCAGAGGTGATGAAAAACATTTTTCATTTCCTTTTCTACCACTGTTTATTTCAACCAAGTCAGTTTTATACGACACATCCTCGACCTTAGATTCTGTCTGAAAGGCTAGCAAACACCGGAAAGAACTAAAAAGAAAAGAAAGTGCATCCGTTATTTAACGGGCACATTGAACACCTTGGTTTCAAGGCTGTGCGATCGATGAACAGACGCAGGCTCTGTGTCTCTTACTCTTCAACAGGCGTTACATAATCTTAGTCTATTCACATATTTCTGCTGGCAAGTTTGAATGGATTTTATGTTCTCATTCATTTCGAAACATATTCATTTTAAACTCAACAACACAAGTTAGAATGAGAAAAGACCTTTATCAATAACACATTAAAGAATAATAGCAGGTTATGATGTCAGAAGACTAAATAGAGGAATTACACGGTGAATGTAACAACCACGATCTCACTCAAACGTCAGAACTTCCGAAAACGTCAGGATAATCAAAAGTCTTTGATAAAATCTGATAATTATTTTCACTTTACAAACAATGTCTTAAACTAAAATATGCCTTAAGATTTCAGGACTGCACTGAGCAAGCAAAATCCAAATCTTTGCTACAGGAACATCTTCATGTATGGATTCAGGAAGAGCTGTCTGGTGAACTAAATGTAAAATCATTCAAATGGCTTCGCCACACTCGTCTTAGCTAATGCTCATGCGCAGTGTGTGTCCTGTAGCCCTGCCAAGACTTCTAAGCTGCTATGTGTGTGCGTGTCTGCCTCTATTCTGTTTCCTGCAACACCTATTAGAACAGAACACGATGTCATGGTAAAGATATGTGTGCTGTATGAGAGTTTGTGTGTGTGTGTGTGTGTGTGTGTGTGTGTGTGTGTGTGTGTGTGTGTGTGTGTGTGTGTGTCTGTCTGTCCAAGATTTTTTTTTTACTCCATTACCTTGTCTGATAAATCATTACGTTTTTTTCTCAACATGATTGATAATAATAAAGCACAGAGAAACACATGTGTGTGTGTGTGTGTGTGTGTGTGCGTGCGTGTGTGTGCGTGCAGTTGTGCGTTTGTGTATGCGTGCGTCTCCTTGATCTCGCCAGAGACAGCCTGTCCCCTGGATCAAAGCCAGTTGTAGTTAATGTCAGGATCGGCTTACATTTATGTCATACGTAACATGATTGTAGAGAAGGTGGACGGAGAGTTACCAGCTGAGCAACAGAGCCACAACCTCACTGGCTGGAAAATGAAGTCATGTGGAGAGTCAGAGAGGGAGAGAGAGAAAGGGTGAGATACTATTTACATGATGCGGATGTGTCTATTTAGATTGTCTCATTACATTTTCATAATTTACTTTTAATGTCTTTCGCAAAGCATTGAGCTGCTGCCATGTGGTTTGAGTACAAGCCGTATGTGCGTGTGCTTGTGACATAACAAAAACAATTAAAGACGTTTTAAAAATCCCTCCTGAGCTTTACAGAGGAGAACGTTTGAAGTGCATATCACCTCTTCAGATGTTAAGACATAGCCTGGTGTGTGCATCAGTGTTAAGTGGATGCTGTGATGTCAGGAGGCTTTCTCTTCCTCCTGGGCGTCTTACACCGCTGTGTGTGCATGTGTGTCTGAACCGGAGAATAAATTGGAGAGGGACAGAGAGGGAGAGAGAAAAGGAGAAAGTGAGAAAGGACAGCAAAGGAAATAAAGAGAAAAGCTAGAAAGAAAGGGCAACCACTGGGATCAACTACAGAGGTGATTGTACCGACCCAGGACCCGCAGTGGGTAAAGAGACGTGAGGGAAAACACCGGAGAGGAAGAGAGTAGAGGCGAGCCGTGGACCACAGGGAAACAGTGAGAATCTTCTCTAGTCAAACAGACACAAAGATGTCCCTGCTTGGGCAAAACACTACTATTGGAACACACATTGTCGATGTAAAACTGTTTTACATGCAAGAAATCTCCCACTGATGTCTGACACCCACCTTTCAGCACGGCGTGGCTGTTGGGGATCTGGGGTAAAGGGCAGGGCAGAGCGGAACGGTTCCCGAGAGATGCTGTGGCCTCCAGCAGGGCTCCGGACAGCAGGGAACACGCGGACGTCCTCTGCACACAAGCCCGGTAAAACCTAGAAGCAAATAAGAAGTGGAAACAAGGAAGAGTTTTTTTATTTTGTCTGTGATTCTTACAATTAGGGCAAGAGAGCCTTCTAATGGTCTTACATCTCCTGTGTAATCTTCACCGGCTTTCTGTTGCTTTAATGTCGCTTTTAACTTGTAT
This sequence comes from Eleginops maclovinus, assembly GCF_036324505.1. NCBI lineage: Eukaryota > Metazoa > Chordata > Actinopteri > Perciformes > Eleginopidae > Eleginops > Eleginops maclovinus. The sequence goes on from NC_086358.1 coordinate 8,348,596, forward strand.
TACATGTCCAAATGTTTAACTTTCAATACCTGTGTATGTGTGTTAAATTGAGCAAAACTATATTAGACGAAAAAATGGCTACAAACCTAGGTGGAAAAAAAGGATGACAGTAGCAGGGATCGAGGCAGGATGGCCAGCGAGACTCCCTGAGACACACACATCCAGGGCGAGACAGCAGGAGCTTTTTGGCGGGATGAATCAGGTTGAGCTCCTCTCTGTCCTGCACATAGTTGCTAACCTGTTGAGAAAGTCATTGAGAAATAGGTCATTTACCTACTTTAAATCAAATTATAACAGGATAAAGTGTTAAAGCCAATCCTGCTTTACCAGGCTTAAAGTACGCAAAACAACTGAGACGAAAGAGGGATTGGGTAAAAATCACCTCACTGTTATACAACATTTGAATCAGAGTTCATTCTCATCAGCTCCTCTGCTGTGCTCATTATCGGAAGCAATGTTCTCTCAAAGCGTGAAAAGGGAAAATGAATAGATAGAAATACCACTGAGATACTTAACGATAGGAAGAATGTTGGGCAAGGGATCTGGAGACAAAGTGTAGGTGTAAAGAGAAGCAGAATAATGGGGAGATGGAGAAAAAAGGAAGGTGGGAGGCAAGAGAGAAAAGAAGAGACATCAAGGAGGAGTTTTAACATTTTGACCTTAGAAAGCCTCTTCTTTCTCCAGTTCACACTCTTCTCGGAAAACAAAATAAAAACACTTATCGAAGATGATTTGTCCTTAACCTGACCTTCGGAGAAAAGCCATTACGACAACGTTTTGTGGTGATGTTAAGTGGCCCGCTAATGTCTCTGGATATTGCAGAATTGGACAAAATTGATTCCGGTGACAAAGCAGAGAGAGTGGGGGGGCATTACAAGGTTAAAGAGAGAATACGGCTCGAGTCCAACAAGCTTCATAATATTGCCAGGAAGGAAATATATTTAGGCTGTCACCCCCCTGGGATTATGATGTAAATACTCAGAACGAAGTACATGTGGATCTGTTCACTCCTTAAAATATGTCCTGTTTGTATTAAGTGCTGGCAGCAGCGTGTCACACGCACACACACACACACACACCTCAGTGGGATGGGTTTCCTGCATGGGGTGTAGACCTAGATGTTGTCAGATCTGGGCCATCCCGAGGGGAAAGGAAACATACCAGCCAGCACGTTTAGAGAGTGAGGGAGCCGTGTAAGGGAGAGAAAGGGTGAGACACTAACACACACACACACACACACACACACACACACACACACACACACACACACACACACACTCACTCCTCAGTCACCCTCAGCAACAAGGCAATTACGCGAGACATACTGTATTGACCTGCATTCCAGCAACAAGCTTATTACTAAAAAAGGCCAAACTTTTTACAACGTTATGAAATAAAAGAAACTGTGATTTAACACAAAAAGCGCCTTTCATTATTTCCCTTATCCAGAACATTCTCTGACTCACACTTCTGGTAAAAGACCTCATTTTTTTTTCTATCAGCATCGAGAGACTGTGCGTGTTCACTGAACAGACAGAAAGTCTACCGCATCGACAGAGTATTTATCCGCATTTAGTACAAAGTAAAGACGCCGACTCGGCCGGGGACGAGGATTGCTTTCATGCCTCTGTTATTTACTTTATTTAGATGGGCTGGTTATCAGTTAATTGGGCCTGTTTTTCTTCACGTTACTAATAAAAACAAGACTTTCCCAAAGGATTTACGGGAAAAGAAAGTTCTACGCTATTTTATATTGCTTGAATATTTCAGCAACAAGTAAGTATACAAGTATATTTTTACCAGTGTCTCTTCCAACAAGTTATGGCATGAAAACATTTTATCCAGGAAAAAATGAATGGCTGGTGTCTGATTTCAGGGTCAATTGAGCCAACACATACATTTTTTAAGACACACACACACACACACACACACACACACACACACACACACACACACACACACACACACACACACACACACACACACACACACACACACACACACACACACACACACACACACACACACACACACACACACACACACACACACACACACACACACACACACACACACACACACACACACACACACACACACACACACACACACACACTTCAATTGACTTTTGTGGCCTTTATTCACAATTTGTGAATGATTTATTGTGACGATTAATACGAGTAACTGAATGTTACCCCCTTGGACTTGTATAAATGTTGTCAACAACAGCATGAAAGCCTTAAAGAAATTAAAGAAAAATGAATCCTACACTCAGAAACTCTTTCAAACAAAGGAATCACCATGTTTATGTTTATTCAGTCACTTTGTATACCCAGTTTAGGTCAGGTTCTGCTCTTTACTAACATGAAAACATGAAAGGATATACTCTCTGACTGTAATTTCAAGTTCTACTTCAACACACAGATCGAGGGGCTACTGTATATGAGTTGACTAATGAAGCAAATACTTGATATAGCCTGACTTCAAAGGAGCCTGCAGGGAACGTGCTGCTGCTTCTGATGGACACAAAGCAGCTGTCTTCTTCACAGACACACACAAACAAACAAACTCATCTTCAGACCCTACGCAAACACATGGACATACAGAGAGGACGATATCAGTCGAATGTTTCGTAGCATACATACTGTACGCACACATTAACATAATAATCAAAAGTGTATTTCTTGTGTGGAGATGTTTCAGAAGGAGAAATGTGTCTACTAAGTTCTGACTCTCAGGTTTCACAGAAAAAATTACACCGATGTGATGAAAAAATGTACCCTTGTCATCAAAATTAAAGGCCTAAGTGAAAAGGAAGGTTAAGTTGTGATATAGTAACTACGTTATTAACTGGTTATAGCATACATTAAAAGAGAAATTATGTAATCATTTAACAGAATGGTAGATTTTTTTACATTGTTTTTATTTAAATCTTAGTAGTTAAAGAAATCGTTGTAGGCAGAGAGACAGAAGGGCATTAATAGCTCGGGCATTGAGGCAATAATTGCATTTCAGCTATAAGTCAAGGTAATCTAATACCAATACATACATTGTGTTCTCCTTCCTGGTAACTTACGGTATTACTGATCTTGCAATTTAGCAAGTAGGCAAACCTAAAGCTATATGAGAGAACTATTAGTAAAGCTTTTTATATCATGTTACACGGTGTGTGTACAGGAAATGCTAATGGCTTAAGCTATGAGGTAACTTATACATGCTAGAGGCAGCTGCACTGATGGAGATCCCCTTACTAAAAGTTACAGTAACTTCCAAAATGATTTATCCTCTGTCAAAATTCTCTAATTTACAGTCAAAGGTCAATTAGTATAATTACTATAATAATTGTCTTACGTTGCTGCATAGAAATTGAATATGTAATGACGGGCAAATTTGTTGTCCATATTGCAAATACAGTATAAGGTCAATGAAAAAGTCCTTTATTTTTTTCCGTCAGTCAGAATTTAATCCAAACTATTTGATCAGTTTTTTTTGGGTCATAGTGGAACAATTTGCAGCCTGATATTTTCGTCAGGAGGAGATTAAAAGCAGGATGAAAAATGTCTAAGTATTTCTAAAAAAAAAACTATTTTCCAGGCGGCCAAAACAAATCTGTTATTGCAGTTTGAAATGTATAAAAAAAATACCCATGAGCTTTGTATGTTGTAGACAGACTTTTTGTTCCAAGAGATGCTTAAACTTCAGTTATGACACACACTGCTATAATGTCTCCGATGCTGTGGAAAAGTTTTGAGGTTTGCAATTTCATTTATTTTGTGTGACACTAGTTATCTTTTTTCTTATTACAGAAGCTACAATCAAATATTAAACAACTCTGCCAAGGGTGAGGAGTTTGGCCCCATACCTACTACGAGATAATGTTGAAAAATGTTTAATACAAATAGTAAAAAAGTAATGGTTGGAAAGAAGAACATTTTTTAATTTCTACCTTTATATTTAACATACTGCTGTATAGCAAGACATTGGCCTCAACGATCTGATCCATAGTGGGCAGAGGATGTGTCCTATTTTGAGGCTTGTTGCCACCTGAAGTGTCCAGAGAGTTTGTCCTTCTCAAGGATAGTGATGAAACACGTGAGTACATACAGTACATATATTAAACGCAAATAAAACCATGACAAAGAAGCGCAACACTGACATACTTACAAACTATGACTTTCATATTTCTGGAAATCCGTCCATGTAACCTACAGTTATCACTGAGTTTGCCCCCGCTGGGTAATGTCTCTGCCTGGCAACAGTCATTCTGGGAAAAGGATTAGCATGTTTTTGCTGAGGGGCAACGCGCAGATCTACTGGACCTTGAGCAGGAATGCACACACATACGTACACATGCTAAAATCCAGACATACAAACACACTCTGACTCATGCCCGTGCCGTTATGTATATCATACCAGACACATAAGAGTATGAGCATGCAGGACACTGGAGAGGCCGAAGCTGCCTCCCTGAAATCCAACCCCCCCCACCCCGAAAACCTCTAACCTCTCAGCTTTGATGTCTCCGGCCCACCACACACACTAACATACTCCCTCACTGACACCATCTCTCCGTCACATACACACTCCTCCTCAATTACTCTAATATTGTCCAGCACTCTGAGGCAGAGATCCCCCGATGCAATGTAGCCCAGCTGTCTGTAAAATGCCTCAGTATTGCGTGTGCGTGTGTGTGCAGTTTATCTTCCCTCTGACAAGCACACAAGGAGACAAACCTTAATCCGGGTATGATATCATGAAATTAAACACTTAAAAAGACTTGCATGGGATTAAAAATTCACAGCTTTAGTAGCCTTCTACCCCCCACACACACTCTCCCACGAAGCCAACATACAAGGAATAGAAAGACTTCCTTTGGACTGAATTCTACTTTTAGAAGCATTGGGGCTCGGGGTCAGCTGAGGTCGGCTGGGGGTCAGTGTTAGAAGAACTCTGTTATTCTGGTCGGTGGACTCAGAGCTCAGGTCACAGGAAGAGACGTCAGCCTTAACCCTTATTTTACTGAGCTAGCAGCCCATTGACAGTGTATTTTGGTTATATAAGTATTAAAAGGTGTATTTATAACACGTTGGGGATTATTGTTATTATGCAAGAAGGGACATGAATCATGTGTTGTGTCTTAAAACCTAAATGTGTGGTACAAATGTACCTTATTTTAGGACCCAAGGAGCTTAAATCACCATAAAATAGGTAAAAATCATCATTTCTTCATTTTCTCATACCATAAAATGTATTTTCCACTTCCACGTTCTAAGATTAGCAGTAAAAGATGTCAGGTTGTATTTTTTAAAGTATGGCTACTTGGAGTTAAGGTATCTTCTATCAAAGTTAAAGCAATATCACAAATTCCTTTTAAAATAACCAATCAAAATCACCAATACTAGGCTGCCATTTACTTCCTGTTTTACTGAAATAGAAATAGATGAGAAACACACAAAATGTGGGAGAATAGATGGCAATATTACTAATATAAAATCTGCAGTCTCTCCACAGCTTCATTCTGGCAGTACCGTAAATCACATGAAGATTAAGATCTGAGAGCCACATAGTCCTTAAATATTTTACAACATTTGGACTGTGTTGGCTTTAAAGCAGTGAAAATCGAGCCCTTCTGATGGAACTGAACAAAATGTGCGCCCTGCCCACCCGACGCAGCAAGAGTGTATCAATCAAATGCACCTTGAAACTCAGCGAGCAGCCAGGTATGTTCAGGAACTCTGGCATCCCGCCCAACCTGGACAGAGCACAGCCATAAAGCCATAAAACAAGCGCACCCAAAACATGCCAAGCAGACATCCCCACATCTCAGGTTGAATATGGGAAAGTTCTGTGTGATAAGTGTGTGTTTTTGTTGTACACACCACACTCTTTATCCTGGAGACTCCTTATCCTGGTTTGCATAATGGAGAAATAGACAACCTCTCCGCTCCCTCCTGTTCTTCTCTGACCTTTTCTGCAGTTTCTGTCTCCACAAGGTAATGTTTGCTTTCCCGCAGACTGAGCCTGGACTATCTCACGGATGACCGAGTGCTCATTTGTGTGTACGAGCTCAGAAAAAAAGTCTGTAGTTTCATAGATACAGACTCTAAATGTACACTTTTTTTTGCTGTGTATACATTGACTATATGTATTTACTGTGTGCTACATATTTATGTGGTTTGGAACATATGAAGTTCCTTTCAATGTGTGTGTAGGTGGTCCATGAAGTCAGTGTTTACATCAGCGGAGCCTAATGTCTGAGGATCTGCTTTGAATGAGACAGAAGCAAGCATACTATGTGATCAAATACTAACAGACACACTGGAAATCCTGAAAGAAAATATAGTAAGAAGGTTAAAATGGTAAAAGGTTTTTGAATAAAAAAATCTAAATCAAGCAGATGCAATTGCTTTCACTCCAACAATTAAGTCTTAAGACATGTCTACGGGTTAAAATCATGCAATACGACACTGTAAATATAATATAGGCTACATGATGTACAGTAAGCGTGTGGGAGTTGGGAACCCCCTCAAATTTTAAAGAAAGGCGTTTCCAAGGGATTCCTAATAACTGAAAGATTGAATTTTACACTTCAGGTTTTGCCGTGACGTGAACAAAAATGGCTAGATTCAAACAAATATGATAAAGCACTTCAAATAAATAATAATTTAAGATATAAGAAGATATGGTTCAAGCTCACTAAATTAAAATGATTCAAAAAGGAATACATTAACCGTTTTATCAGTAACTTGGAGGACAAAAACAATACCTTAAAAATTGACCTCAAAAACTATGACTGGTAGAGATGGATAGGAAGATGAAGCTGGAGGAGGAAGGCAAGAGAAGGTTTGAGGAAGGTTTTGTAAAAAATAGGAAGACACAGAGCTGGAAAATAATAAAGAATAAGGCAAAAGGAGATGGAGGGAAAAAGGTGAAAATGAAATGATTAGGGCTGAGGATATGAAAGAGGACGAAGACAAAGAAGGTGAAAACAGAAAAACACAGGGGAGCTCAGCAGAGGAAATAGAGAGGGAGGCCAGGGGTGACTGGAATCATAATCCCCTGTTGAATTTCCCGAGGAGCCGTTTCGAAAAAGATCCAAGAGCCGGGCCTCCTCCTGAGGACTGCTTCACACCTTTAACAAGCCCAGGGCATGATGGTGTGTACCTCATTTGTGAGTGTCACAAATGGAGAGCAGAGGACAACAGGGGATGGGAAGAAAAACAGGATGTCATTCATCAGCTGCATATTTACAACATAATGCAGCATCAGCAGCATGGAGGTGAATCAAATGTATAGATCCACAGCCGGTGGATGCATGAGTTGCTCATTGAGCTCTTTAGAGCCAACAGAGGAACCTCAGCAGAGAGCGAGGAAACACTGAAAAACAGTCACATTTACAGGAAAGGACTCACTAATCTGATTTGCACAGAGCGACTACAGAGGAGAACTGGAATGACAATTTGTGCTTAGTCACACACCATTTCAGCAGATAATGTTACTGTGTACTCTGCGGGACACGTTAGAGGAGATTAAATTAGGATGTTAGGTATCACTGAGGTTATTTAGTACTGGTATGTCCCCCAGAAAGTATCACAGTATCTGTCTTTATTTATCTCTAATCTTAGTTTGTGGTTTTACTGTCTGACAATATAAATCCCATTTGGTTTGTTTTTTGAAGCTTTAATTGAAGTCAAACTTAAGGTGACACACACAAAACCTACCATTACAATCATCAACTTCATTATTGGTTGATGAAAAACTAGCCGTGTATTTTTTATATTTATGTATTTATTGGAACAATGACCATGCATACATTACATTCATCTCAGAAAAGAGAAGAAATGATTCATGCCAGATGTTAGCTAATAGCTCATTTCCATTTGCAGTCCTTAAAATCGGAGGATGAAACCCTCTTTATTAGTCACATACATATGCACACAGCAGAGCACACACAGTGAAATTGGTCCTCTGCATTTAACCCACCCTAGTACTAGGAGCAGTGGGCAGCTATTGTGCATGCGCACCCGGGGAGCAATGGGGAGGGGGGATTGGAGGTGTCCGGTGCCTTGCTCAAGGGCACCACAGCAGGGCCTAGGAGATGAACTGGGACCTCTCCAAGTAGCAATCCACTTTCCATATTTCAAGTCTGTTTGAGGACTTGAACCGGCGACCCTACAATTCCCAGTCCAAGCCCCTACTGACTGAGCCACTGCTGGACAACACACACTGTCATAATCTCTATCACACAAACATTTATTGGTACCACTTTACAATAAGACCACCCTTATAAAGGATTCATATAGTCACTAAGAACCATTTATAAACCAGTTCTAACTTAGTTTTCATACATCAACACAGGCTCACTATTTGGCAAGAAGACGAAGCCTTATGTTGGCTACCTAGTTTTCTTCGTCTTCTTCATCAGCCAGCATCCTCGGTATCTGTTGTTCACTGAGTTGATTCTCTCCCCCCCCCCCCCCCCCGTCCATCTTGACGTTTCTTGGCATTTCTCCGTTGCCCTGTTTATCTCTTGTCTTATAAAAGCTTATTAATAATTTATAAAGTGTTCACAACCTAATTAATACATTAATTATAAACTGTTCCCTTTAAACCCTTTAGTCTTATTGTAAAGTGGTACCCAATTACTAACAAGATTTAAGTACAAGTCAATAAAAAAGTACAGTTAAAATATAATATTACAATAGAGTTATAATTGAAAAACTCATTAGAGTGTAATTAATGTTGGCATGACTGGTTGCCTGATATCCATGTTTTTGCACCATAAGAGAAATGTGCAGTCATAAAAAGAAGAGAATGCAACACATTGAGTTAATGAATTATAATAAGTGAACCGTTATCCGATTGTAAGGCCATTGATTCACACCTTTAGTAATAATGTCTAACCATAATAACCAAATAATTAGGACTGTAGAATAAAGGGTAACGTACATCAATGTATAGAGTCTCGCGTTTTTGCAGCTATTGCATATAAAAGCAGCCCGAAAAACACAATGGAGAAAACATACATGACGTAATGTAGGCAACTTGTCTTGGAAATCTCAGCGATGTATCACACATGATTTTAGCTCTAAGAAGGAAAGGTGAGTTCCAAGGAGCGAAGGAACTGAATGGAAAAGCCAGGGAGTAGAAATATGACAAGAGGAGTGAAGGAGAGAGTCTGGGAGAGAGGGAAAAAAAATGAGGGTCATCTTGAGGGCCAAAACAACCTGGAACCCATTACCCAGAGCGCCCAGTGGGACCCCTCGCACCGCCACTCCCCCACTCACAGTTCTCATGATGTCACACTGCACTCTCTCCTACATAACGGCATACAGTCGTGATCAGACTGCCGGAGATAAGCATGACGGATGATTTTTCAGGTCCTAAAAAGCAAACCTGGCTATGCAGACAAACACTTTTAAATCTTTTAGAATAAAGATTTGAAGGTAGCTGGTGAATGAATGCTTTTCCCTTATTCTACAATGCAACACATGACACCTCATGCTGCTTCTGTACTACTTTGCCTCAATTATGGTATGTAAATACTACTAGTCTTAAAGTTTACCACACACAATTGCTTAAATGACTGCTGTGTTAAAACAAGACCCCGGTTCAGGGGGTAAAAGGCCTTTCTGCAAACTTGAACTGTTTTTTTTCTTTCATACACATTTTCTCATGTTCTTACATCGCAGATACGTTTAAAAGCCGTTTTTCGAGCTGACTTTGTCACACATTCTGCTTAATGAACTTAAATCCTGTTTCCGTAACTCTGATCAGACGAAACATGTATTTCCCTTCAGCCACAAAACATTACGAGTGAAAAGATTTTTCTCAGACAAAGCTCAGCAAGAAGTCGTAGTAAACAGATTACTTACTTTAGCACTGAAACAGGCGGATATTTTGAAGAGAAAGGAAGAGAAACACCAAGCTCCAATCCCTCTTAGTCAGTGTACACTTATAAAAGTGAGAAAGCAGGCTTGAGCAAAAGAGAGTAAGAGAGGGAGGAAGAGGGGGAGAGAGAGAGAGAGAGAAAGAGAGAGAGAGAGAGAGATCTCTACATCAGTAGAGGAAGCCAAAGAGGAGAGATAGAGGAACAGGGTTACTAAAGCTTGAGGCAAAGTAGATTTTTCAGACTTTTTCATTGCCAATTTGTCATTAAACCCAATTTAAGGCGTAATTTGTTCTCTATCCAGGTCTGAATGACGTCATTTGATGTCACCAGATAACATCAAACAATTCATAAAATTCTTCTTCTGATGTTTTAACTTTTTTTCAGAGCTTTAAAAATATTGTTTATAACCATTTTCAAGCAAATTCAGGCCCTCATTTAAGATAAATCCAACGCCTTTAAAGATCCGCGGGACACAGGGGGGAAAAGGAAAGAGAATGAAGATAGCTACAGCTAAGGTAAAGAACTCAAAGCCTCAGCGATGCCTAACGCAGAGGGTACCCCCATATTAGGTTATGAGGGAACTGGCCCGGTACATCCCAGCAGGAACATGGGAGATTTTAATCAGTGAGCACACTCAGAGATGGAGGAGCCTCAAGATCTCAATCGATCCTGCTTGGCATGGCTAACTCGTAAACATCGTCTGAGAGGAGGAGGCCTCTGTGTTTTGATGAGAAGCTATTGCAGACCCTGGAAGACAAACACTTGAAGCCTCTTTTTTAAAATCAGGTCAAAGTAATTAAGAGGTCATTTTGCTTATAAATAGATATTATTCAAACACAGTGAGACAAAATGTGGTTTCTGGATTAATTGAGGATATGGAGCACCCAGTGACCTTATTAAACTTTTCGAAAGCCTTCTAGAAAGTATTTTGACGAGGAAATATTAATATAAATGTCAAGACAATCTGAACAATGTACTGTAGAGAAAAAGCAATCACTAATTAAAGTATCATCTCCTACGTGTATATGTAACATTTAAATGCAAAATAACTGAAGCTATTTCCAGTAAATCCAACTTTTTAGTGACTGGGTTTGGTTCATTTAAAAAGGATGACTGTGAAAACACCCTTCGTATTGCTTAATTTTTCCCAGTTGCACATTAGTGAAGACGAAACACAACTGACTCACTCTGTTGGATTTGGTTGAAAGCTCAGGAAAAAAAACAAGATAAAATATAAAATGTAAAGTTTCATGCTCAACTGTGGATGAGATGTGCTCAAATTGCTCTGGATTAGATCACAACAGGAACCTATATCAACATATCCATTACTGTGACAACCGAGAGAGGAAAAACATCCTATGGCTGGAAGCTACAGACAAAGTGGACCTTGGGTGGTTTTCGTCTAAACTTTGTCACAACTTAACACTATCATATGACATTTATTGCATTGAAAACCATGTGTATGTATTCCTTCTTTGTATATCTGATATTACTATATAGCTGCAATGCTTCCTTGTAAGTTAATTGCAGTGTAAAAAAAACTAAACAATTGTTGAGTAACTGTGATTGTTGTCCATTATTTTGTTATCCGTAATAACGGGTAAAACTAGCCACGTTCCAGTTTGGCTTTTCATAGGGACAGGTGACGCTGGGGGCTGTTAAACCAATATAGACCGAGGTGCAGCCACTTGATCCTTGTTACTAGCTTTGCTCTGGTGAGAGTTTCCATGCCAACGTCCAATTAAAGAGCAGTGTTGCAGCTTCTTTCTGTTTAAGCTAGATCACTAAAAGATACCTCAAGCACTTAATCGCAGCAAACTCAATGCTATCTGTTTGTAAGTCAACACACTGTTTGTTGAGATATGGGACACAAGTCTCTATTCAAACTATTTAGAAGTATTCACCATCCAGTAGTTATCAAGAAGACATTTTCACCGGACACTTGTTTTTGTTGAAATCAAAGGCCTAAGTAGTTCTGTAATCTGTAATAGTGGTCATACCTAACACATAAAGACACACATATAATCACCGCAGTCAGAGGTCTAAATGAATACAGTCTTTTGATTCCGCCTAATCAAGAGGAAAAATTAATCTGTTTCATGCCCAGTTGACATCAAAGTGTTGTTCAGAACAAAGCCCCCAGCTGGCCGGCCCTCAGTCATTGCTTTGCATTTCTTTGATCAATACTCGGCTAATGAGACTGGCCCCCCGCGCCGGTAATGAGAGGTCAGATTCATGTATTATACTACACTTATTACATCAATTGCCTTCAGAATGAACACAACCCCTCCATCAATTTGAATTAAGACAAAGATGCAGAACGATTTGCTTTGTTGTGTCATTGTAGACATGTTGAGCTGCTGAATATGGACACATTGGAGATGTTTCACAGCAGAGCTTCAACTCAATATTTGCAAGGATCATGAAAACAGTCCGTTTATATCCAAGTGTGCTGCCCTCTAGTGGACAGGCATATAAGCACTAATGGTCAAAAGTAGTAGTGGAGACACTGAATATGCCAAGTAAAATAAAGGCAAATTAAGTTATCACCTATATTATTTATCTTTGATGATATAATGTAGATCACAGCATTTTATCCCCAAAAGAACATATATGTTCACTTCCAAAACAAGAGCGGAAAAAGGCTATGATAATAGCTAGAGCCTCAGGTAATGATTATTTGAATCCTCATTCATAGAGCTGGAATGATAAATCCACTTAGTTATTTTTTCATCAAAAAAAGCTATTTATAGAAACTATCAAGCGACTTTGAGTCAGAGAATAGCGCTAAATAAATAAAACGTATTATTTTGATATTGACAATACGTTTTGTATCAAAAGTGCCAAACGTGAGGTTTTCTTTGTCTCATCTGCTGATGAATGGATTTTATTTGAGATTTAAAATGTAAGTCAGTCAAAACAAGCCACTTTTAAGATGTTATCTTCAGCGTAAATGAAGTTTTTCACACTTGACAGCTTAAGTTAGCTGGTTTTGATCGACACTATCCAAAATATGTTTAATTCATAACAAAATAAAGTGTGGAAATGCTAACCTTTTTTTTCCACAACTGAACCACTTGTTAAAATAAGTTGCTGAGAAAGCTAAAGAATCAGAATGATGACTGGTCAGACATACAGTGTAATAGGACTGTAGTCATTCATGAAAGTTATCACACACACACACACACACACACACACACACACACACACACACACACACACACACACACACACACACACACACACACACACACACACACACACACACACACACACACACACACACACACACACACACACACACACCCCTTATGTAAGTACAATGTGTTTGCCAAGCATTAGTGATTTCTCAGCAGTCCGGTATTCACATACCAACAATATTTAGCAATCGAAGTTCATCTGCAGCCTGAAATATTCTGTTCTCCACTAGATGGCAGCACATGATCACGTATGCCACTGCCTACCTATTTAAATGAGCTCTACAGGAGAACATGTTGTTTGGGTGATTTTCAAAGACCACATTCAGGTCATGGATGTTGAGAGAAAGACTTGAAACCGTTTATTCTAAACTACTCAAAATAGAAATGCTGCTCCACAAAAACAGGATATTTGAATTGACTTATTATTTGTATCCTGTAAGGTTAAGTATTTAATTCTGATCACTCAACTCAAAACATAAGGGAAGGGAGGTGACTATTTTTAACTCAATTAAGTTATTATTTGAGTGCATTTTTGGTCCATCTCCATCCAAATGTCCTTTTTCTCAGTCGCACCAACAGCGTTTATCTGTGTTATCTATCAAACTAAAATGTGATTTCATCACTGGAGGAGTGCACACACCGTCTGACACATGTAGCATCTATGTAGTCAGGGTGCTGTGAGCCGATATGCTCTGTCACATGAGGGTGATGAAACTGGGAGAGGTAAAAAAAAAAAAAGTTAGTCAACATGACAGGTAGTTCAGATACGTGTGCTTGTTTACATTTATCATATCTTAGGAAGGGGCAGAACAATAAGATGTTCTTCTCCCTGCTCCTTTCCACCAAGTGTACATGTTTCGTTTTGTAAAGTGTACATGTTTTTTAAAATAACTGTCATGTGTGGAAAAAACAAAGAAATACTTAAATGTGCGTGTGCAAAGTGCATTGACCTCAAAGGGTCAGAATTCTCCACTGTTTGTGTTTTGCGCGTCCTGACCCAAAGTTTAATAACCTCGCCTCTGGATCTCTGTAGGGAAAAGTTCCCAGTTTGTGGAACTGCGCAATTTTCCCCACAATATCAGATGCAAGAGGCCCGAGTTCTCACACACACACACACACACACACACACACACACACACACACACACACACACAGACACACACACACACACACACACACACAATGGAGCAGAAACACCCACTTGCAGTTTTGACACCCTTTTGTCACCCCACAAAAACAGACGGATGGAATGTGTTTCAATAGGAACAAGAAAAGCTGCAGCCACGTAAGCTCCTGTGCAGCGGACTGAAGAAAACAAATAAACAGCGAGGGAGCTGGGAAATAAACACCGTGTTTAGAGAGCAGAGAGGACACTTTATTGTCACCGGGAAAAACAAGTACTCATTGAAAAGGCATGCTAGATATTTACTGTCCTACCCATTTTCTGTTTAGGCACACATCTGACGAAACAGCGTGTTACAACATACACATACACACACGCTAATCTCAGGCAGGCTAAGCCGCAACACCCAGCTGAGTGAGAAAGTGGCATGCTCGGCAAATTCCTTTGTAGTGGCACAACACACAGAGAGGGAACATTAGAGTGACGGACGAGGTTAAATGAGTGTGACATATGGAGGGGAAGCATGTGTGTGTGTGTGTGTGTGTGTGTGTGTGTGTGTGTGTGTGTGTGTGTGTGTGTGTGTGTGTGTGTGTGTGTGTGTGTGTGTGCATGTGTGTGTGTGTGTGTGTGTGTGTGTGTGTGTGTGTGTGTGTATATGATTATAGATCAGAACTTCAACTGCACATCTTTATGCTTTAATTCCCCTTTTTGAATCTTTTTGATTAGTTAATGATTTCTTTAAAACCAAATGATTGAACGAGTTAGATATCATATTTGGTTTTTAGCAGGATGTCTAGCTGAAGGACTTCTGAAAGGCTCTTCGATAATACAAAAAAACTAACATAAAAGCTATATGCAATGGTGGTCAAATTCTGGGTCAATACTGATATAAAAACATAAATTCAGCCACGCTTAAAGGTTTCTGTTGTGGTTCTTCATCCCCCTTCTGCACCAGGGAGGACATCATTTTAGAATAAATGTAATTTTACCTGGCATTTTGTTGTAGTACAACAATTAAACGTTGCAATTTGATTTACAGTGTGGCAGTACTATAAACACTGAAACATGCCTAGCTGATTACATGAACACAAAGCGATTGCGGGCGTCCTGAACTACCCTGGCAAGCTTCATTGTTGCTCAACTCCAATTCACCTTGCGAAAATGTACAAGCCATACTCAGCCAATTTTCACGGCCCAGCTACATCCAGATGATTTTTATTGTATCTTTTGAATCCCAAACTGAGTGCACTACAGTGTACACACAGCTGGTTAAAAGCCTCCTAAATGAGAGTGGTGTGAAAACACTCATTACAGTGTGTGTGGGGTCTCGTATAATCCCATAATTCAAAGGGAGCTGTGTTCCCAGGCTTACAGCGACCTCCAGCTGATTAAAGCCATTTGTTGATTTCCAATAACTCTGTGATTGTGAATGCAATTTCATTCACTTCAACCCTTCAAGTGGCCCTAACTTAATCAGTGGAGCATGGTTCAACACGGTGTGTGTCTCACATTGTGGGCCAATGCCGCTCAGATCCTTTTGAAAAGAGATGGAACAAAAGCAACATTTGTTTGTGGCATGCAGTATATGTTTTTATTATGTGCAGTATACACGCAATGAAACTGCTGACGTCGAAGAAATGACCCACTATATTTACTGAAGCAATAAACTGGAAAGCCAATCAATAAAACGGCATCTCATGATAACATAGAGAGAATGAACGCCTTAAAACCGGATATTTGCCGGACATTTTATCTGAAAACGCTACATTTGAAACGACCAGTAATTGGTAACCTAGATGCGAATGTGTTTGCAAGAGTTATTACCTGAGCTCATAAACCACCAGTCTTAAACCATACTGGCCCATTTTACAGGCCTGGATATTTAACCAGCGTAGGACTGGAGGGAAAATAGCATTTAGGACTGCAAACAAGAAATGGTTTAACAACTATTTGCATTTGTCACAGGCTGCATCTAATTGTTTGGGAAGGCCAAGTTAATATTGGCTGAACAGAAATAACCTAACCCCAAAACCAGACACCATCGATGAGCCCTGCTGTACATGTCCTACAGGGTTAAGCTGCAACCATTATGATCAAATCTAAGTTTTTAAGGTCTCAGTCAGTTCATTAATATTCAGTATTCCCAAATGAATCAACTGAAGCGACTGATAGAAGAGGCATTCTGAGATATAATAGCATAAACACACAACATGTTTTTATAGAAAGACTCCAAAAAACTATTCCTGCTATTCAAAACAAATATAAATAGACATATTCCATGTGTTTATATCACCAATAGCAAGAGCTGACTGTGTGTGTGTGTGTGTGTCCTCTCTATTCCTTTATCAATTCACCCAGACAGGAAATTACATATAAAGTCAGGATTGTTGTTTTTGTGAATCAAACCTAACAGACATTATTTTTGGCAACCTGTTCTTTTAAATGGAGCCCTACCTAATGCAAAAAAACTGGCAAAAAAACATAGAAGTCACCGGAATAAAGAGTAAACAGCATATATAGAGTATAGATGACCTCCCATGCCATCAACAATGTGGAACACCTCCACAGGACTAATAGCTACAAAACTCTCCTAGTAGAATCAACAATGCACAAAATCAACAACTGCTTTAAACAATATCCCCAAGACACAGCCTGTGTATATCAAAATCTCATGAGACAAGTCAAATACAACCCCCAAGGAGCATTTCAGATATTTTTATTCACTTCCCATCATAAATATTCCTGGATTTTAACTGCAAACATTCTGACTTTATGTCCTAACAAGACAAGACACCGTGAGAGAAACAGGAAAGCACAGAGTGACCCAAGAAGGAAGAATGTGTTCCCGTCCCCAAAGACCACTTGCATCCTGGACAATGAGTAAACGATATATTGAAGAGCATCCCAGCACAAACTGCTGTGTGTGTGTGTGCATGGTCACTTACCACTTAACTTGACACCACTTTGAGTGAAATGAAAGGACACAGCAGGGCTTTAATTGCTACGCTCCACAGAAGGCATACAATAAAATGCTTCTGGCTTCACAGACTGTTTGATCACAGCACAAGGTGTGTGCGTGTGTGGGTGTGTGTGTGTGTGTGTGTGTGTGTGTGTGTGTGTGTGTGTGTGTGTGTGTGTGTGCGTGTTTGTGGGAGGATCAAACCTGTACAAAGTCATCGTACACTTCCCTGTTTTGTGTCTAACTTCCCTGTCACTTAGTGTTACATCAGTTAAAAAAAGTGAACAGAGGGAATAAACAGACTTAATTAAGAACTCACTATTTGTTTTGCCTTTTGACTCGTTGTGAAAGAATGCAAAGGGTTTGTTTATATCATTTACCATCACGTTCATTTTCCATCATGAACGTATGCAGTGAAAAGAACCTATACGTTCAGGCCTGTCTTAATCTAAACCTCCTTTTTGTTTCCATTCTCTCACTCTTCCTATTTTCTTTTAAAATCGTCCACGCCTGATTCCCCCTTCATTTCTTCTTTTTCCACTGTTAAAATCTCATTTTCTCTCCAAGTGTGTTACCCCTTCCCTCTCCCTCTCCTCTTGCTGCCTCCCTGCTCCAATCCCTCCTTCATATAGTCCTGTGTTCCTTGGCTCGCTTCATTAGTTGTAGCAATAAACACACAGGGCAACAGGATACCTCCAGAAAACTCCTCAACCTGATTATTGCAGAGTCAGGCATACATGCCACGGCATATAGGGGGGGGGGGGGAGAAGACTGTGTAGCATAAGGTTGGTTGTGTGTGAAAGGAAGACGGGAGCAGAGAAAGAAAAGACACAGGGGTTTGTTTTCTTCAATTACCCTACCCCATTTCAATGTGTTTATGTTGAATACTGCATACATATTATCACATGTGGTTTTGGACGAAAAGGATCACACTACATCAGGGGCGTCCAGACTTTTTTAGCCGAAAGCCACATACAGAAAAATCTACAAAGGGATGAGCCACTCACTAGAGGTGAGGTATATTGCCTCGTAAGTTAAGTATGAATTAGCAAAATCCTACATCTCAGCTCTTCATAGGGTTTATTTTATTTTGGTTTTAGTTCATTCATTAAAACAGGAGCTTCAGATTGCTTAAAATAAGGGGAAATATCAAGGGCATATTTCAAGCTTGTTATGCAAATACGATATTTGGGTTTTTTCTTATCCACTTAGATTTGTTAGAACATTTGTTCAACTTTATTTGACTGAATTTAATGGAAATTGGGCTTATGAACAAATGAATACAACTGTGTAACATATTTTTAAGAAGTACAATATAAGACGAGCACAAGTTGAAGCTGTGGGCCATATTCCATTATACTTTTTTGATTTTGCTGAGGGCCGATTCAAAATGCATAGTTTGGACAACCCTGCACTATGTTAAAGGAAGTTAACTCAATTGTGGCATACTGTACTTTCATCTTCCACTTTACCTCCATCTGCTGCATGCCATCTAATACAATTTACAGAAACTGGAAGGTTTCTTGATGCCTGCACGATACTCATTTGTTTATTGCAGGCATTCCTACTTTATCATACATTTTTACGATCCTGACGACAGCTCGGCTAAAACCCTCCTTATTCACTGCCCTCAGTGTTCTCTGAGTTCCTCTGGTGACCCCTAACAGGAGTAGCTCCGATGGTGTTTTGACAAGGGAAGTGCTGGCAACTCCCCCCCAATTTTCAATAGGCTCATTATTAAAGCAGCTCTGCCTGGACTTAACTTGGCCCGTATTTCTACGACCACAAAGGGGTCATAAAAACACTTCTGGCAAAGTCAGAAATTACACTGCAAGCATGAGCGTGTGTGTGTGTGTGTGTGTGTGTGTGTGTGTGTGTGTGTGTGTGTGTGTGTGTGTGTGTGTGTGTGTGTATGTGTGTGTGTGTATGGCATAAGTGTACAAGCCCCCGTTTGCTCATGAGAAACTTGGAGACAATGCTCGGCTCTGTTGAAAGCATGAACCCATAAAAAACACAATTACATGTCCATGCATTTTTTCTGCTATTTTTCTGCTATACATTATATATTGTAATGGAATTTAAAGTACCGCCACACAGCAACAGTTACACAAAACATCAACAATAAATGAAATATGCTACTTGGCATAACAATTTAATACATTTGCGCTTGTGATTCTGTTTTGAAATGCATCAAGGCAGTGGGTTCAGTCCCCCTGTTTTTTGAGTGCTTACAGGAAGAGGAGGGAGAAGATAACCAAAAAACAACAGGAGAGTTTCCTGTGTGATGCTGCTGATTCCAAGTCTTGAGAATATCATGATGCTGCACCTCTCAGACTGAAAAGCATGACTCAAACAAATAAAACTGCCTCTTATTTAAGAGCAGTACTAGCTGTGTTTTCTTTGAAGTGTGGTTGCGGAGGTGGCTGAAGCTGAACCGCTCCTGTGAGAGGTTCTCATGTTTGTAACAACAATAATAGAGCAATGACCTGGGTCTCCTCTCTGTCTCACTCTGTCTCTTTCCTCCCTCACTCTGTCTTGCTCATTTACCTTCTCTCCAATTTCCATGGCCATAACTTTAATGCAGATGCCAACTCTGCTCAGTCCATTTAAACACACACACACACACACACATACACACACGCACAAGGCTCAGTCATTCAGTCTGTCAGTAATATAGGGAGCAGAACCAACAGAGAATAAATCATTTTTCCGCAGCAGGGGCCTACTCCGAACAAAGAGCCTGTGTGTATGCGTTTTTTTGAGGGTGTGTGTGTTGGTGTATTAACATATCCCTTGAACAAATTATTCATCCCTCATGCATAACAGGCATAACGTTTCAACCCAAAGAGTGAAAAGCAAAAGCCAAGAACAATCATCTTTCATTGGAGAAGGAATCAATCATGTCATAAATACTCTGTGCCACTACAGAGAAGTATTGCACTTTTTCTCGTGGCAGAGAATAAGAGAGCTTGAACAGCAAACCACATATTAAAACCCAAAGCCTTATCATCAGTGGAAAATCCACATCATTTAAAGCACTTGAAGACAAAGCACATTACAGCTGGAGGAGAACAGTCATGATTGAATACCTCCCACTCCAACACATTTCCTAAACTCCTAAAAAGGCAACCTTAATAACCCTTAGATTAGGATGAGTGTAGAAATAACATGTTTAATTGTGCTGATAAACACTTTCTTAATATTGTTTTGCACTGGTATCGTTCCTCTTTCTTACTGGAGTGAGTTTACAGTAGCCTGGATGTGAAATACAAACTACCCAGTGCCTGAACTTTATTGCATCGCTGTCCTCATTCTTCCTTTGTGACAGCTTTTACCGCATGTTTGACTCCTTGAAATATGGAACGCTTCTATAAATTGGTGCAGTAGTGACGTAATGGGATTTTTCCATTGCATTTTGGAATACTGCAACTCTCAAAGTCTTTGTTCCTTACACTTTTTGCTTAGCAGGGTCATTTCTACACATCAAAACCGTTTTTATAATAATTAAAGGGTAAAAGCAATCACCGAAATAAAGTAAATAACATAATGCTTTAAAGAAAACACATACCAGTCGCATGAATTCAAGGCGTGATAACATTTAGTAATATTATTTAGTCGATTATTAGCAACCCCCTTTCTTGAGACATGTAAATGATATTCACCAGTGCGTTATTTACTAACATATTTTATGTTGTAGCACAAAATGTGACAATCTTGTGTACTTCATCACAGAGTTTTTTTCAGGCCTCTAACCAAAAACTCATTAAAAAAAACACTGACTTTGAGAAGAGGGAACCCTTGCGGTGCTACAACGCTAACTAAATCGTATGAGTCTGTCATTCTCTTACCTGTTGTAGCTCAACTCCAACCAAACGCAGTATCTCCCTGCAGACTTTTGATTCTTCCCCCATCCCACGCGTTACGATTGGCCACAAATCCTTCTTGCTGGGTTTCCATATCCAGTGATTCACCACCACGTCCCAGACCTCCTCTGAGATGCGTCCTGATGGCAGCGTCCTGACGATGGCTCTGGTTCCAGTACACACTGACTTGGTCACCTTATGGAAAGAAAAAAGTATTTAAAAATGCCTCACAAATGTGTTTTAGATTGTCAAGGGTGAGAAAAGGTATCAAATCAACTGATTAGTCTCAAAGCCAATAGAAATAGAATGTTGTGTAAATACCTTTTTATTATTCTTGAAGAAGCGCCTGACTAGGACAGTGGAACGCTCTTTACGGTTCCTAATAAACTCGGAGTTATCCTCTTCATCCTCCTCCTCCTCCTCCTCACTGCTGCTGCTGCCCCTGCTGTAGTCTCTGGTCACTCCCGAGGATGACCTCTCGTCGTTCCTCAAGGTCGTCTTCATGGTTTCTAGAGATGCTCGTCTTAGAAACACCTTCTCCAGGGAGTTTTTGTCCACCCTGGGCTTCCTGTTGAGCCTCTCTAAACTGGAGTAGCCATCGTTGAGACGGTGCTGGTGGATGTGTCCGTTCTGGGGATGCTGCCGGTGCTTGGGGAGGGGGGAATTACAAGGGGACGACACTAAAGAGCTCGGTTCGCTGGAGGGACCGCACCGGGTTGAGAGGTAGGGTGACATCTGGAAGCAGAAAACATGGCAGATGAATTGATTGCTTTTTTAGTTAAGCTAAATTAGCATTAGGTTTAGGACTATCTAATGAAGTTAATAATTAAATTAACACATTTACATTGTGATTAGGAAAAAAAGTATGTATAATTTCAGCAAAACATAGCAGTCACAAAGCAGGAAATGTGATATAATGCAAAATGATAAAGCCTTTTTGATGCTTGAACAAGCAAAACCAGCACAGGTTTCAAAGTGCACCAGATTTCTGTGTTTAAAACTAAAAAAGTGCATCCTTCAAAATGTAGGTTAGTATTCCTGTTTTCAGAATTATTGCAATAAACTGTATTGCAAAAAAAGTAGGGCAAGGTCAAACTTACAGCATTGTAGAGCCCAAATAAGACACATAACAGTCTTATTGCAGTAAATGTACACAATGTTCAGATTACCAGGACTAGCAGCTTCCTTCTTTATTACCTTGTTTAACGCCAGCATAGACACCGGCAGGCTGCTGCGGCGGACGTGTCTCCGGTGGTGCTGAGCGGGGCTGTGGCAGCGGCGGGGGCTCTGAACAGGGCTGGAGCTGGAGCTGTGGCTCGGACTGGATCTGTAGCTGTGGCAACAATAGATGTTTGGACTTGTGTGAAGGCTAGACCGGGTGCAGGAGCAGAGGGTTCTGCCAGTTCTGTTCCTGCCTGCATCCACACCCTGTCCAGAGGTGTCCAGCTGGCAGGGAGAGCCTTCTGAACTTTTCCCAGGTATCGGAGTTATTCCAACAATTCTCCTGCCAGCTGAAGGCTCTGGATGAAGTTTCTCTTCGGCGCCCGGGAGTTTGGAGCCGTGATCCAGACAATCGTATTCCTCATCCAGAATTGTGTCTTTCCCACTGTCACACGACAACTTCCGATAAAAGATGAGGGAAGGGCTGCTCCTCTGTTTTGAGTTCCATAATTGGTCGGAGTATCGCCACACTTCCTGGCTGTCATGTCTGGTTTCTCTGTTCGGTCTGCTGCCAGAGCATGGAGGTGAAGCACGCTGAGCCAGGACGACAGACCCAACCTGGGTTTGATTTTCTTCAGTAGACATTGTGTCTCCCTGCAGAGTCCTTGTTTCTGTGTTTTGCTGCAGCTCTGGAAATAAGTAACACTTTGCTGTTAAATTGCAGTCGAACATGAGGAATCTGACCTCATAGCATGAACAATACATCTCTCACAGACTCTCTTAATTGAAACATTTAAGAAGCAACGTCTTACATCTCAATTAGGGGCTCCCTACAGCAGCCAGAGGAAAGGAGGAAATTACATTTGCAGATTTCAAAACCCATATAATGTGAAAGATGGCACATGTATAACTCATAGGGTCTACATGAGAGGGAATGGAATTTTCCCTGAATGGACAGTTGGCTCACTATTTCAAAAATGTCCAAAGTGTTTCATCTCGGGGGCATTAAAGCACATTTCTCTGCTGCAGCGTCACAAAATGATTAGATATGACCATGATCTGTATTAAACCTTACTTCTGTTTAAAGTACTTACTATAGAGATACAGATATCCACTTCAGGTCATGCTACTCAACAAGCT
This sequence comes from Eleginops maclovinus, assembly GCF_036324505.1. Taxonomy (NCBI): domain Eukaryota; kingdom Metazoa; phylum Chordata; class Actinopteri; order Perciformes; family Eleginopidae; genus Eleginops; species Eleginops maclovinus. The sequence goes on from NC_086358.1 coordinate 8,371,934, forward strand.
GCTGTTCTTTTCCGGTCTCAGTGTTATCATGGTCAAAGGCCTGCTGGTTGGGGCGTGATGGCTTCAGCTCGCAGCGACCTCCTGAGAGACCCCGTCCGTACAGAGTTGGCTTTGTGTGTGCTTTGTTTTCTGTAGAAACAGAAGCTTGGGCAGCTGTACAAACCGGCAGATAGAGCACCCACGGAGGTTACACTGGAGGACCGAGGAATTTCCTTGATAGCACGGTTCACGGTCGCAGCTCAAGAGGCCATGTGTGTTCCTTTGTGCATTAGCCCTGATTGGTTCTGTATCTCTGGCATAGCTATCCACTTGCAGACCCTGAGAGAAAAAAAGACAGAGGTAACAGGTAAATCAATATTCACAAATAATTTCCATTGTATGATAAATTCACAATAAATGAAACTTTCTTTTAAGAGAGAAAAGGTTCAAGTACAAAGAGGAAACAAGAAAAAATAAAAACACACAGAAGAAACTATTTCCTTTGACCACTTTAAGAGGATCACTTTTTTTCCCTCATGTATGTTCTTTCATCACATCAGCATTCTTATCTATAACTATTCAACAGAATCCCCGCACAGAGTGTGGGCCATTGTGACGGCAACAACTGAAATAACAAAAACGACCAACTATATGGGGCAATAACAACAACACTATAAACACTACATTCAGCCCCATTTCCTGAGATGAAATATGGTTTATAGGAGGTGTTATGTGCTTGGTACTTGGTAGATTTGAGTTTGTCTGGACTATGACCTTTCAGAGGTTGAATTACATTATTAAGTAATGTCTTGTTTTGGAGAAATCGCCACATCGCCACACTACCAAAGAATCAGTAATTAACAGACGGCTATGTATTTCTATAATGAGTCACAGAATTACATTTTATGGATAATAAGAAGAACTTTTATTTGATTGATGCAATCCATCAGATATATCAGAATGACAGCTCTCCATGATGTGATAGATGCTGTGATTATCAAAAAGAAATAACTTCAAAACAGGTGGACCCTAGTGGCTGACATAATAATTAAGACGATTGAACCTTTATTATAGACTCATATTTGATCCCCATCCTCCCTCTCTCCCATTTCTTCCTGTTATCTCTCTACCATCTACTGTCAATAGCTGCATAAAATGTTATTCGTGGTATACAACAATGTTTTGAGATTCCAATGCTAGCAAACTTTATACAATCAACAACTTATAACGTCCCTCCTCCTCCAAAATCAACATTTGTCGTCAGGCTCTTTGACTGCAATTATCATAAACTGATTTTTTACTTTTGATATTGTCCAGCAGTATTGGAAATAAAAGACTTTTGGAAAAGAGAAAAAGGAACAAACAGCCCATTTGTAGTAGCTGCTTTTCCTCCCACACAGCTATATATTAAACTGTGTATTTGATTCAATATGAGTGAAACAAATCTATTCAGTACATTTATAGGTGACTATCAGAACTGGCTAGGGATTAATTGTTCTGAGGCATGAAATACATCCATAATAGACACACTCACAAAACCACCCACAACATGCATGCATACTAATTGTGTGGTTTTGGTGTATCAACCGTGGCCAGGGATGTATAAATCCTAAAAAACGAGTCCCTGAAACCTCATCGTTAAACGACCACAGCCCACTCCGCCAAAATGCCACAGTAGGAATGCAGGGCCGAACCAGAGAGGAAGGGCTCTGCAATTATGCGAGGGAGAAGAAGACAAATAAAAACTCATTGATCCCTGGTAAATCATGCAGTCAAGGTACTGTGTTGAATGTCTGCAGCCTCTCTTCAAGGTTCAGTGCTACATTCACACAGACAGAATCTCACCCAACGGGATGAAACAGACAAATGCTCCATTCATGAGCTCACAGTCACATTACAACACACTTCCTCTGAAACTACGCAGCAGCCTGAGAGAGAGGCACTGATTTTATAGCTGAAAAACTGTCAAGATTTGGAGATGCCACCGTTTGAGTTTTGCTCTTTTTCCACGACTGAATCAAGCGCTACACTCCAGGCAGGTTTTACAATCGAAGCAGACCTACATTGATCACTAGGTAGGTATTTATTACTGCCTAAGGGCCACTCAGACAGTAATAACAGAAGAGCCCAGAATCAGAACTTCCCAGAAGCTAATAAACGTCTAGTAAAAATTATATTTTGGAGTAGGCAAGAGAAGGTGGTTACTTTGTGTATTTTTTACAGAAAGTGGGCTTTATTAATACATTTTATGGAGCTGAAAATAAAACTTATTTTACATAACAAAAAAACTACTCGACTGAAAAAACTTTTGTATTCAAACTCATCCATACCAATTAAAATGTAATAATCAGAGTTATTATTTCACATCACTATCAGCTCTGCAAAATTAAGCTGGTTTGGTGATCATTGGATGCAAATACTATCTGCATGTCAACCCAATGACCTGCCGTACGTGAACAATAAAACATTTCACGGGGCAATAGTTGCGCAACTCTTACTGAAACTTAAACTAGCTTGTCTGACGCCACATACTGCAGATTTAAAAGGAGATACCTGAAGAATTTGACCCACCAATACGTGTTCTCGCACCTCAGATAAAATAGGACAATTATTATCTCAAACTTGTGCATTTTTGAGGAAATAATCTGCACTGCAGCGAATCAAGCTCAAGCTGCTTATCAGAAGGCCATCGTTTCATCAGCTAGTTATCAACAATCATTCAGATTAACTTCTCTTTACATTATTGCTGTGTATTACACTTTTTGAGTACTCTGTTCTTTCTTAAGGTGAGCCAACATCGATCCATAGCGGAAAGACTCTCAGCTGATGTGTCACTAACAGGTCAAACCAGATATATCCAAGGTTGGCAAGAGGGATTAGCAAGTATGGCTCAGGCAGGTAACAACAACTACTACATTTGGGAGGAGCAAAGAGAAATGAAAGTACAACAAAATATGCTGACAAGACATCATTAAAAACATGGATGTTTTTATTTAGGAGCCATCTGTGAAACCATCTGCTGCTTCAGCTGATGTAATGCAGCTGGACAGGTGTGGGCTGTCATGTCAGCTGAGGACACAATCTGACACACGACATGTTAGGGCACGATCCTGTCCAATTATGGGTCAGGAGGGCTGGACTACTAACCGTTTGTTGACTCCAGAGGAGCGTACTGTAGCTTTAAATCCTGAAGCCATGTGCCCAGGGGCATGATCAGCAGCTGTGTTTGCCATCCAGCTAAATTGAAATCACTCTGAAATTAGAAACAGGATAGCGTTTCCACATTCTAGGTACTTCAAGTGGAAGCTAGAGGACTTGAAGCTTTGCTATGGATGTTCAACAGCCATTTGCGAAGTTGTTATCCTCAACCGTAACAGATCTGCTGTGTGATCATCCAAAAAGATGATGTTTATTTACACATAATGACTGCTAATAATCACAAATATTTATCAAATCTCACTTGGTAAAGCCTCAAAACAACCAAGCACACCCACGGAATGGACTTCAAAGTATCCCCTTGTTATCGGCTGAACTGCGACCCCGGCCGGGAAAGCAAAGGGCTCTCTCAGGCTAAATCTCAGCCTTAGGCTAAAAACACAGACAGACAAACACACACACACACAGGAACGAGGTCACACAGAGTGACAAGTGCACTGACCAAGAAAGCCCTCTATCACTTCTACTTCACTACCTGTATTATATATTGTATAGCACATCACATCAGACTTCTTTATTGAGACAAGCACCATACTGAGGAATATAAATATAATCAGATGATGAAATACTCACATTAATGTAACCAGTAAGCCTTCATCTAATGCTCCAGGTTGTCCAGGGTAATCAGGTTTCACACCCTTGTTTTGATGACAAATGAAAGAGAGGGATAGAGAGACATGAGGGATCGGCTCTGCACACTCCAGCACAAGTTCAGCTATCAGAATGTGTTTTTCTAGTTTGTCGAGATAAATCTTACAGTCATCTGACTGACTGCTACAGCACATGACCAAGGATTGCAATGACACACGTATAACTATTTCATTTCATGAAGTATTTGTGAGGAGTTTCTGTCATAAAGGATATGATGGAATAAATAAAAGAGAGTTCCAAATAAGACAGATTTGGTTTAACATTGTAAAAGATACACTTAGGTTCCTGAAAGAGTAAGATGGGAAGAGATGTACAACTCTTATTTCTGTAAGGGAAAATAAAGCGGGAAGTTAGCTTAGCATAAAGACTTGAAACAAAGCTTACCTGCATCAGTCCAGAGCTAACCAAATCTCCCTACCAGTACCTTGAAAAATCACTATTTACAAGTTAAATCTCTAGGATTTTATCTGTAAAAACAAACAAACAAACAAGTAATTGGAAGGGGAACATTTGAGATGCGGCGTACAGGGTTTTTTCTAGAAAAATATAGTTTTAGGGCAATACCGTGGCGCTGATCTTGTACATAAGAGATCTAAGTTCTCACGAGAGCATGACGCCCGTATACAAGATGGCCCCGTGGACGTAAACAACAACAACAACACAACGTCGGAGCTCCTTAAAAACAAAGACCATCAGAAATATTGTTTTCTGGCATCACTTCTACATTTTACGGGGTAAATCTGCATTTTGGTATGAAGGCACACGCCGAAAGTGAGAGGGCTTAGCACCCATTACCCGCTTTAGACAAAACCCTGGGAGTATGTTCAATCCTGATGTGCCAGTCAGGTCGCTAGGCGTCCAAGGCTCTTCGTTATAATCTAGATTGCCATAATGGATGGTCTGAATCTTGGAAATATCAAAACTACAGCCCCTGAAAACATGGGCTTGTATACTTCTTTAAAACGTGTAAACATCAGTAGAACAGTCGAGGAAAACTGTGAAGTCAGCTGCATCTCTGGAAAAACCCACATAAAAGAAGTACGGTCTGCTCATCTTGCTTTAAATTAAAACTCTTGGGTACTACCAACAGATTCCATGCAGCAATAAAGTGTAGCGCATGTTTATCAAAGCAAGATGGGATGACCTCAGCACCTCTGACAGCGCTGAAGAAACATAATCAGGATCAGATGGTTAGCAACAAACTGCATTTCTTTGTCTTTGAGGGTGTGTTTCAGTTGTTGCCTCATTTATCTCAAACGGGGTATTTCCCAACTGCCCTACATCAGTTAGAATATAATTTACAGAATAATTGCATGGGGGCTCACACCATGTCATTTTGATTTCACAAACAGGGCTTTAGTTCGATGCTGTTCAGTTGGGAAATACATTTTATCACATCCCTATAGTGAGGTTATTGATTATACAGAATAAAACTACTGTGTTTTACTGTATGGCCTTTGCACAGTGATAAAATGACAATCCATTCCTAACTTTAAAAGAAGGGATTTACATAAACTAACAGTGAATTAAGATAAGACAGGTGGCAAAATGGTGTAATGGTTGTAAAGTCCTAACAGTCGCTACACCGGACAATGCTTGCCTTGTTAATTGCCAACGGACCATATTTATTGGTTGGGTCACATCAAGTTTGTGGCAGCAGTTCTTTTAGTTCTTTTGGACGATACTCGGACAACAATAGCTGGTAAACCTATCTATGTTGTCTCATACATTCAATACATTAGCGACAGGCATGTTTCTTTACAGATCTATGAATTTCAATGTAGAAAAATAGACTTAAAGCAGGCTACAGTGAACCAAACAACCAATTGTCCATTATGTCACCACCTTCTGTCGAGTCAATTAAAAATAAGTGACAATTTGTTTTAATGAGTTTGTCTTTGAAGCGGAACTGTTTTTGAACCCCGTCCTGAATGATTGTTTGTGTCCCCTCAACAGGAGGTCCTCATGCTCACATAAAAGCCTTTTTATCCAATGTTCATTCATGAGGGATTATTTCACAACTCATCCAAACAATGACTCACAGCCTGGTCTGTGATTATGTCCAATTTCAGATGGATTGCAGGAAGTAAAGCTCAATCAGTGAGGGGGAAAGCAGCACCGTGAATTACTGGTAACCACCTTCATGCTTTATCACTTTTTAAGCTGAGTCACTGGATATAGAATATAAGAGCGAGTAAATGGCATGGAAACTGTAAAAGGGAAAAATAAGAGCTGGATTCAAACTGAGCTGAAATGCCACTTAATCTCCCGAGCCTCCAAAAAAACCTCCACTAAATACTTTGCACTCAGATTCAGCATTAGATCTGCAGCATTCCAGCAGCATAATAAGCAGGTCAGGGAGAGAAGGAAACCCCTTTTCTGTTGTTGAGGGCACAAAAAGCATGCCACGCGAGGACAAAAGAGTGACGCTCCAGCTGCAGAGAATACACAGATTTCAATTAGATTCTCTTTTCAGCCGAAAACGCTTTGGTGATGAGTAAAGAGTAAAAACAGTAAAGATAGTGCCAAAAACAATTAATTATTATCCTGTTGAAATGGGAGAAACTCAAGGAAGTGACACAAGCTACAAGATTCACAAAAAATGAAAGATAATGGGATAAAAATCTGATTATTACAAATGTTAGAGAACGTAACCCAACTACGGATGTACCTTAATGGTTTAACCATCCGTCTTAACTTTGTCAAAACTATTAGATTGTAAGGCTGTGAGAAATAAATCAAAACGTTATGTTTTCTGGCGCTGTACCAATTCTTATTATCACTTTATCCATTTTTGTATTGATGATTGCAAGAAAGCCTTTAAGCAGACAAGCTCAGAGTGAACATTTAAAAATATAATACACAAATATATAAAAATATACTTTATATAAATTAACTAAATATTGAACTATTGACAAAATATTCCCTGGAACAAAAACAAATTGCTGTACAAAATATTGAATATAGCTGGAATACAGAGAATGTATAAAGACAATGGTATCGAGTTCAGATGATTTTGTTTTATAATTAAGCAACCTGCTCTTTGTTAGTTATCCAAGTACACAAGAATGGATTATTTAGAGCTTTGTAGAAGAATGTGAATTAGGCTGTATAATTCTGCTGTTTTAGCTACAAAACATGGCCTACTCATCTCCACAATCCAGTAAAAGAACATCCTGCACAGTTCACAATAAATCTTCAGTATACCTAAAATTCCTTGTATGCAAAGGACCCCCCCCTCTCTTTAACACAGGGGGTCGGAGAAGAAAAGACGCATCATATGACTACAATAGAATCACATTCCTTTTACCGGTCGCAGTTTAAAAGAAACTGACAAATGTTAGAATGCAGTGCAAAGACCCAGATAAAAGGAGAGATCAGTGCAGCTTGGGAGTTAGGAAAACCTTCATGTGCTTATGGAACATAAAGGGGAAAACTACTCGTAAAAAGTCATGTGCATCTCTATTCAAAGAGCTCAAAATGATCCAAACCCAGTGTACAACCAAGCCAGATTAACCGAACCAAGGGAAAAACAGCTTTCCATCTGCTGGCCAATAAAATTCAAAGAGTTTGAAGATTGATTTATTAACATTATAGGGGCCCAAATGACCCAACATCAGTCAAATTACAATTTGTGGAGGGTCCCTCTATAAAAAAAAAAAGCTGGTTATGTAGTATTGGTCACATAGCATCCCCATTTAGACCTCCTTTGCAGCGTATTGTTTTTTCAATAATACAGAATGATCTGAAGAGGCGATATGAACCTACATGTGTCAGATCAATGCTATTCACGATTATCAAACCAGCCACTGGGAGAGCTCATAAATAATGAAACAACAACACACAGGGTTTTAAGCGAGATAAAACTACCATCCTTCCCATTCCAAGATCAATCGCTCTTGAGACAAAAGAGACAGTTTAAGTGATGCAAGATCAGCATGCAATCCGCAGGTTTTATTCCTTTTCAACACATTCTGCCTGACAGAAACAAGCCTGGCTGCGCTGCTAACAGAACAGGCTTTTCATGCGAGGAACCTGGAGAACATATGGCTTTGATTAGAGGGCAGGGCAGAGTGCTACGCCAATGGAAAGTGCAGAGAGAGAGGGGCTGTGAGTGTGTATCTGTGTGTCTGACTTCAGCGTAACAACAGAGTGAGAGGGCTGACTCAAAAAAGGGGGTGACTGTATCCCCACGCTGGACGTTGAAAGGTGTGTAATTTGCACTTGAAAGGTGGCCCGAAAGAATTCTGAGCTGTGTGAATTATTGCCAGGGTTTGTGAAGGTGAGTCTATAACAACATAAAGAGTGTTAAGGCATAACAAAAGTGAACCATGACAGTAGGACTAATGTCGGGCCTTGTGTAAATGAAGCTGGTGCAAACTTTCATTGTGAACCTTGACCATCAGTTAAAAATGTTTTGATATGCAACATAGTTGTTGCTGTTCTGTTAAAATCAAATAGACTTATGTAATCATTTGGCAATTACTGAACATTTGCCGCCTTAGCCTAAACACAATTAAGACTTTTAATAAGTATTCATTCCCATTAGCCACTTAGTTTGTTAATTCCCAGAAAGCCTATAGTGTTGACCAGCAGTAGTTATTTGGAGAATGTTTTTAAAGGTGCCATAGAAAGCATCTATCTGGTAATTTAAATTGTTCTCTGAAGAAGGTATATAACTGTGGTTGATCCAAAAAATGTCCAGATGCGGTTTTACAGGCCCATTTGGGCGCTCATTTAAATAATTATGATGAGCTCTGCTCTGATTGACTGGTTTACAAGGAGCAATCCATGGCTGCCTCAGAGCCCACAGAAGTAAGTGAAGTTCTCGAAACTGTGAGAGATGAACCATGGAGGCTATTGGCACCCAACCTTACATGTTTGAGCCTTTATCAGAGGAGGAAACCGATGAATTTGAAGAACAGCAAGTTGGTCGGAGATTGGAGAGCAACGTTACGGAGTGGTAAACTAGCGTTAGTGGTTCCAGGAGCTGGTGTATGCAAATGTTGGGGCTGGAATACCGTGTGTGACGAACTCAGAGGGATTGTTGTAATTTGCCCGTTTTACCGCTGTGATGTGCATATTCACGATTTGCACGTGAAGGAGGAAACATGGTGTTTGAGGTTCACGGTATGTCAGTTCAATGTACCAAATTCTCCTTATTCAACTATGCCAAGGTAAATACAATCAAAGTGCAGCATGTACTAGAGAAACATGTAGGCCTAGTCTATGTCACAATTGCTAAATGTTTAAAAGCTCAAAGGTCAATTAAGGCCACAATTAACACTGCTCTATCATACACTTGAAAGACAGTGATGTCATCAAGACAAAGTCTGGAGTCTGAACAAATGGAAATCACCTATTGAGGCTCCTGGAAGGGAGGATGAACAAGTACAACCTGTCTCCCATCCCCATCTGCTACAGATGTATATCAAAACATCATCACACCTCTTCACCAACGGCTGGTTATGCCTTTTTAAAGTACAAATAATGACAGGGAGCTAAGCAAATATGGGAAATGCAAGTACTATCAATTCCGATAAAAGTAAAACTGACCTAGTCTATTCCAGTCTATATTTTAAGTATTAAAATAATATTATCATGTGTGTTTATCATGGTGGTCTTTTATCTTTGTGGCCTCACACTTGGCACTGTAAATATGGTATTGTTGTATGAGTATTGTGTGTCAGACTGTCTTATGGACGGGTGTTTTTTTCATGAGTTGCCCATGTGTCAGACCTGAGGCTAGATTCCCTACTGTTTTTCTGGTCTGGATCTGACTCATCTGAGCCATATCTCTATTTCATTTCCATGTGGATCCCTTTAATCTAAAGCAACCTTCACTGCAACGTCACACGCACATAAGGGTGAAAGGTCACAGTGCCAAAGGGATGTCTAGCCTAGGGGACTCCTGTCTAAGTAAACAATAACCTGACCTGTCAAACTAAATGCAAAATAACATGCACCAATGGACACACAGCCGTAAAAGATACAAACGTTACAATGAAGGAGCTTCTTAGGCAAAAATTAAAATCCCAATTAACTTAATGGATGCTATTAGCCAATAAAACAGACACAAACAAACTGTCAGTGGTGTAGCATTCTTATAGTTTAATGCACTTCGTAGCAAGCACTGAGAAATAATGTAAGATAGTAGTTTTAAAGCTATTTAACACAAATAGACCCCCCCAAAAAAACGTATAACAAACAGCCTTGAACCCCGTTTGGTAAGATTATGTTTCTGGTCATTTTCAACAACACTTCACATCCAGTTTTTGAAAAGGCCTACCGGACAAACACAATTAAATGCAAGAAAAACACTTTAAATGTGTGTTTGGGTTACTGCGGGGTTACTTGACACAAGTTAGGAAAACGCTGACACTGTGAGCAACTTTACAAACAAACCACACTCGCGACCAACGCAACCCCTGAAAGGTGTTTACGTGGATAAGCGTGACAGTTTGAGTAATTGTTTGCACAAACTTACCGAGCAATGTTGTCAAATCCAGTGAGCATCCAGGTAAACTCCGCAAACTGAGTAGTTCAACACATGTTCTGCTAACTTTTCGTGCACTGGTTTGCTTCACTCTGTCGGTTGATGCAGCCGCTGGTGCTGTGGTGGGAAACCGCTTTCCCTTCTCTGATGCCTTCAGGTGCTCCTCGGAAAACTGTGTTCAAGGGGTAGGTTAATGGATACTCTTTTTAGTTATATTTGTTTGTCAAATAGATCCAAGTAGGCTACTGGTTTACCAACTCTAGTCTCAATGGTCAAACTCAATGTGTTCACAATTGTTTTTGGATAAATTATAGGTTCCACATATACATAGGCTAGTTGACAGATCAAGTAGTCACCTGTTTGACTAAATACCTTATAGTTTATAAATAGACAAGTATTTTTTGTGATTTTAAACAGTGAAAAATAATGAATGCCACGGATATTTATCATTTATCAGAATGACTGACCATGAGTTAGTCAGAGGAAAGGCAACATATAATGTTGGTACCCCTACAGCCATATAGCTAGGCTTACTAGACAATTTAATTTAAATAATGGGATAAAATGTGCAAATATGTTCAGCAATTTGCATCATTGAATTACAGTAGTTACTGGGGGGGTTCAACATTGTTTAACTCGTGCGTGTGTTTGAATTGGAATTTGGAACCAATAGCCTACGTTAGATTTGTAATAAAGCTCTTAGTAGCTAAATATCCAACAGCACGCGAATGCGCCCTCTTATTCTCTCCCAGTAGCCATGAGTTTTGGACAGGAGGACAATAACTGCGGCTATGGGTTAGATTGTGGTCCTGCGTGTGTGTGTGTGTGTGTGTGTGTGTGTGTGTGTGTGTGTGTGTGTGTGTGTGTGTGTGTGTGTGTGTGTGTGTGTGTGTGTGTGTGTGTGTGTGTGTGTGTGTGTGTGTGTGTCATCACATTGGAATGTCTGGCAACAATTTCGCACCATACAGCCAGTCATCCACTGTATGCACATGCACCGTGTCCTATACATCGATTTCTATAGTCCACCAAAAATGATTTTACAGCAGTTAAATCTGAAAAGACTGATGGAACTCATGCGCCATTCATTGAGTGGTTGCAAAATAACTGCTTCCAGTGGAGGTTTCCCCCACATCGTGTCAACTTCAAACACTTGCTTTGATGAGTGGGCCAGGCAAATAATCTGCCAATCCAAAACAAGATGTGCCACACCTCAGCCTAAATCGGCCAGATATGTGGGACAAGCAGGTGCAATCGGCAGATGAATGATATTTGGAATAAATAATAGCCTGTTTTTTTGGTTGATAAAGGTCTTGGACGCAGCAAATCCAATGAATGCATTTCCCGGTTAAATGATTTATCTTTATTACTAGTTTGTTTTTTTATTGTTATGGAAAGTGAATTCTCGTAAATCCACTCCTTTATTTACCGTTGCCACGCCCACGTAAAAGCGAAAGCACGTGCTAGAGAGGTTCCCTTTTCCACTTCACAGCCTAAATTGCATACATTTCAATTTGGAAAATGGGGGATTATTTTCCAAATCCCTCCCCGCTCCTCTGATGGGAAATCTTATGCCATCTGTCAGGAATGTGCAACCCTTTCATTCCTCCACCTCTCCCCCACCCAGGAGTGTGCAAACGTTTGGGAATCCCCAGATCACTGATATTTTGAAATGTGATGTGATTCCTACATTGAAGTAATACGGAAAGTAGATAAGGACTGGAGTGACTTGAGAATTAACACTTGTGTACATCTTAGAATTGGTACTGTACGCTGTCCGCAAATAATGGGAGATCAAACAACACATCTATAAACCAATCCGAAAAGCACAAATTCCATGTATGTGTTAGTTTTGATAACTAATGTATCCTAAAATGTAAGGTACTGTAGATATAACTACACAAACTCTTATACACACACCTTTGACCTAAAGGAGGTGAAGTTGCATTCGAAAGTAAATCCTTGTGTTGTGGATCCTGCCCTCTGCTGTCAGTAAAAGATCATTACATGTTTAGGAACATACCATTATCCTAGTAACACCGGATGCAATAGCTATAGTAACACTGGTAATATCAATATTGATCATAGCAGATGCACCATGACTACTGTTACTACCTGTAAAACAGAAAACAACACAAATAAATCCGCGGAATAATTTATTTAGTGAATAGGGGTATATCGTAGAGATGACTTTTTAGAAATTGATGGGGATGAAAGGAAACAGTAGTTCTAAGGCTGAAGGTGTAGGGGGAAAAAAATAATATATATATATATAGCATCAAGGTAATTATCCCCTTTAACAAACAGCTTCTCTGTTGTAGTTCAGCCTCTTCACACTTTGCTCAGCCCCCAGTTGAAGATTTATGATGCAGCCGTGCCTAGATCTCGAGTTAGGTTTATTACACCATCTGCATGGAGTTAACCCTCTATGGAAGGTACACGTATTTGTTTGGGAATTTATAGTTTATCCTGTGACACAATGAAACGCAGCCTTTCTGCATGACTGCTCAAAGCCTCACAACTGTGTACAAATAATGCCAAAATAAACAAAGGCATAATGCTTAAAGAGAAACATAACCTGCATGCATGTGTACACACAATGATGCATACAAACCACTCATCCAGGTACTATTCTGAGCACCTGACTCAGTGGTTTGCATCATTGTCATCTATGGCAACACTATGGGCTTTGGTACAATGACTGAAGTACAGACAATACAACAAAACAGTTTGGGTCTGTTCCACAAGTTTCAGTCATGTCAGAAAGATAAAATGAGGGATGCCTTTTCTCAAGTGATAAATGAAAAAGAAACCCAAACAGTAAAGACAAGGCCACAGACAACAAAAGTAAGAAAATCCATAAAGAATTTATTATGAAATCAGAGTTTACTAAATATATTCTATCACTATGAAGAAATACAAACATCGTATTCAATATGTGGATGAACTACAGTACAGAAATAGTCAAATAAATACTATTAAAGCATAGTTTAAAACCCTTTAAAACAGCTTGTTTTGTAAGGCTTACAGGTTTCTGAAACTAGTTTACCTAACAAAAGTTTACCTTACCATTTGATAAAAATACAACACAATGTGCTACCAGCATTCAAGTCAACTAAACTGTTCTAGGAGGTAAAGAGAAAATCAAACAAGAATAACATAAAATTAGCCTCTGAACATCTGGAGTAACAGCTTGATGTGCCAACAATGATTAAATATATCCATTCACACTAAAGTATGAGGCTGGGATCACATGTGTCTGATTTAATTAGTTTTCACACCTTTGAATGATGTTACTATTCAACCCTTGAACGATTAATTATATCCCAGGGGTTGTTGAATAGTGAAGATATAATAATCAGTTGACTATGTTCTACCCTTTAAAAATAATGTATTTTTGTCGGTTTTGATAATAAAATATAATATCTGTCCTTTTTATAATAACCACAGCAAATTACATGTAAATTAAAATCAAATTAGCTCTCATAGAAGAGCTCTTTCTCCAGCATGGTATCGAGTGCATTGCTTTGTTTCGGATTTCAGATATCATACTGTTATCCATTTTAAATCTAAATATTCCTATTGGAATACGTGTTTGACTTGTTTAAAACTGAGTTCAGTTTATTAGTTCTACATAAAAAGGAAGAACTATAATTGAGTGCTGACATCGTTTTTAAACCACGAGAGCAGAAACAGCAGTTTGTAAGAAAGCAGCAAGGAAGAAACTGCAGGATACTAACCAGCAGTCTAGCAGCAATTATTTCCTTCCTTTTCCCAGCTATATTTCACCCAATTAAACCTTCCAGCAAGAGAAGTGTAGTTGTACAGGGACTTCATCTGTTATGCCCCTGGTGAAGTGTAAAAATACAGCATATTTAAACAAACACTGCTGTGCTAGAGACCCATCTAACTTAAAATATAGGTTTTTCATGAGTTTATTACGAACAATAACACAAGCAGTGGAGGACAGCACGGCGACCTTTTAGTGCCAAAAGATAAACACAACATGCTTTAAGCATAACATCCAATACATTTTTGCTTTGAATGTTTCCGTTACATTTATTTTTTTGTCTAATTTTGAGTCTAGCTCCTTGTTTCTTCAAATAACCCATGCATCTACATACATCCTCTGCCTGGTACAAAAATAACAGATTGCCATTTTGAATTTACAAAAACAAGTTACCTCAGATGTAAAACCTCAACATCGGCTTTTTGGCTGCAGGGTTTTTTCAGTTATTCAACTCTCACATAAAAGGACGTTATTATTCAGCAATCCTCGCATACAGCCGCTTGGATGCTTGCTTCATTTGTTGAGTTATAGTGGCAGGTTTCTGACACTTTTTCTACCCTGTAGCAAAGTGCAAACAACACCCCTCTATACGTAGCATGGAAAATATATTTTTAGACCCTTGAGAACACTAATTAGATCGGTCACGCTGACATTAAGTGCTATAGAGTTGACATGAGATAATGAAGACATCAGAGTGAGGATAACAGCAATGAATGTAGGTGACTCGTTAAAATGCTGTCTAAAATCTTTAAAAAATAAGAACAGTAGTTATTGGGATGGATCTTCTTTTTTTATGCAAGAACCTCTGTTCATATTAACATTCCCACCTGATAGCTGCCCAGTACAAGCTGCTGGTTACTGGGGAGCTCCACTAAGGGAAGCTTGAGGTTAAAGTTCCCTACTCAAGGCACTTCAAAGATATCGTTAAGAAATGATCAACTTTGGATTGTATAACAGTTGATATCAGCTTATTATCATGTAGTACGTTAGAGGAGACAGGAGAAAGAAAGAAATGATTTCTTCATGAATTGCATTGGGTTGGATTCAGGTGTCATTCATATTAGGGGCATTATAATCACATAAGACAAGAAATCCCTGAGTAAATAGTACAATTCTTTAAAACATTCTAACCTTCATTTGGGTTTTACTCTAATGTTTGTATTTCTTGTGGACTCAAATATCTGCAATATCTTTCTATTAACTTGATTTGTTTGCTTATTTAGATGCTCCATTTTTGGTTTGCACTTCCTCTCCTTATTGAGAGATTGATCCTACAAGTACTTTTTGCAGATATTCATTCCATGGTGTCTTCAACTACCACAGCATGAATTATATAGTAGTCTTTTTTCAGTATACTAGTATTGCAAAGTTATGTAACACAGTGTGGCTGGTCCCAATAAATGTGTTCTCTTTTGCTATGTCAGTCAGGTAGAAGAAATAGAAAATGAGACTGAGAAAATCCTACATTTAACCACTCGCTTCTGGTAAAAGTGAACTTTCAGTCCCATTTAAATTGTACATATTTTATTAAGGAGGAAATAGGAAAACTGTCTTGAGTATGCGGATAGTAAGCAGGGAACTGGACAGTTTTTCCTTCCTCCTAATTCTTTCAGAGATGTGTTCACAAAAATAAATGCATAACCTAAGTTACACAAGTTGACTCTCAGGAGTCAACATGTATAGATGTACACAATTCAGTTTTGAATTTAATCATAAACTCAAAACTGACCTCTACTTGATTTCCAAAGAGCTTAAACTCTCTCACAGGTTTGCATCTAAGTAACAAGTAAAATACAGAATTAATTAAGAACATATGATGGTGAAAAAAGAATAAATAGTAATACCAAAGTACTCTATCATGCTCCTCCTTCTCAGCTTTTGCGTGAGCTGACGTACAACTTCCGAAAAGCTACTCCACTCGTGCTCGCCACCACGCACAGCGCCCCTCCCAGGCTCCATAAGGTTGGTGCCCGATTGAGGAAAATAAATTGGAAGATGAATGCTAGCACCACATCGATAGTCCTCATCAGGGCCACAGGTCCAGCCTTCTCGATCTGCAGGGCCTTTGTGAGGAAGGTCTGTCCGGCAATACCCAGGACAGCTATCAGCATCAGCAGCCAGCGCTCGCGGCCGCAATTCGGGATTTTCCACTCTCCGAGGACGGATATGGCGATGAGGCACTCGATGAACCCGATGACAGCGTAGTACCAGACGGAGAGGTAGTAATGGACGCTCTTCCCCATCTTTCGAAGGATAACGAATGTACAAGCAGCCCCAATAGCAGCTGTAATTCAATACAAACAGAGAGTGAATGAATACTACTATCACAAGTAATAAACTAATAAAACACCCACAAAGAAAAATAAGACAAATACAATATATGTTAGAAAGTACTGCTATAGGCTGTGTATCTATCATTGAATACCTTTGTGGAAATATTTTGAGTTAATTCAGTTATTTAAGTTAATAAAGTTGTTCATTGGAGTTTCCCTCGTGGCATCCAATAATCTCTGGGAAATCTGTGAATCATAAATTATTCAACTCTTGGCACAAACTTCCACCTCCCCTCAGTGCCAGAATGCCATTGGAAATGTGGACACTGTGGAGGTCAAATTATTTGGAAGTCTATTTGTGGGCCAAAGTCCAATTTACTTGCACATCACCCTAATCGCTTGCATAGCTGGTGGACAAGTTTGCTCTTCATAGAAAATATAACAGCAGCCTTTCTCTGTGCAATGTTGCACTTTTGGGATCACAAATGAGGATATTGGATGGAACGATCACTCTGCATCATTACTCTCAATGTTATTGAAAGATATAGTATAACAAAATAATCAAGTGGGATTTATTCAAGAGAAACTGACAGACAAAGCTTTCTTTGTAAGTCAATAAAAACGTGTTTAGGTTTTTAGATTTTATTCTACCACAATAATTAATTCCTAATAATTTGTTCCTCCTGCAATCTGGAAATTGCATTACACAATATTGTGTTTTTTTCATATCATTTGAAATTACTTGTGCAGCTCAACGTTGTTCTGCAGAACTGACATATGGCCACAAAGTGAAGCTCCTATTTCATTGATTTCACTTAATTTGTGACACACTTGGGAAAAGAACTTTGTATTTAGAAGAGGTTAGCCAGTGAGGGATCATTAATAATCACTAAAGTAACGATCCTGGCCAGTTGGAGAATTCCACTTCGACGTACGGCGCCTGCACCTCGTCCTGCTGTAAGTCCCTCCAGCGCATCGTGAGAGCGGCAGAAAAGATCATTGGTGCGACTCTCCCCTCCCTCCAGGACATATACAGCACCTGCCTCACCCGCAAAGCCCTCTGCATTGCAGGTGATCCCTCTCACCCGTCACACTGTCACTTCAACCAGCCGCCCTCAGGGAGGAGACTGCGGAGTCTCCGGGCCAGGACCAGCAGACTGAGAGACAGCTTAATCCACCAGGCTGTCAGGATGCTCAACTCCCTCCCCAATCTGCCCCCCTTTCCCCTTCCGCCTCCTGCCCACTAAAGCCCTGGACTCCCCCATTCCCCCCCATCAACACTGAACTCTGCCTGTCGCAGGACCTTTTTTTTGCACTATGCACTTTCCACTGCTACCAGTCTCATCTGTCTGTCCCTTTTTTTAATACATGTACTGTTTATATATTCTCAGATATTTTTAAATATATTTATTTGTTTTTATTGTCTGCACCATTTGGGATTGAAGGTAATGTAATTTCGATCCTCTTTATGTCCTGTACATATTGCTGATTGACAATAAAGCTGACTTTGACTTGGACTGGAACATGACCTTCTTAGAGTATAACCACAACTCACTGGAATGACTATAATTACCAACAACAATCTCAACATCCTAATTGTCCTGAATGATTTTACCTACTTAAACAAACTGTTTATACGTTTTGTGTGTTTATTAACTGTGTTACCTGCAAATGCAGCAATAGTTCCCTTGATGTGGCTGTTGTAGTTGCCCTCAATGCTACGTCGATGATCACCAAATAGGAATGGCGGTCTTGCGATGAGGAGGACTCCAGTGATAGTGAAAACAGTGAAGACACAATCCCAGATTGTGCATCTCTCCTTCAGGAAGATCCAGGCCAGGATGGAGGTAAAGACTGGATTACTGAAGGAAAGGATTGAAAATTATAATACATAGTGTGAGAGAGGTGAGGAAATGTGAGGATAAATGTAAGGCTAATTAAATAAATCAGACAAGTGAGGATTATTGTCTCAACCGATTTGTTTTATATTAGAAAATCCAGCCTGATAAAACTCCCCTTTCCCAGTCTTTATTGAATTACTGACAGATAAAAGGACAGAGGGATAATTAAGTGCCATAAGCCACATGTTGGAAAATGAGATCATAAGAACAAAGGGAGATTAAAACGAAAAAGGTGACAGGCGTACAATTCAGGGAGGACAGAATCTATTTGAAGCAGAGGTATAATCTCCACTAATCCACAATCAATTAACTTCCTACCTGAACATGATGACGGTGGCGTCCGCTAGCGGCATCTGCTGAACAGCATAGAAGAGCAGGATCATGGCATTGGAACCAATGAAGCCTCGAAGCACCAGATATATCCGTTGGTCTCTGGGACCAAGAAAACCTGTCCTGGAGGAGCAGAGATATGAGGATGATGGATGAATGAATGACCGGACGCATGGGTGATTGGACTGACTGACAGAGGAAGTAATAAACAGGATTTTAGACAGGGATTGATGGAGAGAAATTGAGCAGCAAAGTGAGCGGAGAGATAAATGAAGGGACGGCTGGATAGACGGATGGGTGAGTAATGTGGAGATGACAGTGATGGATGGACAAATGAACGCATTGGGCTGAAAGGAGAGAATGAGCATTGATTACGAATGAATGTAAAATAAAGAAGAATGTAGAGGACATACAGATGGATGGTTGGACGAATAGGTAAATGAATGAATAGAAAGAAGTACTGGTGGTTTTCTATCCATCCATGCAAAGAAAAAAGTGACTCACTACGAGCTGGTGAAATAACTGGATTAAAAGTATAATGAATGTTTGAAGATATATTGCCTTACCCTCCATATCATTTTTCTTACTAGTTCAGTGCTTGTTTTTTTTTTAGTGCACCTTATTGCATATATTATTTTATAAACAAAACATTTTAACTCTACAAAAGTTCTGCCTCTATTGCAAAGAAACCTTAGGAAATACAGCCATGTGATCAATTTCAACCTGAAGTTGAAATAATTATTTCACTTCTAATATGGTACCTGGAATATATTAATATCACCAGGAAAAATGTTTGTATTCCATTGAGTTTTTATGTAAAGTTCATTGTATAATTTAACATTAGGTCAACATGGTAAAATGTGCTATAATTGATCAGCAGACTGACGAACCGAACGTTTTTATAATTTATAAGAAACATTTGTTGGTAATTAGCTTTCTGTGGGAAAGCATTATTGAAAAATTCCCTAAAATGGATCTATATGGAGTAATGTAATAATTATAATACATGTGTCTCACAGAATGTTGACAACTCAAACTTGTTTGAGCAGGGATTATATGTTGAGCCAGGATATTTACCTATGAGGGGGGCTGCATGAGTGAAAACAAACGTGAGAAAGCACCAAGATAAAAACTGGGCGGGGAATGCACTAACTCACTGCTGAGCTTATGCACTCAATGTTGTCCCAACATATTAATTGCTGGTTTTAATTAAAGACTGTTTCAGAGAAAATACATATAAATACCAAAACCTGAGATCAAAAGTGTCAATGTTTGAGATTTTCCATAATGCTTACTTGTGGTAGATGAGTAACGGCATAATAAAGAGCATCTGGAAGAAGCAGCGTATGGCGCTGATCTCTATGGCGTGGATTCCCTCGATGGTTTTCACCAAGAGTGCAATGATGGAGAAGAAAACTGTGGCCAGGAAAGCATAGAACAAACCCAGACCTGGACATCTCTTTGGTTTCTCTGAGTCTGGAAAAGAGGAGAGTTCGGGTATGGTTACATGGGAGAGAAGAGGCTTGCAATAAATGAATACTTGTTTTATTTTTCTTATGTTGATACACTAAGGCAGGATTACTGTAAGTTTAAAGAATGTTGTTGAACTTCATGTGGCCTGGGTATAGAATTCAGTTGAAAAAACAGAAAGAAAAGCTGTGCACAAGAAAGCAGTGTATTGTTTGCAAACCCTACCTGTAGAAAAATAAGATGATATGCTTGCAGAGATTAAATTCAAACCCGAGGTCACACAGACATCCTTCGTTTGTACTTTCCCACAATGTGCGGTTTACTTGGCATTTCATTCATCCTATCAGAGTACTTGTTTTCATTACCTTGCACTGAGCTAGAGATGAAGAACAATAGTATTACAGTGTCACATAACGAGATTAGTATTACACTCGTTTTTTAAACAATTATCTTTGAAGTTAACACATTTGTAGTACTTTATATGATCATGTCATACAGTTATTAGTTTGCAAGTGATAATGAATTAATGTTGAACATAAATGCTGTCTTAAATAATAACTAACGTGGGTGTGAGAACATGTTTCAGCAGTCAAGATAAGACGTGTCAATACTGATTTATTTTCTAGTGTCAACCTTTCCTTTTTACGCTGTGTCATGCATGTGTCATTGTTCATCAGGTCAAGGTACACAAAGGGAAACTGATGTCCTGGGGAATAAAGTACATCTCTCATTTCCTTGTTATTTCCCAAACTAAAGCCAAATGGCCTCTTTTCCTTATACAGACTTACACAGATGGGAAAACATCCGTTTAATACTCTCACACCTCTTTCGTTGAAGGGCACTTACTTATTAACTAGACTAAGTGCTAGAAGATATTCAGGTATTGTTGCACAGTTAATGCTATTTAGGGGAAAGTTGGACTGACTCCATACAAAGTTTCAGACACTTATCCCAAGATCTACAGCTTATGGTACCACAATAAAAACAATGTTAATCAGAAGTCAATGAAAACGTTTTGGTTTCTGTTTGACGTAATTGTTCGTTTTTATTCTATTTGCTATTATTTTTACGTGTACCCCTTGTGTGAACACTATATAATGATAATATATGATGTGTTCATATAATTATCTAAATAAAAAGAGGGGTAAAAATAATATAATCAGACCATTTTAGCAATGTGGATGGAAATGTTTTGATTAAACTTAAGACAAGGCCTTATTTCAAAGTTTGATGAACTCAAAGCCTACAAAGGGGCCTTGTTCTGGTAGTATAAAAGTGCACAGTCATCCTTCCCTTTAGAGGAAGATGATGCAAAACTAAAGCTGGCAGTTAATCTCTATGTTTATAATACCTATGATAAGGCATGTGGAACACGATGAAACATTCCCGTTTTATTTTTGAAATAATAAACGAACATACATATTTACAATAACAAAAATATATATATTTTACATGGCTCACTTTAACTGTGAAGTAAAGCATTGTGAAAATGTACAAGCCCTTTAGAAAATATGTATCCAAATGTGTAAATTGACTTTATCGGTGCTTTTCTTTAACTATGCTGTTAATAGTCTCGACGGGATGTCAGCTCTATATTACTGATACATGACGTTACACGGTTGTGTAACGTGAGGCTACGCAGCAGGACGCCATTGGTCCTGTGGCTGCTTATCACTGTGTTCCTGCATGGTCTGGACACACGAATCACCTCAGCTCAGAAGCCGGTATCTAACTAGCTAACAGTGCGGACGCTCCTCTACCTTCTCGGGGTGCGAGCTTGTCTCTGACGCAAAACGCCGTCGGACACAATGATTTCCTCGCGCTGCCTTCCGGTGAATTTCCCCTTCCCTTTGCTTCCTCAGCATCACCATCCTCGTAATCACACGACACATGGCAGTTATTTTGCAAGTGGATCGTGGCTGTTGTCCGCTCATCGTCGCCACTGTCGTCGCCGTTGCCGCTGTTGTTTGTGCCATGGCTGTCAACTTTGTGAAACACCACAGTAACGCCGTCCTCTATGGACAAAGCCCGCTCGCGTTCACAGTGGTTCCAATCGCCCATGGTGAGATGTGGCGGCAGAGTGGCAGCATGCCTCGGACAGATTGCTGCTGTCCGCTTTCTTTGGTGCCCTGAATGACTGAGAAGACAAGGTTAATGACTAACCTTGGTGGCAGGGTACTCACTCCCATGCGGTGGTTACTTTACCCACAGGGGGGCAGAAGAACTGATCCCAGAACAACTCTGCTGCTGGACAACTAAAACATTGCCCAACGTTTACGCCCATAGCAGAGGGAGGCAGTGGGGATTTGAACCAACCAAAACTCATGCCTACAGTACACACGTTTAAGCTGACAGAAAATCTTTATGAAAAACAAAAATATCAGGCTACATTTATACCAGTGTTGTAAATGTACACATTCCACTAACTCATACTTTGCACTTAAGTTTTATTTTGAAATACTGGTATTTTCATCGTAGCCTATGTCTTACAAATACTTCTACTCCACAACATTTTTGAGGCTTAATGTTTTACTTGTTACACCACATTTATTTTAAAACTTATAGTAACAAAACAGGACTCTTACTTGTAAGGTAGTATTTTAAGAACATAGTATTTTTACTTAAGATAAGAACCTTTCTCACCTTTAATTAATACAAGAAGTATTAAAGATGTCTGGGTTGTTACACGATTAATTTTCCTCGTCAGAAATGTTACTTGAGTAAAAGACATCATTTAAAAATGCTGCAGTACAGTGCTATCATATGATACAATCATATCAGTGTATTGGAGTAAAAAGGGTTAGAAGAATTAAGTAAGATAAAATCCCAAAACAAGTACATTTATCTCAAATTTGAATTTAGCAACAATCCTTAAGTAAATGTAATTCTGCTGAAAGTAATAGTCCTACTTTTTGAACCGACAATTTAAATATTTTTTGTTTCAAAATGACATCCTTTTTATTTTCTACCACAGCGGGATATCTGATATGAGTTTAAACTGAATCAAATCCAAATCTACTGTGAGAAATAAAAAACTCCCTTGCTGAATTTTCTAAAAAATGATAAATAAAACTGCATCTCTGATTCCACATTTTAGTATTTTATTACCACGGTACATAAAATACAATGAGCAAGATGACGAAAGAGTAACATCCTCCATCCTTACCTAACTAGATTAGACTACACAGTTTTGCAGGAAGGAGGTGATCCTCGTCTACATTATGTTCTATATCTAAGAAAAATAAAAGATTAAGTGTGGTCCCTACATACAAAAAAGCTATATCATATAAATTACTTTACACAGTACTGTAAAAACGTAAACATTATATTTGGCAAATCAGTGACCTTGTTAGTTGTTATCTTTTTCCTTTGTGTCAGAATAAGAAGACAGTGTAAAAGCACAGGTACCAGGTGCTGCACAGTGGTTGGCTTTTTAGTTGGGGAGTAAAGACAACAATGGATTTTGTCAATGAGGGAGAAAAGAGGCAAGAGTGCAGTGAAAGAGTGGGGTATATGTGACACAGTGGGACGCTTCTAGCAAGTTATTCATCAGGAATAAACACTATGAGTGTCGGTGTCATGCATGCAGTCTTGCTTAATGATGGTCATACACTAGACAGGATAGAGAAGGTGTTTTTCTCACAGTGTTTAGTGGATTGTTCATTTCATATATTAGGGTCACTACTCTAAGTTGTAGGTTATAACCAGTCGTGGACAGTCACTATTTGATAACTGTAGTTACTTCGAAGATTTAGTTGAATATGACAAAGTGCTATCAACAAATATTTTATCAAGTGTTATTACAAATAAAGATAAAAGTATATTGAACCCGGTTGAATTCACAAGCCATCCAGCAGTATATAGTACAAAAATAAAATCAGCTCCTCCTTTACAATCTGCATATTTGAAAGTGATTCAAATATTAGTCTGAAATGGATCTTTATAATGAGTAATTTTACTTTTTGTAAATTAAGTACATTTCTATTGAATTACTTTTGTATTTTGACCAACGTACAAGCACTTTGTCCATCCCTTGTGATTAAAAAAGACTGATGAAGTATAAGTTGACTAGCTGCTAAATTTCGCTTGAAGAATGTATATAATCCCCAGCAATTAGTCCACATTTGACCCTTGTTTGGTTGTAAGCTTGTAGTATTCTCAGGTCTTACAGTGACAAACTGCCCCTGATATTGGTAACTACAGTTGATGCTGAAACGTTATCATAAAACTTGGGATATAAGTCCTATTTGATTCTTTTATATTTGTGATATTGTCCGGTAAAAGGTATATAGCAACCCAGACTTTGCCATGTTTGCTTCAAATTACCCATTGCTATCATACTTTGTCCACATATTTCAGAAGCTTACATTCCATTGTGAATAATCTTATGTAATGACATTTAACTTTGAAGTCAATTTTCCTGAAATGCTTTGTTAAATTAAAGAAGACTTGAATTAAGAAAAAAATCTCTATTTTGTATTAAGTTTCTACGCAAAACTGTACACTTCAATCTGACTCCCTCTCCCTCAAAATGACTCCCCTACTGCCTATTATTCAGTCTTTAGCACTACAAAACTCCTACATCTTTCCTATCACTAGCAAAACTGAGAAAAGTGTATACTGTGTGTTAAAAAAACTGTACAAAAAATTACATCTGCAGTGTTGAATAAAAGACAAAAGTGATAATTTGATAGCTTGTGTTTCCTGAAAGATACTAGTCACTTTGCACTTTGAGTGGAATTTAGTTTTTCAAATGGATAATAAGGCAATTTTCCAAATAGTGATAAATCAAGATGAAAATATTATCAAAACGACGCAGAACCAGCAGTTTACAAAAACATCAGGGACATAGTAAAATATATTTTCAATCTAATGGAAATGGGGTCAGACTTATTAAAAGAAACTCAATGATTAGACACAAAATTAAGAATTCCGACCAACTCATCTCGTCCTAGGGGTCCTTAACAGTTTTTTTAACAAACCTCTTGAGATAGTGGTACTCAGTAAGCTTTTGCTTAAAACGTTGTAGTGTTTAAACTTTGGTGGGCATTGCTGGTGGATTTTAATGAGACTAAAAAAACGAATCGCGGAAGAAAATCATTTAAATTGTAGTGTAACATAACTCGTCCCAAATGAAACCTTTTATGTTTAATTACTCAAATCGATCATGAGGTGCTCGTAGATCTGAGTTTTTCCCTTGAAGCTTGATGCGAGCAGGAACACCCGGCTGTCAATGGAAACCAGAGAGAATGCTCGAGGCGCCTGGATATTGAGCTCCTGGGATGGGACAAACTGGCCACTCTCGCTGTCCCATTGGTAGACCTGCGTCAGTGAATAATCGCTTCCCAAGATGGCATACTGCCAGTTGCCGATGGAGACAGGCTGGAACACCATGGAGCCGCGGGAAGGAAATGTCTGGACCTCCTTGAACATGGCACCGTCCCAGCGCATCACCTTGGAGTCCCCGATGAATCTTGTCAAGCATATAAACAGCTCACCTTTGAAAAGATTCAAGGGCCTGTTTAGTATCCAGCTACAATTTCAGGATCTAAAATAAAAAACTTCAAATAACAGTGAATGTCACTACAAAAAAATCATAGCTTCTTAGAAACAGCTACTTTGCAAAGAGTCACTTATAGACAAAGCTGACCCTAGACAGGGAATATTACAGTTATGATTTATGGGCAACTTGTATGGCAGTCGAAAGGGACATTGACTCTTAGTACTTTCCTAATGAATGCCTATTAGCAATGAGGAACAAAAGTGCAATAAATAACGTCTAATGGTTTGAGACATTCATGTTTTATTGAATTAACCACATTAAAGAAAATGTTGACCTTTCTTTAAAAGAGCTGTTAATCATTTGACACTACCCAGACTCTATTATTAAAAAACTTTTACTACTGTCTAAACCAGGGATTCCCAAAGTGTGGGGGTGCGCGAGATGAAACATGTAATGGTGGTCTGGTGTAAAAATATTACAGTGTTGTTTTTTAAGTGGGATTTTTCCATAGGCTACAATAAAAAACAGGAACAATAAACATTTCCTTTGTAATCCCTTTTAAGTTAAATCAAAAAGCTATAATTTATTAGTTTTTGATAGAAACGTAGAAGAAGACAGCTCTACGTTTCACTGTAGGCTAGGATATATGCGCGCCAACTCGTTTTATTCATTCTTTCAAATATGATTAACTGGCTGAAATCAGGGAAACTGTCAAGTGGAGCGTCTCATGACAAAGTTATTTATATGGCGATAAAACAAAGCTTTGTTGCATTTTTGGGGTTTTTTGCGTTTTTTGGGGGGATGCGTCAACCCGGTTGGGACGTAGAAGGGGGTGCGCCGCAAAAAAAGTTTGGGAACCGCTGGTCTAAGCTAATACTGTGATACCTTATGGTTTAAAATTGCTTGCTGTGAGCACTTCTAATTAGCCTGTGTATGTAGATGCACTGCAGCTCAACCTGCACATCTCACCTTTGACCCTGAAGTGTTTGACAGAGAAAACGTCCTCCATATCCGGTATGTCGGTCCTGCGTTCAAACAGTTTTTGACTCCTGTTCCACTGATAGACGACGGGCCTCTGGGAGCTGCTTGACAAGATCAAGTGGGGTTTGTTGGAGATCTCCAAATGTTCTACATCCGTGTCCCGGAACCACGGGTGGAGCGACTGATGGGAGTAGAAGCCATTGCCGTTCCATTTGTACACTGTTGTGGAGCCAGCCTGTAAGGGGAAAAAAAATATGAGAGGAAGTCATTGTAAAAAATAGATTAGGGTCAAGTATGAGTATGTGGCCAAGATCAGTGTTTGTACCATATAATGTAATGCATTACATCAAGTAATTAAAAAAATTGGACAATTGAAAAGGAGCTAACCTTAGAACTGTCCGCTATAACAAAGAAAGACTCTCTGTCGATCATGAACGTCTCGATGTCGTTAGGTTTGCGAATCTTCAGGATGTCAATGTCCTGGATCTTAATGAACTTGTTGGCAGATGGGTCCCGTTTGTAAATGTGCGAGCCCCCGAACAGCTGGGCCACGATGACAAAGAGGTGATCATCAATCACCATGGGCTTGCAGACCACAGTGGACGTGCCTGAACAAGATATAAAACGATACATTAAACATTGGAAACAGGAAGGCTAATAAAATACTCTCGATAAGTATGTCCCCATTAACAAAAACTACAGAAGCCTTGAGAGGCCAGATAATAAACCATTTCTAGGGATCCATTTTCAATGTCTGATCCAAATAATCCAAATGCATGTTATCAGCCCATTCAATGGCCAGAATAATTCCTGTGTTCTGCCCATGCAAAACTCACTGAAGTTTAGGTGAGAGAATAATGTTTTTTTTAATCCTTGCCAAAAAACATTTTGCAAACTTTGAAAAAGATTGTCTTGGCAAAACCTTTTGTTGAAGCTGTTCTTCAGCTATAAACACAGGAGATAAAAGCAGTTTGGATCAGGCTTTGAAAATCTATTGCCAACATTTTCTTTTTTTCTTCCCTCTCAGGGCCTCCGTAAATAACTCTTTGCCATGAAAAACCAGAATATTACACAGGACTACCCCATAACATCTACAGCTGCTCTTTGCTTGTTTATGGACTCACTTTCGATGGTGTCGTAAGTCCTGAAGGTCATCTCAACGTGATCCCATTCCAGGAAGCTGCATGTCCCAGCAAACGGTTGGGCAAAAACCACATACTGATCGTCACCAAAGGTGAATGCCCCCACCGAAATGGACTCAAACTTCAGGGATTGATAGGAGGCAAACTCTGAAAAATGAAACCATGACAATGAATTATGTCCTTTTTCTTTAAATAATTCACTCAGCATTTGCATGTTGATACAAAAATGAAGGAAACAATTGGGAAAAGGTTGTTAAATAAATACTTCAACACAAAAAATATATATATTATTGGTTTGTGATGTACCCATCATACATCTATGGTGAACAAAGACATCTAGAAACAGAGAAGGCTATTCATGAATAGAAGTAAATAGGGTCTATAATAGAATAAAAACATTTACAAGCTTTAACACAATTTGTGCAGTTAAATCCAAGTATCAAATATCCAATTGTACTGTATGCTCACTACTTCTATCTGAACAAACCTCTTCCAAACCTTAAGACTTGCACATAAACAGAACTCAAACTGACAAGCGAGACTGTTTATTTATAGCTAAGTGATTTAAATAGCTAGGTTTTAGAGGAAAATACATGTGTTTGGAAAGTAGTGAACATATGACTGGATTAGTGAGACTTGTATTTTACCACACGCAGGTTTGTGTTAGACTTCAGAAAATTGATGTTTAGACAAAGTTCTGTTTAAAAAAAAAGATATTCCATTGACTGGTGACAGACAGCTCATGTCCATTTAGTGCTTCTAAGACAGATGCAGGATCATGATACCTGCTGTGATGCAGTCAAAAGAGTGTGGCAGCAGGTCATTGATCTTCTTCCCCTGGTAAATGGGTGGGCCGCTGCAGTAGATCTGGTCCAGGGTGGCATTAGTCTGGTGAATCCACTCCACCAACCACTTAAGCTTGCAGTCGCATATGAGGTTATTGCCACGTAGATCCCTACGCAAATGGACAGATTGCATTAAGACATCAGTTAACAGATTTGTTAAGATATAACCTCATTAATATTTACTGTGAAGCATGTATTTCAAGCATTTATTTTCTATCCCTGTCCCTGTCCTGGATACTCTTCTCTGTTCTGTCTCTCCCTTTCTCAGCAGCACTTTGGCTTCAAGCCAGAAAACCATAACAACAAGTGTCCTATCTCCTGAGTAGTCTCTGTTCGTCAACCACTCTCAGTCTGAATTGCTGTTGACCTTGGATGTGTGCATTGAATACACACACGCACGCACACGCACGCACGCAGAGACACACACACACACACACACACACACACACACACACACACACACACACACACACACACACACACACACACACACACACACACACACACACACACACACACACACACACACACACACACACACACACCCACCCGGTAGCCGGCATTATTCAAGCTGATCGTGACCAAAAGCAGGGATGTAATTATTTTCTTTTACTTTGAAATTCTGCCTACATACCCCAAGCTTTCTTCGTCTCTCCTTCATTATGCTTTCCATTACAGCAGGCAAAAGCTTCCTCTACAATCTCTCCTTACTTGTTTCCTTCTCTTCGACCTCACTGTGCCCTTTTTTTACCCCAGCTTCCTCCTTTTACATCCTCCTACATTTAGATTCAGGAATCCTCTATTTTCTTTTTTAGAAAAGTTTAAGAAACGAGACAAGAAATAAGAATTTGCTCATGATTTGTTTAAAATATATCCTGACCCTAACAAAAATATGACATTGGCGTTGTATCCCTCCACTATCCTACTTGACTATTTCAGAAAAATTAGCAAAATATATTAGCTATGATGAGTTAGCAAATTGTTACTTCATATATTGACTTTTACCTTTTACCCATTTTCAAAAATGTCTGTTATAAGAGATGTTAATACATATAAAAATGAATTATTTAATTGTGTTTGAGCTTAGCATCCTTAGGGAAAGACAGACTGAACTCACACTTTGGTCAAAGCGTCCATGCCCTTGAAGACATCTTTGGGCAGCGTCTCAAGGTTGTTGTAAGCCAGACTCCTAATCAACAAAAAGGAAAAATAATGGACACAGTGATTGAGTTAGGGGTAGACTGTCTCTGAATCTCATAGGAGTTGTATTCCTTCTGTTAGCTGGATTGCCTTTAGCAGGAGAAGGCTAAACTAATCAAACTAAATACTGTAAGAAGCATCCAAATGTAAGAGAAGTCAGAGTCACTTTGCCCTGACAATATTTAAGGACATAGTACCATAATGTAACAGCTGTCAAAAAGGTTAGCTAGTGAAATGGAGGTAAATATCTATCGCTGTCAAGAGTATGATATCCAGTCCGTTAGAAACCTACCACCTGACCTGATAAAGACATTTAATTTGTAAGTGAAAAACTGAACTCTAAACTAGAAAGAGATGAAATGTCAGCGTGATTCAACATTGCATTATTTATCTGAGAGTCAGTTTACCAGAGGGAGAACCCATTTTGCTTTGAAAAAGTGCAAAAATGCACTCTTCAAACAGATGGGGATGGAGCAAAGTGGACAAGATTCTAGCCTGTACTATTTAATAATGTATTAACGGTATGCGATGCATTTAAAATGACCTCTCAAAATGTATTTATTCATCAATTTATATATAAATGTTTGTTGACTTTCCTCTTAAACGAGGGAATGTATGCATGAGACAGGAAAAAGAACACTTCATGTGTGGTTACATATCACTTTTTTGAGTTGTGTAGGGACAGATCTCAATACTAAATCTTAGTTGTCATTTGTAGATAAAACCACCAACTTTATAGTTAACACATTCATGCAAATGTCATCAGCCAATTAAATGGGCATTTTCCCTGTCTCATACAGATATACTGTAGGTTAGAAGAGGCATGTTACACCTACTGGTAGGTTCAAAGCCTGTCATCATCTCTTCAAAAGGTTGACAAAAACACAAGACGACGGCAACCTAGTCACAATTGAAATCATGCCGGGAAGAGGAGGATGTCAGGTTATGTATAGTATGTATTTAAAGGGGTGTTAGGTGGATGAATATGTCAAATAAACACGAGCTTTGAATGGCTGCCATTGAATGGGCTGATAACTTTAATATCAGGTGACAAACTCTTTAGTTTAAAGTCCCTCAAAACAGAAGTGTAAAAATGAAAAGCTGGTTTGGTTCCTTAAAGGGTTATATGGTGGGCTACTTTTTGGTCAGGAGCAGTGCCTTCCTGGAGTCACAGCTAAATGCCTGCAAAATGCATCCCAGTTTACTTCTGTTGCTTTTCTTTTTGTCCTTTGACATACCCACTAATGTTGCAACAATTGCTCATATCCGCAGTTTTAAAGGTGCACCTCATTCACCTAAAGCATGCATGAATAAACGCTGATAAACTGTTATTCCATTTGCTGCATTGCACTGCATGAGCTCAAAATATGTTAGGAACGAACTGTCTGGTTAGGGACATATTATAGGTCACTTGGTGTCAGGTAACACTACAGTTATATTTAGTGTTGACCTAGAGGTCACTCTCTTTCTCCACTATCTTTAGTTTTGGCAAGCTTTGCAGTTCAGGAATATAGATTAGTGTTTGAATAACTCTGTTATAAACTGCTGTTTTGTCATTCCTGTGCTGAGATTTGTTTACATTATTTTAGTTAACAAGGTGTGCTTGTGCAAGGTGTACAGTACAAGCCATGCATATCATATGACACTCACAATAGACGCCTCAGAATTCTACAAAATATAAGTGACTCTGAACATTAGCTTAGCTATATTCTGTACTTTTAGTTTGGTTGTCATTCTTGTCATATGATGTTGATAACCTTTTACTTGTAACAGATACATTTTATACTGTATTATTACTATTTTGACTTTAGTTTAAGCCATGGTCTAGTTTAGTTTTTAGTTAAATTCTTCCTTCACCATTGTCTAAGGATTTGTCACCCAGATCTGCCCTTCAGTAACCTGATCCAGTTTCCACATTCATCCACTAACCTTGGACATCACCACTGGCAGCACTTCTGCCTACCTCTGCATTTCAGACAGTGACAAAGTGATACACAAACAGGAAGAGGAAATTGATGCACAGTTTATGTAAGAATACCATGAATACTCATATCCCCTTACCTTAGAAAATACTTAAACAGAGAATATGAAAAATGGAGACAGAAGAAAAAGCGAAGGCACCAATAAAACAAGGAAAGTTCCCAAAGGTTGAATGAAGTATAGAACAAAGGGGGGAGATATTTTCCTGATTTCCAACATGGACAACATAGAAGCTAAATACTTACAGATGAATCAACGATTTCAGACCCCGGAAAGCATATGGGGATATAGATGCAATTCTGTTATTTTCAATAAATCTGTGAATGAGAAGTATGTGACAGATTAGGATTTACACTATGTAATTACCCCATACAAATATAAAAAGTATTTTGTGATTAAAAATGAAATCCTTTTAACGTAACGCAGATCATATGTCTTTGCAATTGTGAGCACAGCAGTTACTGAATGGTTGTGTAAACCTGAGCCCTGTTATAACTATACATTACACATAGCACAAACCAATAATACAGAGTCATACTGGGAAAATGTCAGAATGAATTATATTTGTGAAATGCAATGTACAACTAAACATGTGTTTCCAATTAGGCTGGGCTTTACATAAGATAAGCAAACTTTAGGTAATAATAGGGATCATAACGATGGAAATGAACCTCCTCCAATCAGGCAACATAAGCAACTGGGGCTTTAAAATGACGGCATGCCGCCAAAATAATATATGTATGAAAACATTTTTACTGGTTATTATAGGGATCATTTCAAAGTGTGATTGATTTTTATTTATGTATTCCAGTCAGTTTTTATTAGCACAACACATAAAGTATGCAAGAACAGCTTGTGTATTTTACAATCCTTCACCACACATATGAATGTCAACCTTATAAATCATAGATAAATACTTACAGATATTCAAGATGTGGTAAACCCTGGAAGGCATCCTCATCAATAATATCGAGTGTATTTGCTGTGAACAAACTAAGAAAAAAATGAAGTTAGAATACAATCCTAAGTATCATTATAGTTTCCACATTTCAACCTTAATCCCTACATTTTTTATTCAGAAATCGAAGTTGGATTAGGTTTAATATATCATCAATCAGCTGGGAATAAATGTTAAGATTTGGGTTTTCAGTTTGTTACAGAGTTACTTGTTAGCATTCAGCAAACTTTAGGACATTTAACTATATCGAGAGGCAGATCTTTTAGCAATTTACCCTTTAAAATGTTTCTATGCTATTATCCATTTTGGCCCTAACGAACGAACGACGTTCATGTTTATGTTAGGTTATTTTGATTTAATGGGAAAAGTCTGAGCTCCACAGTTGAACGTCTTCCACATCTTATTACATTCCCAAAGAAAATGTAAAATGTTCCCTTTGACTGTGCACATAAAAAACAAAACAATGTACCTCATCTGTTAGGATAAAAGCTGTGATTTGTTACTACCAAAATCAGTAACTCAAAGTTCAAAACAGAGGGAAGGTCAGAGTAACTGTAACAGACAACATAGTCTTTCAGTCGTTATGCCCACAGTATGCAGTTAAAGATCCAATGAAGGCAATAAAAGAGAAATGGCTCCTTCGTGTGTTTCATGGAATTAATGAAAGAGTGGCATGGATGTCTCTTCCCACATGATTCTGAGTCACCCTTTGAACCAGTTATGTGGGAAAAGCGTCCAACAAGAATATATTGTTCACCCCACTGCATCTTCTCCTTAAATCTCTTTATGATAATCTGAAGCACTTTAAGTCCAGTGCTGGATAGATGGACTCTTCATGTTTATTTGTTACTGCTCGCTCAGCAAACCAGTGATTGATTTAGTTCAGTAATGGAGGTTAAGATGCTCCAGGTCACCTTGACAGTAAATAATGACAGAGGGGACAACGCCACTTTAACTGCCGCCTAGTTCAATTTACCCTCCTTCTGTTCACAGGCCTCCGTGCATACCCAGACTGATTAGATGTCATCTGAGCATATGGAGGAACTGGTGCCAAGAAAAATATTTTACCGAGTAAAAGTGATGCACAGTGCGCTGTTATGTGCAATAAACTGAAACCAGTGTGATTACAGAGCACAGTTAAACCTGACTTTGCTGTTGATTTTTGGATTTGGAACAACAAATGACCCAGTAGACTCTGAATATCTATAATAATTGATGTCATTTGTCACAGAAATTGCGAGATGAACTCCATAATTATGAGTGCTGTTATGATTTTACTCTCTTTCCTTTTTTAAGTGCTATTTTGGGAGGGGGAAAAAATGATGTTCATTATTTAAACACACACATTGCTCCTCTCTTCCCAGCCCCTGCTGTTACTGGCTGTAGCCATGTGGTCTATTGCATAATCCTGACACCATTACAGAGAATTCCCCTTTAAATCTGCTTATCAGCCTTTAGGCAAGTCCTCCTATTGTTTGATTCAGTAAAAAAACTGAAAAGGATTAACAGACAGACAGACGGACAGACAGACAAATAAATAGAGGGAAGGATACTCACAGTAGTTGCAGAGCAGGAGTGTGAACAAAGCTTGCTCCAACGATTTCATTAAATCCAGACTTGACAAAGGATCTAAATGAATGGAAAAGATAAAAAAGTAGATTTATCCAAAAATATAATAATGATGAGACTTGTGTAGCCTCCACTGAAGGGCCAAAACAGATTATTTCCTGGCAATTCAACACAAGAACAATACAATAAAGAGAGTATTAAAGTGCAGGGCCACTTACAGTGAAACCACGTCGGATGGGAAAGTGTGAGGCACCGATCGGACGTTCTCACACAGGGCATTGTCTTTCGTGCAGGTACATCCAACGGGGCATCTGGGCTGCCTCACTCTCCGTCCTTCTGCAAAGAGAAGGCTGACGGCGGCGACCCAAACCAGGAGCATCCATCCTCTCTCTGCTCTGCCCGGGAATCCCATTCCTGCTGTCCCGGTCGAGTAATGTCACTCCTGCTCATGCAACTTCTCGGAGAAAAAAATCCGTCACGCCCGGATTTAAAAGTGTTTTTATACGTTTAAAAAAAGTATGTTTCTGTGTTGGTTTAAATTATAAAAGGTGGTGTGGTTGCGCTCAGATGCAGGCTTGTGTCTATGCTTCTTGCGTCTCAATAGGAAGGCACCAGTCCAGTCGATTCGTTCTGCAAGGCGCAGGATTACCAATGCAGGACAGACGGGACATGAGAACAGTCTCAGATTTGTTTGTCATGAAAGATAATGATCTCAAATCATCTAAAAACACGCTGCTAAAGGATGTACTTCTTATTCATTCTGCTGCTTACAAATAAGTTGTCTGAACGATGCAGCCATGAAATGAAAAACAAATAAAAGCTTAAATTCCCGTGAGAGAGAAAGAGAAATGAAGAAAGGGAGAGATGGAAGAGGCTGGGAGACAGAAAGGGGGGGGGGGGGGGGTGGGTGGCAAGGTGCGCTTTTTTTATCAGCAGTGCCAGCTATTATTTATGCGCGCCTCGGAGCCGTGCATGTTTAATGGGAAGCGGCTATTCATGAGGCTCTGTGCAAATGCACCTGCCTCACCCATTCACACGCTGCCTCTTTTCTTCTCTCTTTGGCATGATAATGATATGAGCTGTGAAAAGATGATGAGTTTCTACCGTATGCTTGAATTTAAAGCTAGAATATTTGGCTAATTGGGTGATGCCGGCAAAGTAAATGGTTGGTGAAGTATGACAATGCACATAAGGACATTATTATAATGCTGTATTTAATGGAAACACACATGATCCAAACCACAGCACTGAAGTTGATAAATATTTTTACTTAAAAAAACAGCGTTGAGAGTCATTCATATTCATTATGGCATTTGTTTTCTATAATCGCTTTTTCTTCAAACCCATATTGAGTCCTTTGTTGCTTTCATAGGGTTCTGGAGAAGTCATGTAACACTGGACTTCTATTCCCAGACCGGGGTGAACTTTCACCCCTGTCACCCGTAATAACCCAAAGACTCAATTATAGCCCACAGAAACATTCTAATAGCATAATATAATACCCTCTTTATTTTCCATCTACAATTCAAACGCCCACAATGTATCCTTTCTTGTCCCTCGGCGGAAATGAACAAACCACCGAGATGCCTTTGTTCCAAAACGAAAGTCAATATCAGGCGTTGTAGCCTATTCGTCTTGTTTGTTTGTTTTTTTGCTCCCAATATGGCCTTGGTTATTCATTGACCCATGTTATGTGATGATGGCTTGCACTCCAGTTAATACAGAAAAAAAAGGGGCGGATGGATGAATTATAGGATGTCAATAATATAAGCGAGATGAAAGAAATCAATATAGGAGGGATATGATGCCTTTTCTTGCTGGATAATAATAATAATAATATAGAGTATATTGAGTATAGAGTAGGACCTGACATTTTCGGAGGTGATTACTATGGGGGAATTTAAGTTGGATTCAAGGGATCTATAAAAAAAATAGCCTCCTTGTTCAATGTGATTGCACCTAAAATACTCACTGAATTGCTCTGAATTGTACCTATATATGTATTTTTGTAAACTAGACTGGGGCCATGTGTTTTAGTGTTTTATACTGTTAAGCCTCTCTGTGCAGCCTATTGTTCTTACAGTGTTATGATGCCCTCTTGGTTACCCTTGGAAAATAAATGAAATCTCAATGAGCCCTTTACCTGGTTAAAATAACAATGCATATTTATCCTAAACCATGAAATAAAACTGTGAAATAATCCCAGTTAGGTAAATAAAAATTAAAAAACGACACCATACGATTCAATAGCCTAGATCATATTTATTTTCACCCAGAGATTTAAAGGATTCCGTTTTAAGCATCTCATTCTGAAATCACCAAGTGTCCCCAATGACTCCTGCATTAATATTTATTGAAAACGATACGGAGACAAGCGGATACTTATTTTAATCTCGTTTCAGAATAATTTATGAAGTTACGCCTGACGTCATCACACTGCGAGTCACTGTTCTACGTCATCATATAGCGACAAACGTTTTTTTTGTAAACATTAGCAAACGATTCGTGTAGACTGAAGTAAGGAAACCCATGGAAAGTCTTGTGAGGGTAATTTATGTTACAAAGCTGAACATCCGTATTTTTACACCAACAAGTTTGGGAGAATTTAACGCGGTTCGTGTTTGTTGTTAGCCAGTTAGCATGCTACATTAGCCTACAGATAAGTAAGCCAGTTGCACACAGGGTTTCCTCTATCAATGTTCCCTGCATTTACAATCGTTACATTTGAAGTACTTGTTCGTCAAAGCTCTAAGCATATAGCAACAGTGTAATTCACTTCACTAGCTGCAAATTCAATGCAATGACTAGTGCCAAACCTCGCTTACTTTACCTATCATGATGGTTCCTGTGTGAACTACAGAGGCAGCAGGACCCTAAAGCATCAAGGACTAAACAACATATGGCACGTTACGGATCTTCTTTGTGGCATTTTAAAGCGGATACATGAGTTCCCGTGTTTCCTCAGGTGCATGGAGGGGGCGGCTATGACTCCGACTTCAGTGATGATGATGGGCAGGGGGAGTCCTCGGAAAGAGGCATTAAAAGGTCAGATGAAGTACTTATATAGGGTCAGGAATATCCAGTGTGTTTCACTGGAAAATATTAGTCAATCTTAGACTAATATAATGTGTTTATTTTACTACTTCTAGCTTACATTTTGCCTTTTTTGTTGCTTTTCAGGAAACGAGAGGATGAAATCTTACAGAAGCCATTCCAGAAAGGGCGGCACTCCCAGAAGGCTCACCGGAGTTTACACTCGAATGAAGTGGACAGGTACTGTGCAATTACATGGAAATAAAAAGCATTTAGACCCCTTTACTTTACTCAAAGTTGCAGCCTTATGCTAAAAATCACATTTTCCCTCACTCTTTTACCTCCATCTAAACCCTGCAATGAGAAGTCAAAAAAGCATATTTGCATTCTGTACATTAAGTGTGACACACTAGTTTGTCCAGCTCAGTTTTTCCTCCCGGTCCACACTGCTGAAAAACACCCCTAAAGCCCAATGCTGCCACCGCCACGCTTCACTGTTCCGATGGCATTGCTCAGGTTAGAAATGGTGCCAGGTTTCTTCCAGGCATGACGCTTAGAATTGAGGCTAAGCAGTTCAATCTCGGTTTCATCAAACCAGAGAATCTTGTTTCTCACGGTCTCAGGTTTTCTCTGAAGGGAGGCTTCCGTCGGTCCACTCTGCCATGAAGCCCAGATCGGTGGAGTGTTGCAGTGTTTCTTGAGCAGCAGAAATCTTTTCACAGCTTTCCCCAGATCTTTGCCTAAACACAATCCTTTCTTCTCTGAGCTCTGCAGGACAGTTCCTTCTATGTAATGACATTTTGCTCTGATGTGCATGGTTAGCTGTGAAAACATATATACACATCAAGGTGTAGAAACATCTTACAGATTATGAAGAGAAATGTCACGCACCTGAACTATATTTCAAATGTAATAGCATCTGTCATAGTCATTTCCTTATTTTGAGTAACTTTGCCCAAAAATAATCTTAAATCCTTAAAGGGAAACGATTTACGTAAATTCTGCAACATTACAAAATGTAGAAAAACTGAAAGTATCTGAATTCACTATTGTTATAATAGTTTCCTAGTGATTGTTCTCTCTTTGATCTGTGTTTCAAAAAATGACAGGGACTTTAGGCTCCTCAAAGGCATTTTTATACATGGTCATCCCAGAAAACAGCTCTGCTTTTTCTCTGCCAGCTTCATAATACAGTTATATTTACAAGTTATAGTCCGCTCTTTGGTCACGTTAACAAAATATGCCGTCTACATTATATAATCTTTGTTTATCATTATTTTCATTCTTTCAGAGAGGAAGCCAGAAACAGAAGAGCCCACCTGATATCATTGAATGCTGTATCCTTTAAGTGTATAATTTATCATTTCTTTGTGTGAAATGATAACACAGATCAAATGTGTTACGTACATAATTTCCTTTATTTAAAATGAATTCCTTTATATCAAAAGCAACTGATTAGATGTCTCACATTTTCAAGCAATGTGAGACATCTAACATTTTTGCACTTCACATTGTATAAAAATGTTAGCATTCAAAGAGAGAATGACCTTAAGCAGATGTCTCCAGTTTGAGCGGCATAAGAAGTTTGTTGGTGACTACATACTTTATTATGGAGGACAGATGGCCGACTTCCATCGCACAGCGTAAGTAATGTGTCTCACAGTCATGCTTGGCTATCAGTCATCCAGCTGTCACTCTAGGATAGGAATATGTGAACAGTAACAGACCTTTGGTTTTGCATTGTTTTCATCCAACAGCAGTGTTAAATACAAATTATACAAGTTGCAAGTTTCTCCTTTAACTGCCTTCTCTTTGAATCTTTTCTTTCCCTCTCAGAGCTAAAGACAAAACAGATTACGATGTCCTGCGGGAGAATCATCGTTTCCTCTGGAAGGATGAGGACGAGGAAGACATGACATGGTGATCATTCATTAAAAAACTACTTATAAAAACAAGTTTTAATATTCAATATGCTTTTAGATATAGAGTTTTTCTTCTACATTTCTTCTCATCTTCTTCTCTTCCAGGGAAAAAGAACTTGCCAAGAAGTATTACGACAAGCTGTTTAAAGAATACTGCATAGCTGACCTAAGCAGATACAAGGAAAACAAGGTGGGAAGAATGGACAATGATTTATTGATTGACTTATCACCCAGTGTGAGCAGAAATACAGCCGCAGTGAGCGTTTAGTTTATCTCAAACAATGTGACAGCACATGCAGTACTAACGACAAGTGACCATTAAGAATAGGGCAGCTCAACATTTTGGTGTTGCATCAGTAAAATCGGTCAAGGGGTATTGTAGTGTTTTGTGTATGTCAGCTATGTTGTGATGTAGACATAATCCATATTAACACGTTATGTGCTTCATTAAGGGTTTGTAGATTTCTTCAAGTTTTAAAAAGCTGTATGTCAGTGGTTAAGGTTAGGAATATGCATGAAATCTAATTTTCAGCATATTCCGCGATTTTATTTACACAATCACAAATATAAACCTAAAATCAAAACAACGATTTCTTTTGAAGTAGAGTAATTCTGTTTAATTCATTTACATTTATAGTAGCAATATACAGGCCATAAAACAGACTTTCATACAGGCCGTTAAAACCTTGAGCTGCTGTTAGTAAAACACCTCTTTTTACTAACATTTAAAAAAGAAATCTTGCTGTGGCACCTGTTTTAGAAAACTCAATTCAGGTTTTAATCTCCCAGGTAAGGCGTGGTTGTGGCGGCAGCTGAGAAAAAGGATTGAAGTTAAAAAGTAGCTTACCCACCCTCAGAATAAAGACAAATAATACAATACATTCAGACACCTCAGCAATCCCAGACACTGCCGCCAGGACTTGGCAAGACCAAATTTGGGTTGTGCTCCAAAATCAGAGTAATTGTCCCAGTGGTGGTGTCCTGAACAAAGGTTGAATCAGTATAACTCAAACACTAATGTCCACCACTACTGAACCATTTTAAGATGAATGTTAGGGGTATGATGTGTTTTGGCAGCGAGCTCTGTCTCTTGTGTCCACTGGGCCATTCTGGTTTGAGGCCAGGCTTTTAAACGGACAATATGTTAAACTCAGGGCCAGTGTGCTTATGGCTTTATAACTGCAAACCGACCCTGTGCTCAAATATCTTTCCAGTGTGAAAGTGTTGAGGTAGACAAACTCTGAATATCATCAAGTTCACTATAATCAACAGTCACACCATCGGTTCACTAAAAACGTGCTATAAAATTATCATTAATCATATTTGTATGATGATCGCATATGCAGAGAGAAGTGCATCATTTTCACACGTTTAGGGAATTGTTGATAAGTTCGTAAATTCAGTGGGACAGCATGCAGATGAATCACAGAATGTGCGATGAGATCTATGTAAATTCATTCTTATGACTAAACCTAGAATACATAAAGATGATATTCAACGGTATTTACATAAAGATATGTGTTGAATCAGTTGAATTTCTTTCAAAAAAAAGGTTTACTTTGAGCCAATGTAGATTCATTTTGATTTAATCCTTTCAGAGCATGAAAGGTCATCAAAACAAACGCTATCGCATGCTAAAGACTATTCAAATACCGGACAAACACTGAGTTATGATAGGTTTCCTGAAATAAACCTTTTTCAATCAGATTTAGGACTAAAAATATTAATTTAAGGGGGCAACTTTAATTTATGCTGTGTGTTTTTCTTTTTTTATAGTTTGGATTTCGTTGGCGGACTGAGAATGAAGTAGTTTCCGGCAATGGTATGGCATAAACATGATCTGAATATCAAACTGATGTACTTCTGCACGTTGTTTGGTTTTCTTACTCCTTAAACTGTATACTATGACACTGAGTTTGTAGTACATTCTGTATGGCATTAGTATTTAGTATGGGTTTGGGGCACATCTAATGTTTCTCCTACAAACATGCCCACACAACACTTCCTGACCCTCTCCATTAGATGGCGACAGAGATTTACAGAGCCATATACATAGCAGTGCTTAAACACACAGTGGAAACGTCCTAACACAACTTCACCCACATGTACGAATATACGAGTATGGTGGATTTACTTTATCGATTGTCCTAATGTCCTGAAAATAATTAGATTTTACCCCTTGAGTTTTCTTTGTGGCACTATTCTGTATTGATTGATGTCTTAATTCACATGAATGGTCCCTTACACTTTTATTTGAGTTTGCTGTTTATGTCTCACCCCCAAAGAGAAACCTTATTTTACCTCTGCACTTCAGAGGAAGCCTACTTTGACAGCTTGGCAGCCCTTTGATGATTACTTGTGGAGGATTAGTACACACTTCTCTGTCTCCTGCTCCTCGGTGTGACAGTGACAGATATTTATAGGTTTATCTACAGGGACAATATCAGCGACTCTCTGAGGGTAAACCTGTCTCGGCAACTCATTGATATGCTTTGAGGCGCAAGCACGTTTTACGTTTGAACAATTTGCCTGTGTATATTCATCAATGCAGCCTCGCAAACATACACAGTATGTCTGAGAAAGCTGACTAAGCCAATATATTGTTCCAGATTAAGACGGTGTAATCCTGGTCTCTTGACAGTTCACACCCTGTAGCAATACTCTACACAGGAAGCGGGATTAGATCAGGTCAGAGGCGATTCACTTTAACTGTCACGTCTGTGATTTGTTTACATTAATGATTCCCACAGAAATACTTCTTGAGCACTATTAAGAGCACGGGACACTAAACTCTCCTGTGAAATCAATACCAATCTAATCCTGTAAAGTGGACCCCACGTCCTCGTTCAGTCGTGGAGAAAGGGCTTGTGCAAATTGAAAGTTACAAGTTTTAATATTGCAAGTTTAAGGTGGAAGAAGTGTTAAACGTGGACTCGATATGATTCATGTTTGATTGGGGCGGATAAAGGGCCTAATTCATACACAGGTGCTTACAATGCATTACTCATCACCAATAAAGCATTATTGTTCAATTGAATTCACATGGATTTAATGTTTCTAGTCCAGGCTCAAGTGTCAAATGAGCAGACCCCACCTTTGCTTGCAGATAAATTAAACACTAATTTCCTTTCTAAATGGGCAATGCACTTCCGTTCTAACACTGGAGAGCTTTTTGGAAATCATCCACTTATCATATCCTGTCCTCTGTGCACTTTGGGTCATGTTGGTATTAGGTAACGCTGTCGACTAGGAAGAGGGCTGACCTTCCTTTTTATAACCACAGTGTAATATGGGCTGAAGGAAGTTGCAGTTTTTAGAGGTTTAAGTTATGTTTTTCTTCAAAACAATGAAGGAGAAAAAGAAGGGAAAGAGTATGTCCTTGAATCAAGTTCATGAGAGCAGGATCAAATGTCATCCTCCCCCAGGAGGCCTAAAGTGTCCCGACATCTTGAAGAATGAGATTTACTTTTGCTTCATGCTCATCCTCCCCCTCTCTGTGTCTGGTCCAGGAACATTTATGCCCCTGAAAAACGTATGATGAATAGTTGTGTATAAGGGTAAGAGTATTAAGTCTTCAAGCGATAAAGACCACCTATAAACCAGTCTCGAAGAAGCCCTGTGGAGCTTTTTTGTTAACAAAAGTTATAGCTGTTTTCTTGAGGTCTAGCAACATGCTAAATGCGTTTTCTGCCGCATAACACATTTAAAAAAGCTTTTTTTTTAATAATGTAAATCAACTTCTCATCAACAACTAACCTCCTTTTAAAACTACTTCAAGTCTGATTACCAAAGTCCTTGCTACTTCTTTGTCATGCATTGAAAAACAAGAACACAAGGTTATCATCTTCCAGTAAAATGTCCATCGGTAAGGTATATTATTTTGTATTAGCAAAATTATAATGAGATGAATTTTCTGGAGCAGGCAGACATGTTGGGTGGAAGGCATGCAGACTTGGGTGTCCCTTCTGAGCAGTAGTCAGGGGGTCAGGGGTCAAGGGCCAAAGGTAATAGAGGCTATGCTTATTTTTGGTGGGCCTCCTGTCAAAGTAAATTGACTATGTTCTTGGCTTATGGAAGTTTCGTGTCTTTAAACATTTTTTTAACATGCGTGCCACCACACGCTCACTCACAGCAGAAATCAGGTTTGACTCATCTGTGTCACATTTACCTTTGTGAGTCAACCCACAGCCAACACTGTGACATTACAAGTTAATGGCCTGCAGATAAATGCAATTCCATTATCTGTTTGTTTCTTTTTCTCTCTGCTCCATCCTTACAAAATCAAGTTGATTTGAATCAGCTAACAAATGGTTGCCTTTGCATATTGTCATCAGTTTACCCCTATATCCTGTTAAAAAAATGGCCTAATTTGAAGTGAGATACTCCAGGATGCTTAAAAAAAAGTTAGAGTTAGCATGGCCTGGGTTTCAATATAGTCAGGATTTCTATTAAAAAGGAGGAGGTTCTGTTGGGCCAGACTAAATAAATCAGCCTTGGAAAAGTAACTATGTTAGAAGTGATGGCTAATTACCCCTCAGCCCACAAAGCTCTCACATTTGCCCAAACTAACAATAGAGACTGCCAGCGCCTCGGTTTTTATTGTTTTATAGTGTGCATCTGTGTGCTGGTATACAGTACAAAATATGAGTATTAATGTACGACAGAGGGAGACGGGTGTGTTGCAGGTCTTTGCACACATTCACTATGAAACTTAATCTGAGCAGTATGTCATGCTCTCGGTCTGCTTAGTTAACAGGATTCTGTGGAAATTGCAAAATAGGGTGTTGAGCTTCAGGTCAGTAGTCTGCAGTGCTTTTTAAACGGAAAAAACAGACATAAAAAAGCTAGATATGCTTCAGAGTCAGAGTTAGGATGGTGTTGTTTGAAAAATAAATATTTTGGACGCCAGTTGCTTTCCCCATATTTGAAGATATGCCTATCTGTGGTCAGTCAGTGTAGATTGTTCAGTTGTTTTCTAAAGGCTGAGAATTTATTGAAGGTTTTCTTCCTTGTGGGGGGTGGTGAGCAGAGTTGACTGCGATAACCGTACTGCCATCACAAGCTTAATAACTATTGCACATGAATGCAGCATTCTGACAGTCATTTTAACCATTCTGTGCTTGAAGAACACCCAAAAATCATTTTTGGTGTGGGCAATGCGATGTGTTTGGGCCATCCAAATTAAGTATAGTTTAGCACGGATAATTCCTAACATGAACTACTGTATCTGTACCTTTTTAGCATAGCTTTAGTTTGACTATTGGGAAGTACGCCTACTTTGATTCTTGCTGAGATTTGAATGAGAAAATATACTTATACTATAAATATACTTCAGTCTGTAGGCTTTGTATGAAGGTACAACTAGCAGCTGGTTAGCTTAGCCTAGCCTAAAAACTGGACATTTGGGGAAACCGCTTGACTGGCCCTGTCTGAAGATAACAAAATCCACCTAACAGCACCGTACTTAAACACATTATAGG
This sequence comes from Eleginops maclovinus, assembly GCF_036324505.1. Lineage (NCBI taxonomy): Eukaryota > Metazoa > Chordata > Actinopteri > Perciformes > Eleginopidae > Eleginops > Eleginops maclovinus. The sequence continues at coordinate 8,416,650 of NC_086358.1, forward strand.
TCACCTTTTTAATAAACAGTGTAAAAAAAGAAAAGAAAAGGAAATTACAATTAGTTTTAATACTGTATTTAAGTTCTTAACCTTTAAAGGAATTTACTTTTGTGCTTGCATGGCTAACACATGGTGATGAAAGACTGTATTGAATGTCTTGCACAAAAGCTTGTAACCAGATATTACTTTTAAAAGAGAAGAGCTGTGGTTTCCCCAAGCTCCAGTCTTTATGCTAAGCTAAGCTAACCAAATACCCGGAGGTAGCTTGAATCTTAATGCACTGACCTGAAAGTGGTGTTTTTTCTTCTTATCTAAAGGCACGGCAGCAATGCAAAAAGCGTCGTGAATGTCAAGCAGTCCTTTTAAAAATATTTAATTTGTATAAAGATAGATAAGTGTATGCACCGGCTCAAGTGTCTGCAATCTGTTTAGCATATTTTGTCATAATATCCCATTAAATTAAAACTTAATAAACACATTTTCTTTTCATAACATTGATCTTTTAACAGTTACTCAACAGTGAATACAGAGTGAGGGGTAGTACTAGCTTAGGTCACCTCCCCTTTGACTTCAGTAAATGTTAATCACGCAGCCATCTGGGGGTATTAGCGAGCATTGACGTAGGAGGATGGTAGTTTCCTTTCTTAATGAGTTTACTCAGCCAGTTTGTGGCCAGCTCTTTTCATTCAGCACGTGAGTATCACCTGAAGTGTGAGGATTCCCATACCCCAAAATAAAAAGGCATCTAACAGGTTAATGCCTATCATGTAGTGCAGTGACGCTCTGTGTGGCGCTACTTGAAGAGAGAACAGCACCAGTAAAAGTGGAGTCATTTGCCTTCATGTGGGAAAAGTGGGGCCAAGGGGGTGAAAACTATCAGAAAAAAGTGTAGATTAGTTTCCTGACCTTGATTATATTCAGTTTTTAACAAAGACGCTGCTTAGAAACACATTTCTATTGAGTCCACTCTGTCAGGGTTTTAGTAGCTTGAGGGTCCACATTCACACTCTTCACCTTCGAATTTATCACATTCTTTTATATTCGACATTGAGCTGCATCTATGCAGCAGCTAGGGGATTCAGCTGCTTACGGAGAGACTAGGCTGTCATGCCCTTGTGATTTACGTCAATGATGATGGTGAGTAACTGCTTATGGCGTCACACTGGCCCAGAGTAGAAAATGGCGTTGTCCCAAGTCACACCCACTAAACACCTAGGATTTAGAAGGGATTTCCCCGGCATTTGCAGTTTCTATTCACTTAGAACTTATGACGTTTTGAGTTATTTAAAAAATAGCTTAAATACGTACATGTTGCTGCTTCCTACGAATGAGGTGTTGTTGAGATTAATGGTCTCTACGTATTGTATAGCCTTCTGCATAGCATCCAAAAGTGTCAATTGTTTAATGCAGTTTGTCTCACTATAGCTTGAGCATTAACAACTGTGAAACCTAGAAAAAAAGACTTTCAGTTTTGGGGTTTATGCCGTTTACTGTAAAATCATTTGGATAATAATCCACAGAGTTTCAAAGTTTAGGGACCATGGGGTGTCAAAGTAATACTATTTAATGTTTATTGCTTGCAACGATAACCATGTTGTGTCATTAGGTCCAGAGAAATAAATACCAATACAGCTAAATATTCCTACTTAACTATAATCTCACTATAGTTTATTTAGTACGAAAATACAATGTTAGGGCATCCCAAATAAACAAAGTCAACTTCGTCACTACCCAGGACTAGAGCCAGGAGTGTCTTCTTTTTTCTGACGTCATAGGGCCCTAATCTAATGCAGCATGCCTCACTTCACCTGGGTGTTAGTGTGTCGAGCTTAGACAGGTGAGTTAAGGCGTCATTTTACCTCAGAGTAGGGAGCATGTCTTACGTCTGTGCCAAGAATGGACTGCTCTGACGCACTCGCTCCCTCTGTTACAATGTCAGGGAACCCCAGAGACCAGATCAATGCCACCTTAGGCTCCTCCAGGGATAATAGGCAGGCTGTGCAGAGGCTGGAGGGAGGCCTGAGGGGATAAGGTGAGGCAGAGAAATGGAGATGAGAGAGAGCAGTGGGATAAGAAGGAAGGGGTATAAAGATAGACAGAGTGGGGTGAAGGAGAGCAGCAGGGTTTGGAGGTTGCCTGACAGAATGTTAAGCCTTTGGAGATTTATAGTCTGCATTTTTCTATCCTAAAATAAAACATTTGCCTTTTTTGCTATACCATTCTGTTTTACTTGCATAATTTTCACTCGCTCACTCTCAAAGAGATAGAAGGCCAACATAGCACATGAATGTCATTTGAATTGGATTACTTGTATGTATTTATATAGATCATATGCTCTCTTGTCTTCCAGGTCAGTTCCAGTGTGGGAACAAACGCTGTGAGAAAGAGGAAGGCCTTAAAAGCTGGGAGGTGAATTTTGCCTATGTGGAACACGGCGAGAAGAAAAATGCGTTGGTCAAACTGAGTAAGCTTAAACATACACAATGAATTCATTTACCCTCTTCATGCTTTCTTAAGGAGTGTGCGTGCAGATTTGTGTGTGTGTGTGTCTGCTTCTGTGCATATGTGTAAGGCTGTCTGGTATGGGTTTCCATCCTAAGACCCGGCTCATAATAATCCTCCTTCAGGTATCATACTGCAGAAAATCCTGTTAGAATAATTACCGTAATTGGAAGACCTTGTGAACTCAGTCAAGCCAGAAAATGACAGGCTCTTTTAACAAGCTAGTGCAACAGGTCAAATCCAGACATTTTTGTCATGAAGTAAAAATGTTTTACAGTTAGTTATAATTCAAATGTTTTGACAGTCCCAATTGTTGTGAGAGGGATGAAACATAATCTTGGGAACCCACTAAGGCACATTGGAGAAATTGTATAAAAAAGGGATTATAGTGCACTGGATTAATGAATACTAAAACATGAATACATCTCTCAAAACACCTAGGATTGTGATGCTGAAACAACACAAAATAAAAAGCAAAAGTAAAACAGGAGTTCAACAGGGTTCTGTACTTGGTCCTCTTAAGTTTAGTTATAAATAATTGACCAGATTTACATAATTGAAGAAGCTTCCACCTGTATGCAGACAATACTGTCATAATATATTTTGTAGAACCATTTAACACATACTTATTGATGTGGGGTCAACATGAATTGAAAGTATAACTTCTGTCTAATACACATACAGTATGTGACCTTATATTAGAGGATTACTAGTAAGAAATGCAATACTTAAACTCACAGCACGTTTTAAAATTGCTGTTATAATAATGAAATGACAGTAAATGCAATGAAAACCTTTCCCCAGACATTATAATGCCATGTCTTTTCTATTTCAGGGCTATGTCCTGAATGCTCTTTCAAACTCAACTACCACCACAAGTGAGTACCTTCGGGACATTTTTACATTAAAAAAATGTAGATGTTTTTGTTCGCGATGAGTGATTTTAGAGATTGTGGAATTGTGTGCCCTTGTCTGATAGAAGTAGGGCAGGTCACCAAGGACAGTCAGCACATGATTTTAAAGCATGCCGTGGTTTTGGATTAAAACTATGATTTATGTCTGTTATATGACCTTACGAGCCAGAGTGAAATGATTATACATCACATCTTTTATATATATGTAGCTTTGAGGTTGGATGGAGATCCGAAACAAAGATGACCGTGATCTGGGAAAGTCTGTCATTAATTATGTCATGTCAAAGCTTTTTACATTAAGTTAGGATTTTTCAAAGTAGCTCTGAGTGTTCCAGCAGACTTCCTAACAAAATACATAAAAACCCTTCATCTGATGAAGCTCTAGAGAAGGTTCATTCAAGCGTTTTACAAAAGCTGTGATAATTGGCTGCTTTATATCGGGAATGAGAGTTTGTTTTGTAACTCTGTAGAAGGAAAGAGGTGAAAGCGAAGCCCAAAAGGGTATTGGAGGAAAACACGGAGCAACCACAGAAAAAGAAGCAGAAGAAGAAGAAAAGGAGATCGTCTTCACACTCCAAGAAGCAGAAACACAAGAGACACAGAGGTAAGACTCCTCTTTTTGAGCCAGATAAACGATCCCATTAAAAAGGCAGTAATCTCATCGGATGTGAACAGCCTGTGGGAGCAGCCCTGTTTATGTTTTTTCCCAGAAATGATATCATTTTTCTCTAGTGCTTGACATTACTTTGTATCGACTCCCTTTTGAGTCCAACCTATCTTATTATATAACTCTGTTTCTACAGACTGTTCAGCTTCCTCCAGCAGCTCAGAGGAGACGCAGTACTCGGACAAAGGTAGCCTTCATAACTCCTACGCGCGCACACACACACCAACACTACACTACACTCCCCCCCCCATTTTTTCCTTTAAAAAAAAAAAACCACACATTGGACAGTTTCTGATATACTCCCCCAGGTATCTAGGTCGAGGGAGGTATGCTATTCCTCAACTGTCTGTCTCCCCATTCCTCTTAACTTTTTTCTTGTCATTTTGCCCTTCACTGTGAGCAACGGGAAATGAAGTATGTCTTTGCCCCCGTGTCCCTGTTCTGTTTATTCCAGAATCTGGAAGGATGGATGGGTGGGCAGTGGTGTAAAAAAAAGCAAATGTTCTCTGGCCAGGGTTAGAACATCGCGTACAAGATACTTTGAAATCCATAAACAAACACACCTTCTATTTGTTTCTTTCTGTTGTAGGTGTAGTGTACATATTTTAAACAGATGATGAAGTTTGAACCTGATATGATGTTACAACATGCGTGCGTTTTTTATTTTATCCAGCCGTTTCTGCACAGTTTTATACTATTTCTAAAAGTCCAGCCATTCTAAATCAAAATCTGAATAAAGTCCAAAACCGGTTTAATCTCCTGCTTTTTCGCCACACACAAAAGGAGGCATGCACTGATGAGATATACAGTACTTGTTAAAGAAAGATTTGAATATAGTGATTAATTGGATCAATCACTGCTGGAGATGTTTTTCTTTGATAAATCAATCAAAGCCTAGTTCGAGAAACTCAAATCAAATTTGAGTACATGTGATAAAGCCATTGATGGATTTTTTTTCACATTTGGCGCTAACGTCCACTTGTTTTACGGACGAACTGGTTAGATTTAGGGGGTCTGACATCAGGGAAAAAGTTATTGATTATTAATTCATATGCTAATAATTTTATTCAATTAAACAATGAAGTGTCATTATCAGTGACTTCATTTTGAACTGAGCCAATCAGATGGATTCCTGTTGTGTGAGGCTAACAGTGGAGATCCTGACATTGAAACTGATGAACAAGGGGTTATTGCTCGACCTTATTTCTGACTGACGGCTCTCTGAATCTCACCTTCCAGACTCTGAAGCGGGGGATGTGCCAGAGGGCCAATCCGAAGCCGACCACTGGAGAGGACCCGCTCCTGCGGTGGAGGAAAAGTCAAGGTGAGGTTAAACAGATATTAAGTCTCAACCAGTAAGCTGCAGTAAAACCATCACAGACAGTCTTTACCACTTAGCCTACATGCGTTACTGATCCCTATATAGCACAGTATGTATACCACTTAGATACCTCACATAAAGCTGTTCCCAACTGTGTGAAAGTCGCTAAACCTTTTACTAGTACCCAGTACACCGCTCCCAACATTGGCAATGCTGTCAGAAAAGGTTTATTCAAGCATAGGAATAAAACTCATAGAAACAACACCATCATGGAGGACATAAGGCAGGGATGTATAACACAAGTATCACATTCATGGATACTTCTTTGTTCCATCAACTGCACTTTGTAAATTAGGTGCCTTTTTTGAGGTATGTTATGTTGACACTGCCGTTAACCACTATTTGTATTTGTTGTGATTCTGTACCAATGGTAGTTGACGTTTTATTTATAAGATTTTACTGTCTAGAGCTTGATGAAAATGTGAATGAATTGCTAACATCTCAGTTATTCAGGAACCCCTTCATACAAACACATTTGACAATCTGTGTCAGCATCGTACATGAAAGGCACCAACACTTCTCTGATTTCATTTGTTTAATCTTTCTAGGGAGGAGGAATTTGATGAGTACTTTGAAGACATGTTCCTTTGACTCTTCTGGATGCAGCGGGGGACCCTGCCGTGACTACACGTCCTTCAGTGCGCCACTGTTATTAAGCATGTTCTGTTTGGAGCCTTGTGTACATGAGTAGATTTATTTGATTATATGTTTCAGTACCGTTGCAGCAATAAACATGATGTTTACCCTCAACAAGTCGGAGTCTTTTTTTCACCCCATGTCTGTCATTTATCGGGTTTAAAACTACTATTATCGAAGCAGAACAAAAATATAAAAAATAGTTTTAGTAGCAGGGCTCTCAGTATCTTTGGCTGGATTGACATGAACATTAGAAAAATATGTGTGCTCCTTTTGGGGGAATTTTAATTTAAGACATAATATCTGCTGGGCATAAGCCAGTGGGGAGAAATGAGTTTGTTTGTGTGCATGGTGAATTTCCTGGTTTTGATGTTTGACAATTATTTAAAAAACTATATAAATTGACAATTGTGAACATAATAATAATACATTTATATTATAAGCACTTTTACAGGTGCCCAAAGTCACTTTACAGAGGTACATAAAAAGAAAGACAACAATAAATAAAGTAAAAGTCACATTAGAAATCGAGCAATGTAACAGAAATTACACATTAAAAGCCAGTTTGAAGAGGTGAGTTTCTTGAAGGTGGTGAGGTCATTGCAGATGGGTTGTGGGAGTGAGTTCCAGAGGGAGGGGGCAGCGACGGAGAAGGCTCTGTCCCTCCAGGTTCGGTGCTTGGCGCAGGTGGGGATGGATAGGAGGTTGGCTTCTGATGAGCGGAGGCAGCGGGAAGGGGTGTGGTGGTGCAGCAGGTCTGTGATGTAGGAGGGGGCCTGGTTGTTGAGGGCTTTGTGGGTGATGAGGACTTTGAACATCATTAACATCTAACTCCTATTTCCCTAAATTGGTGGCTATTGTAGATAAACAGCTGTTTCTGTAGCAAAAGGCATTTCTGGTTATCACCTAGTTTAATAAGTCTTACCTTGTCGGCTGCAGCCTTCATTTTAGACTTTGTGTTGGCTCCAAAACTGACATCCATAAAAAAGTTTGGTCCCATTTTGACTTGAAGCATCTCCAGAAAAGTCTGACACAGGTTGGGCTCTTGTTAGACACAAGATAAATAAACTTCAGTTTGTTATCTTAGCTGCCATCTAGATTGTAAGGAAGGAAAATTGATCGAGAATCAACTCTTCTTTGTTTTCAAGGAAAGAGGGAGAGATACCTGACTCAAAATGTTCAATTTGTCCAAAACTTGTGTTATCGACTCATATTTGCAATAATATCAGGCCTTACACAGCAGACATTTTGTCTTGTCATTGTAGGAAAAGCACAGAGATGAGGCAGGTGTTTCCCAAAGCATTAATGATGCCCCAGTCAGCTGTGACATTGAGCCAAGGCGCACAGCACCTGAAACCAATGCAGCTTAATTAAAATCAGCCCTCATTAGTTTGAATTATTTACACCTGTGCTTTTCCTGTTGTGAATGTCAAAATGGCCTCTTTGAAAAAGGCCTTTGACATTCTTATGGGAACACTGTTACAATAATTGGCAATTTCTTTTATAGATTTTTTTTTAAGCCATGCCATTTTTCACCTTTATTTGTAAGTTGACAGAATGGGTTTGAAATGATGGGAACAGAGAGAGGGAGCAGTGATGTGTAACAAAGATCTCAAGGGCGAACCTGGGATGTTGCCTTGAAACTACTTAGCTAATAATGGGCTCCTAAGTGGCATGCTGATGGGAACATTGCAAACCTATCAGTTTAACATGAGCATGTTAGCATTGTCATTGTGAGCACATGAGCATGCAGAGGTTAGCATTTAGCTCAAAGCTAAACGGGTACAGCCTAAGTACAGCCTCACAGAACCATTTGTCCCAACACGGCTCTGAGAACATGACAACAAGGACAACCATGCGGGACTATACTCTAAACAGGTTTATTAACACCACTCACCAATGGAGTGTGAAGGTCAGCCATTTAAGCAGAGCTTTGAGGCATAAACCAAAAAAACATAATGCAGGGTGCATGTAAGATGTAGGGAGGAAGAAACAGATTGCACAAATAGGCCATCTTTTATAGGCTTAGAGCCTATGTGATTTCAATCAGCTGTTAACATGACCATGTCTGCTGATTGGCTGCTGAGGTTGTCCAGGTCCGCCTCCATGAAAGAAGGTGTTACAAATGGCTCTAGACTTGTTAAACATGATCAAAATAACTAAACCTGGTTATCTTGTATGAATTAAATCTGCACTTTAGGTTTGGTACTTTCTGCAGAGTTGTGCTCTTGTCTTTACTAGTTAAAATTCATGAAATCGTAAGACAAAATGGTCAAGCTCTCTGATGGATTAGCTAAAGACGTCCCTCTGTCCAAGGGCAGATTTAAGTGCTGCCACGACCTCAACTATCAGAAAAGGAAACTGCGTGAGGTTGCCGAGAGATTATAGAGCTTGGCTTAAATAAAGACAATTAAGTTACCTCTTACTGCTCTGTCTGCCTCGTTTAAATTTCTCTGCTTTCTCAGGAGAAGCCATTCACTCTGTGATTCCTGGCAGTGTTCAGGCAACAGATGGTTAAGTATAGTAAATGGTACATTGAGTAATAACAGCCTGTTGTGTTTGAGTGGCTGTGGGATATAATTTGGCCCCTGGCTATACTTGTGCACCTGGATGCATTTACAGTTGATCAATTGAGTTGTCAACATTCTGTTCTTCTTGGTTAAAGACACATTTACGGCCTTTATGTCCTAAGAGGAATTTTAAATAACCTTAAAAAATGTCAAGCTCCCCCCTTCATGCCACGTTTTAAAACATATAAAAATACTACCGTGAAAAAATGTCTTTTATATGGTGGAAATAAATGTGAAATAAAGAAAATCCAGAATTGGAGGAATATGCTCTAAATGTAACTTTAAAGTATTGAGGATGTCCTTCTGAAGAGGAGAACAAATTACAGATGGGGACAGCTCTGCACCCTCTGACCTGTAAATTGTCAGGGGAATCAAAGGTCCTGCTGGTGCAGAGGGTTGACAAGCTGAACTGCTCTACGTGATGATAAATCACAGGGTTTGTACTGTGTTCCTGTGTCAAATGTTCCATCTAGTCAGCAGACGCCTCAGCAGCATCCTGCACTCAAACTACCCTCAAACTGGAGTGCATTACTGCAGCATTGGTGTTCTTCATCCTATCCTCCATAGAGTGGAGTTATCTTCTTATCACAAGTATACTTGCAACATCATGACATTAACACCATGCATTGTCCAGTTGTTTGCATGCAAAATGTGCACCAGGCAGGACCCAGGATGTTGAACACAGTCAGACAACACTGTATCGAGCAGGGATCAGAACCAATCCACTGATCCTCTTTCCTCAGAGGCTCATCCAGCTTTGGAGCCTCTAAGATCCCTGCACGATATATTACTAAGAACCAGCACTGTAGGAGCTAAGCTCACAGTTTCTCAAGTTCATTCTCCAATCTAACACACTTTGAGTGTGAATAGGAGATTCTCACATTGACAATAAGTGATTTTCTCTGTTAAGCTTCCATAAATTCCTTTATTTGCTTACACATATTACATCTCTTGACACATACATACTGTAGAGGCAACTCATATGTCAAATCATAGATTTCTAAGGTCTGAAAGACAGTTGATGGGATAAGTATACCGCGTGATATCTCACAGAGGATCCTTGAAGATCCTTTTTTCTCACTGGAGACAGAACCCATGGTGTAACCATTGGTAAAAAATGTGTGCAGGAGGAACAATGAGGTAAAATAATGGTTAAAATGTTTTAACTTATCACTTTCTTTAAATGTCTATTGCACAGTTCTTGCTTCAGTGACCACGAAAGCTCCTCACTTTACCTCAAGCAGCAGAAAAAAAGTTTGCAGCCAGTCCCAAAGCCATACTGATAGGATTAAATGCCTTTGATTGATGATCTGTTCATTAGAGAAGATGACATTGTGTAACAGGAAGTTGAGAGCCACAGCTTGCCTTTAGCCATTGCTAAAAGTGTGTCAGAAGGTGCACTGTCAACTCAGATTCCTGACCAGATCAGGTTTAAATGCAGGTATATGTAGATTAACACTGACCTAGTGGTTATTGTGTGATTTTTCACACTGTTGCATCAATGAAGAAATGATCAGAGGACTTTGGCCTGTACCACGTTATAATCAATGATGCAATAGCTTCATCTGTCATGTTTTAAACTCAAGTGGTCTGCAGATACATACACGGCTTTGGTAGCCTGCTTTGCCTCCTGTGTAAGAAGGGTATTTAAAGTCTAAAGCTGTGTGGATCTCAAATGCTGGCCGACAATCAAATCAAATCCTATCCAATCTTCTTACAAGACAGGTAGAGCCACTCTACCCTGTTTTATTGACTGTGACTATTACCTCCTTAGAAGAAGAAGAAAAGGTCACCTTCACTGTACATCTTTCAAATCGGCTTTTCACTTCAGTTATTCTTAAGTTTACACAATTTACATTTTACAATTTCTAAACTATATACATGTGAAATCAAGTTTAAAAGAAGTTTTTGAATCGATACGGAATTGTAATTTAGTTCTAGACACTGGTATAAATATTATTCATATTAGCTTTTTTTTTTATTTTACCGAGTCATTGGGCATTACAGCTTACCGGTGTTTACGATAAAGTTGCACAAATTCAAAACATTTTCGAATGTGATTTCAGTGTGCAGTTGTTTACAGATTCAGAACGCCCTCTGTCAAAGCTTGTCTCAACTCCTCTCTCTGTGAAGACAGTTTAAGTACAAAATTGTCAGACAAAGAATCCAAAAAATATATATATAGTTATATAGATTGCATATTAACATAAATGTAGCCTCACACAACTCTTCGGTGCCTTTTGAGGTAAAAGAACATCAGCCCTTGATGATTGCATGTTGTCACTCGTTGTATCGACAATACTCAGGACTCAGGATACTCTAACTGGTTTTTAACCTCATTCCTCCACACACTCATGGCCTGCTGCTGCCAGAACAACAGCAGCTAAGTGCAGTGTGCAACCTACAGTACTATTATACTGTGTGGTAACTGACCGCTAATAGGAACACTGTAAATACTATTGCTTTTGCTAATATACTGAAGAGTTTCTGAGCTTATCAAACCAGATTTTCCTATCATAATTATCGGAAATGCTTTGATTATTGCTATGTTAAAGGGAAATCTATGTTCAAAAGTTCATGGCTGTGTGTTGGAGGAAGCGGACGAAGGAGGAAGTTTCAAACGCATCACAACTCCCGAGTAAAAACAAGCTTCTCTTGCGGTCAGAGTCCAAACTTTACTTCATGGTGTTGTTTTCTGACTCTTCGCTCCTCGGAGAATAGTTAGGCTGACTGCGGAGTGGACCACAGACCAGACCTGAATACACTAGACTAAATACAGAATAGACTGAACCAGAGCAGATGCAAACAGGGCTGAAATGGCTTGCAGCAGAGCGGAGAGCACCTAACCTGAGAGAACTACACTGCTGTAGATCAGACCAGACCAAGCTGGTCTAGTCAAGCCCCAACTACCCTAGTTGTCGGATCAGAATAGGCTATCGTAGCCTAGATTAATTCTAAACAGATCGCATCAGTCCAGATCCAAGCACCGGAGGAATTTAGCAGATGGTGCAGGTCTTTGACTTCGCGTCGCCACCAGCTAGATAAACACACAGAAATAAAAGAAAAGATGTGTTTATACAGGATGATTGGGAAGACTTGGATCCTCTATCAAACCATCAATGGGACCAGTATAGATTACATACCTTTTTTGGCTTCATCATCTTCCAGTTTCTTCTTCTGATCCTCGATGGCCTTCATCTTTGCGTTGTACACCTCGGCCTGCTTGTTCCATTCTGACCTGTTGTTGTTCAGACCATCAAACATGGGCGTGATCTCTTTGTGGAACCTGGAGAACTCCTGATAAATAAAAGACAAAAGGATGTCTGTTATTCACATCGTAGGATGCACCGAGGCAGGAGACCTTACAGGAAGGAAAACACAAGTGTTCCAAATACATGATATGCCTCTTAAACCAGGAGTCCTCATGATCCACTGACACTTTCTTTTATGGATGTGTGTGTTCTTGTCCAAATACCATACTGACAAACTGAAAAACAGCTACCAGACATTCCTCTAGGGGCCAGCTGGGATATACATCATGTTGTTCAACCCTTAGATCAAGACTACATGCTGCCTTGTGATCCCGAATACAAAATGCACTATTGACTTGGAGTTACACCTTTCTGGCACAGTCTTATGAAAGATTTACAGATGCACAGAAGGTTTTACACAATATTACGTATCACACAGTTGGAGGTAGGCTTAAAAATACATGTTATAAGACTGTGGCTGTGTTCAAATTCTAACAGTTTCACATGAGGTGTTCGGCCAGACTCCCACTTTTGCTAGATCCATTTCTACCATTTTTCATGTTTCGACATCCAGCATCACCTCCCCTTCATTGTTCATAATAATCATACCTCTAATGTTTCCACAAAAGCTGTTTATTACCTTGTACACAAAGGAGCACACAAAGTCAATGAAACCGCACTGCATCTTGGGTAGCTGTTCCGAACAGTTTCTGTCCATCATGGGCTGAGAGAGACAGAGGGGAGAGTTTCAGGTTTACAAATAACCCTTCAAAAGGAAATATGTGAAAGGAAGAGGAAGCACAAGAGCGATGTGACCCTTACAATTGGCTGTTGGTCCAAAACACTTCTCTCCAAATCTCCCTGTTCCCAGAATTCAGCAGCGACCATCAGGGCCACCTGAACAGACACACACAAGAGGAAGAAATAATGATACAGAGGAAGAAAAGACAAACTCAGGGAGGAAGTAATTGCGAATGAGCAGAACATTTCACTTCCAATCCTCTTAACATTTGATATCAAAGTAAAGACAAACTCTGTCACATAAGTGTCCTATAAATCCAGTTTGGTTCTGTTCAGTTTGGTTCATGGCTTTCAATGTTCCTATTTCAAAAAGAAAATACCCTTTTTGGGAGGAAATGCATCCAAAATGATTGAGCTAGAACTAACCAGGTCTTTATGCTGAATAACCTGATTGAGGACAGGTGGAAGAATAAACTAATGATGTGTGGAACTCAATAGGTTTGTCCAAGCTGAACAAACTATACACTTTCTTAACAGCTAATGTGAAGGCCACCCACCTTGCTCTGTACCTCCCAGGGTTTGGTGATAGCAGACAGGTCACAACCTGTCATCATCATGGCCCTAGAGGTGAGAGAGAGAGAGTCAGTCAAGGAGGACAACCCGAACCCCTGGATCATGCAAGGGTCAGCCGTTTCAGAAACCTTTTCACCAACACAGTGGAATCATTTACATACATTATGATTTCCTTCCTGGTGGGATTGTTGGAAATATAGTTAATGGCCTCCTTTTCTTCTGCCATTGGCTCTGTGGCATTCACAATGTTTTGGAACATGGTTCTCTTTCTGCGTGACGAGATAGCAAAGTGTTAGTCAGACCGACTGAGCTGGATAAATACACAAACTGGTTGCGATAAAAACCTGAGTCAGTCAAAAGAAAACAACACAGGTGTACACACAAACAATGATTTGCGTCAGCTTTAACTCCGAGCACATCAGCTGTAATCGGCCAGTCAGCGGCTCTAGCATGGGGAGTATTTAAGAGAACCTACTTGAAGTAAAGGGCCAGATCAGTGGCGATGATGCAGACATCAAACAAGTGCTGCACGTTCTCAAACTGACGCTTCTGGAGGTTGCAGAAGATGTTCAGGCTCTGCAACAGAAAATAAAAGTGGTCAAAATGTGACCAAAATGTGATGTGATGTGTGCCACTTCTTGCATTAAAGTCTGATGATATTTATTGTCAAAAATGTGTCATACTTCATCACCCATGAGCGTCTTGCTGTACTCCAAATGGTGCCTCTCCATGATGGAGGATCCATGAAGTTTAGCCAAAGGAGCTTGACTCCTGCAGAAGAAAGAAAAACATGGCAACATATTAACACACAGGTTACACACACATGCACACACTTTTTTCACTCACAAAATACAACTTTTTTGACTTGCTTTGTCTGGTAGAGGTTGTTGGTCCCTCTGTGGTCGATATCGTGGCAGAAAGCAGCAGCCACCATGGCGAAGGCATCTAGATCAGAGTAGTACTTCCTCAGCTTCCCTGTCTGCAGGCAGAGGAGACAAGTCATGAATCATAATGGGCAGATGGTACAGATTGTGCCCTCCAATTAAATTGATTATGTGTCCAGAACAAGATGGATTCTCAATCAATGGACCATTCAAATCTAGTAAAATATTGGGCCCTATCAAAACTAATTCTCTTTGAGGATTTCGTTACCCTATAAAGACTAGTACACATTAAACCTGTATTGGCGCATTTCTCACTAAACTTAATTATGAATAAAACATACTATGAGCCTATATACACCTTTTCATAAAACATAGCAGCCTTTGTGATTATCACAGCATGTATGATGTTCAATATTCTGCAGTGATCTGTGGTGTCAAAGTTTGGAAATACTAGACCCAAAACACTTTTGAGGTTAGGATTTGCTTCAGATGAAGCAGATGTTGATGGGGCATTACCTGCAGCAGGCAGAACATGGTGTGGCCCACGTTGAAGCCGTGCCTCCAGTTGTGGTAGGTGATGGAACGGTAACCCTTCCTCACCGTGTACATCCATCTAGTCAGTGTCTGAGATGGAGAGTGGGTGGGATTCAGAGAACAAGGAGAGCGAAAAGAAGAATGGAAAAGGTGATCATTTTAGAGGGTTTTTAAATGAGCCATTGCCCGGACATTTTCTTTAATGTAATGTAATATATGTGTTTAAAATACATAACATTGAAATCTTAGCCTCCTTGGTGGTAATACCTGGAAATTGCAGCATCAGCAGTAAAAAAAGGGATATGCTCCACATTCTAAGGGACCGCCAGAAGGAGCAACAAATCAAAGTTGGTGTCTAACCTCATGCACTCACCTCTGCAGGAACTTTAAACTTTTCCACAACTCCGAGCTCAAAGAAAATGCGAATGCCGGCTTTGATGAGGTCGACCTCGGAGACGGGGAAATCGCTGAAGGAGAACAGGTACAGGTTCTCTCCGTTGACATTGTCAGCTGGCGGGCAGTTTGATCTCTGAAAAAAAAACAACAACAGAATTCACTTACATCCGTAAATCATTCAACGTTCGCATGCATATTTCTGTTTCAAGAACGTTGAAAAGGATACTTCCAAACCCATTAAAATGCTCCTATGTGATGAAGTCTATGAATATACACGTTTTCAAACCTATTCATACACGTGCGCTTTGATAGGTGAGGAATCTTTCGTGACACATCTCATTGGAAGTCTTTGTCCTGAAGATTTAAGTAACACATACCAACAGTTTGTACATTTCTTTCTGGTCCAGGTCTTCAGGCTCTGAGTCAAACTTCTCTTTGGTGTTCTGGTTAGAAAAGAGAGAACAGCACCTTATTACGGCTTGCACTGAACATATGTACGTGTTGCCATCACCTACGGACATCAACAGCGTGATTTGTAGATGTATGCAACAAAAAGCAAAAAACATCATGACATTTCCGCCAAGTGCACAGGGCAATCGTCTCCGCTAGACATATTCTTAGCCCTTTAATCGCTCCTAATGGAAGACTGCTGAACTAAAAGCTATTCATGGCGCATTAACCTTTGCCTACTGTTAATCCCTGCTCGAGTGGCCTCTTGATCAAATGCTAAGAGTTCAAAGTTAGGTTTCTGGAGAGGAAATGTGGATACTGACCAGAATGGACTGCAACTCAGCTGGGGTGCACCTGCTCTGGTACAACAGCATCTCCTGGGCGATGTCCTTCCTCCACTCCATACGGTTCAGCCTATCATAGGTGTCGCAGTTCAGCACTGACCAACCCAAGAACTGAGTCAGGGCCTGTCAAAAACAACGAGAGAAAAAAGAAACACTTCTGTACTTTCCTTCACTACAGAACAATCCAACATATCTCAAAGTGTTATGAAGTGACTGCAGTTTAAGGATATTTTGTTCATAGACAGACAACAACATGAGATCCCAAATGACAGGAAATAAAAAGGGGAAAGAGAATGTGTTCGGCTGACCTCAGTGATCTGCTCATCGTGTTCATCAAATGGCTTGCCGTCTTTCCTGTTGAAGAAAGTGGCGATGCCTACAATTTCTTCCTTCTTGTTGACAATGGGCAGCGACAGACAGTTTTTGATGATAAAACCTGTGTCATCCACAGGTTCTTTCTGCAATACATTGAGAGAAAAGTATCTTTAAACCATGCCTCAGTATTTAAGCTGGTCTCCATTCCTCCTGAACCGGGGCTTCTAAACAGTATGACATAAAAAGTGAATATTTAACATGCTGTGTTTTTATAGCGTTTGGATGGAGAGGAAAATGATCCTCACCTGGAAAGTGAAGAAATCATCTGCAGCCACGTTCATCATGTTGCAAATCTGCACCAAGAGACATTGAAAGCGTTCAGATCTGCGCTTTGCAAATATGATTCAAAACATATATACACCTGTTTTAACTTTATGGTATATTATTGGTTTCAATATGTCATTTCTTTTACAAAAGAATCAATTTCTAAACTGTTAATTTGGATTCAATAAATGACAATTGAAAGTGAATTCATTGGTTTACACTAAGACAAATCCTGCCGAGTCACTTTATGTGAGTATCGCTACTGCTTCAGGTCTTTTCAATGACATATCACACACACTGCATTCCTGTGCCCTTTATTTCTCCACATTATTCGGTTTGTGTGGCTGTGAATGTGTCTACGGGCATATCCTACAAGTCAGCTGCGCTTCAGTTGTATACTTTCGTCTTCCAGTGATCCTCGTACAAAACTGTCCTGCAGCAAGTGAGAAACTTACAAAGCCATTCTCTGCAACGTAGGTTGGCAGGCCGCTAACTAGAGCCCAGTGATCTGCAGGCGGACCACTGAAAAAGAGAGGTAAAAACACAGCGTTGAGTGAGGAAGTTATTATCTGATATACAAAATAAACAGTTTGGACCCCCCTTATTTAAAAGTCATACTCAAATAACCCCCAGAATTGTAGGAGGACCAATCTTTCTTAGCACATGCTTTACATTTGAGTTTAAGATCAGGCTCTTTCTCAAAACCGAGTGAAGACTTTTATACTGAAAGATGACATTTAAGAATGTGGACAATTCTGTTTAATTTTCTTATTTTAATGCTGCATTGTGTTTGATTGAGTGGACTTAGGGCTTCTGCTGCTTACGGTATGACTTTGATTTCTTCTTTGCCTTCCAGGAGGTAGTCAATAATCTTGTAAAAAATGATTTCCTGTGTAAGAATCAGAATCCTGTTAGAAATGATTGATTTATCTAAACTGCGTTAGACAATAGAACATTTCAAGCAAGTAGGAATTAAAATTTGTCATGTCTTAAAAAGGAAATGAACAAGAGGTCAAAATGAGTGCGTTACCCTGCCGTCTGGCGTTTTTGGTCCTTTATAGGGTTCCACATCCCCCAGTTTCACAGGCCATTCATCATAGAATTCCTACACGGGAAAAACACAGACAACAAAAGTGATTAATGCCCGTAAAAATGAATGTGTTTCTATTCAAAGCTTAGAATTGTACATATCTGCAAAGCCAACCTTTTCTTTGGTCATGTCCAACAGGCCCACTGAGTATCTTTCGCATTGTAGATAGATCCTAACAGTGTAGAGCGCTTTGTGGAACTGTCTCTCAATGTCTGTCAACTCCTCAAAGACTTTACTGGCCGACCAGAGCAGCACCTACAAGGGATGCAGGTGAATAATTGTGTAGCTTTGGCATATCGTTTGAGCACTGTTATAAATAAATACAGATGAATAACAGAGTACTCATCAGTTTCTAATGATGGGAGTGGTTGAGTTTACCTGACTCCTTCTGGACTCCACATTGAACATGTAGTTTGTATAATGCTGCAGGGAGATGACTTGGGCAAAGTTCATGTACTTGTGGAAGAGCTAAGGACCAAATGAGATTAGAGGTTTCATCAATACACAACAGCAGACTTTGAGACTATGACAGATGGGAACTTTAAAAGTTCAAACGTCTCATCTGGCTTCTTTTCCATGAGCAAAGTTGCGATTATTCACGTTAAGTAAGTGTATCATCAGAGGGATTTATTTTTCACAGGGCTCGGGCTAGGTTTAGGGTTAGAGAAAGAGAATCATGAATCAAAACATAGGGATTTAGACATTATAATATACTCTATCTTAGCAGTTCAAGAACCAACATATGTCCTTATTCCCTTTTTAAGTTCCTGTAAATCAACATTACAGCCTCAAGAGTCAACTAAATTCACTTCTTTAAGGAATGGTTGAGTTTTTTGCCTCTGTTTATGAGACACAGTAGTGATGGGTCTTCGATAAAGACTACAGAGATAATACATTCACAGTTAAATACATATGCTTTTAAGTATATACCAAGAAATGCATGGATAGGATGGTAGGATATAATGCCAATATTATAGTCAAATTTAATGTATTAATCCTCGAGGTTGAAAAACACAACCTCGTTTCACCTCGCTCAGTAACTCATTAAGGATTAGAGCCAATGGACAATGATTAGGTGTGTATTCTTACCTTCTCATCCTCTGCAGTGAATGAGTCCGCTCCTATTTTGTTAAGTGCCAAGACAACTCCAAGGCACTCTTTCTCAGCCATCAGAGGAAAAGTAAGCATGCATTTAGTCTTGTATCCGGTCTGTTTGTCCACAAAGTCAGAGAATTTGGGATTCTGTATGAGGAGAAAAAAAACCCGACTTAATTAACGGTCTGTCAGATATAAATATTCAGACTACATTTTTCTGACATTGACTTCTTGAAAATAAAGCCCACCATGCTCTTTGATCTTACTATGGAAACATAAACTACAATTTGTCATTTATTCAGTTATCAAAATTCTATTTTTGGCTACACTTGGCAGCAGAAAACGTGAGGCTTTAAACCAACACCGGTAGACCACAATGAAAAATGGTGTCCTTTTATCTGAGATTTAAAACAAGCGTATTGGTGATAGAACATGAATGATTTGTGAATCCGACACATTATTAGCAAACTACTAATAATAATATAAGTGTATAATATAATACAATATAAGGAATACAATTAAAACCTGTTTTTAAGGCCAACAATATCACAGAAATAATAAAAAAATCACACAAATGCTTTTCTTGCAGAGCGCACGCACTGGAACGGGTAAGTACCTTCATCACCTTTCACCCTTGACATGATTTTTCTAACACAAGATAGCAAATGAAAGAATTCTCACCTTTGAGACGTCAGGAACATTTTGTGGCTTTTTGTTGTTTGCAGTGAAACCGACGATACCCATATCGAGAGGGAAAACAATTTCAGCCTGCGGATTGACCAGGTTTGCCTCATATTTAGAGGTTGGGGTCACATCAAAGAGGCAACTGGCTAGCTCGGGTATTCCGTTTCTCGACCGGGAAAGGTAAAAACCGATCCTGTCGGCCTGTATTATCAGTGCAATTCTTTGTAACACTTTGTGAATGGACTGCTCCATGGGCTGCTGGGTCTGCATCTGCTGGACCAGTTCAAAGATGAGGGCGGCTTCTTGCACAGAGTTAATATCCTTGAAGGAAGCGGTGTCTTTGACATCAACAGGTGCAGAAAAGGCGGCTGTCAGAGCTTCAGCGCGTATCTTCTTGTCAAAGTATTCTTTGGCGAACTGTGGGTTGTTCTCCAGGTATTTCTCCACACTATCTTTGTCTGCCATTTTGAACTCGAGTAGTGTTGTAGTCCCGTCCTATTTTTACAAAAGCATCACTTGCAGGGATACGGAATAATGGACACGGGAAACTTTTTTGTGGCCTAAAGGGTTGGGTGGATCAGCAGCATTGTCCTCCACGGTCCCCGAGGGAGTCACTAACACATCCTGTGTCCACCGACAGACAGAATAGAACAGAGTGTGGCTAAGAGGCTGAAAGGATCAAAGTGGCCGCTAATGAATGTGACGTCATGAGATTAAAACCCCTGCTCTAAGCGTCCTTAACCCGCAAATCCCAACGCTGATCATTTTATATCGGGCAACACAGGAGAGAGTGAGACTGCTGTCAGGTCAAATGCCATGTTGGATTCCAGGGCTACACCAGGAGAGGATGTGAGAGGATGGACAAGTAAAGACCCAGGACTTACTGCTGGCTTGGGTCCTCAAACCAGAAAACCTTGTGGCAACATTAGGCATTTGGTTTGACTTTCACCAGTCTTTTTATCCTCTGATATGGAACTAAACACTAGTGTCACCTTAGTGATGCTTTGTCCAACAACCCTAATGTCAAATTACTCAACCTGAGCTGTGCCTTGCTGAAGAACCCCTCACTGAATAGAGAAGCACACCAGGATCCTGCAGTTCCTATCTAAATCCAATCATTTATATTTTAAACATGTTAGCAGGCAGGAGACACATTTCACATAACTGTATTAAGTTAGTTGAAAGCAATAATATCAAGTTTGAATAAATAAATATTAGTTTCTACTTAATATTATTGCTTTCAACCAACCTAATACAGTTATGTGCAATTTGTTGACATAATACATTTAATTAAATTCAACCTTTCCATTTATTCAGTGTTGTTAACCTCGTAGAATATCAACCCTTACTGTACATGCTACTGTTCTATCCTTCTTGTTGCTAAATGAAGAGGAAGTACCTAAATTGTGTCAGTAAGGTTGTTCAGAGCCATAATGGCAATGTGTGAGCAGCCTTTGTGTCTAATTAAATCACCATCCTTATGGAGGTATCAGTCCTAGAACTGGAAATCAGCCAATTGCAGGGACTTGGACGTCTGGGAACAAGGCCCAAAACAAAGAGCACTGGCTATTATTAGCGTGCACTGTCTGGTTAGCTGCTGACAGGCTGGCAAGACAAGGAGTTACCCACTATTTTTTGCCATGGGGATTAAGGCAAGCTTATCAGCAGAGAACTACAAAAGGTGTGTGTGTGGGTGTGTGGATGTAAAGGAGGATATAAATTAGAGCAGGCCATGTAACAGTGGGAAAAAATGAGTTTAGTGATAGTGTGTGAGAGAGAAGCAGAGTATGTTTTTGTTGAGTGAGTACAAAACAATGACTTGCAGCTTATTTTTTATAGATGTTCTTAGTACTGGTTGTGCAGTCTGAGAACTCTCTGAGGCTCTATGATTGTAAATCAGTAAAACCGTTGTTGATATATTGCGTTTTATCTCCACAAGTATCAAACGAGAGGTCAGGTTATAGTGAATTTACATGAATCATATCTGACCACCAAATCCCTCCTTTGTTTTTTTCACTTAATAGTAACAGTTTTCTATTTTGATTAGTGTCTTCCTTATTGTGTTTATTTTGGAACACATTTTTATACCAAATTAAAATGAGTTTTATTTAATATCTTCATTTTTCTTTTTTCGGGTGACTTTATTAAGACTATTTGGTAACTTTTTAAGAACAGTGCAGACACAATGACAGCACATTAGATTTCTCTTAAAATCCAAAGATTCAGTTTAGACATTTTAGAGCAAGCGAACTGGGACCAAAATGATGTTATTCCCACAACAACGTTTTTTTTCCCCCCCGATTATCGAACATTAGCTACCATGGGCTACTGGTCATACTAGACCACATACTGTAAGGCTGTATTCCAGACTCTCAGACTCTGGAACTAACTAAAAATGCCTCAAGTGATGCGAAATACTTGCTGCAGTTCTCCACACTCTTTACTCAAGTAATTCCAGTTTATATACTAAACCATATTTAGGTTTGCAGATTAAAAACTCAAAATTCAGCTAAAAACAGCCTTTCCCTTGTTATGCTACTGCCCTCTTTAAAAACAGTTCATTGAGCAATGACGTTTTTGGCACAGTCCCACATTTTATGGGGGTAAATCTGGGATTTGGGGCTGCTGAAGTTTCGCAACCTATCAAAACTAAAAAACAGACTCCTGCTTTAAGCACGACATTGCATTTACTCAGGTATCGCACAAATTGGAGTTACTGGAGCTTTACTTTTTAAATGTATATACGAATATACTTAATATTGTTGTTTTCCACTAACCTAATACAGTTGTGTGAAATATGTTGACATAATATATTTAATTAAAGACAACGTTTCCGTTTTTTCAGTGTACCCAGCCGTAAATACCATACAGTAGACCTTACCCGCCACTATTGACAGCTTCATTATTAGTGATGCTTACATATTAAAACTTCCATAATCATAACAAAATAATATAATATATATATTCTTCATTTTAATACATTTTTATTTAAGTGCTTTTTCTTTATCCTGTACTTGTTACTTGTATTGCTACACAAGTAAAAGATCTGTGTACTTCATCCACTGCTACATTTACCACTCTTCCAAAATGTGAAATGCAAGCACAGGCCTAGTTTTGTAACGTAAAGTGTTTCTGGGACAATCTTTATTATTATGAAATGTTGCCTTTGGCTAAATTCCAGCTGCTATTATTTTTTTGCTGAAAATGAGTTATTGTGCTGTTTTCCACTGGCTGGGGCTTTGGTTATGCAAGCTGCAGATGTTTGGCTGTGCTGTGCTCTTTTTTGTTCAAGAAAGCCCTCAGAGGACTTGAGCTCAGTGCAAAACAACAGCATCAGTGTATAAAAGTGAAATACAGCCGTGTATAACTGAGTAGTTTAACCGTATTTCTCTTAACTTGCCTGTAGTGTGAATAATGTACTGAGCATTATAAAACAAGTTAGAAAGCCGTCAAAAACTGTTGTTTTGGGAAAACAGCATGTTTAAAAAACAAAAAGCAAATCAAGACATACACATGAAATTACGTCATTATGGGAGCCATTCGTTTCAGCACACTGAGTTCCAGCCTTGTCTGTCTTTCACATTGATTATTTACTGTTTAAAGTGGACTTGAGCCCTCTGTTCACCATACAAACACAGTAATGGGAGTCATTAGATCAAGATCCCTTTGAGCACTATCAAGTAAACAGCTGATGCAATCACAAGGATGCTGCCGGGACACATGCACTTATATCGATGGAAAAAAAGCTAAAACATGCAATGAATTCAATCCAGAAGGTAGATTAAGTCCATGCATGCAAACTTTTAAAATGTAGTTTAAAGTAATGCATTTGTCTACAGCATTGCTAGTCTTTGTCCAGATTATTCTCTTGGATTTGCTAGCAGCTGCTTTCACAAGACCAAGAAAAAGGCATTTTTTGGGGTGGGGTAAGGGGGGGGTGGTGGGCCAAATGTGCAGAACACACAAATCAATAGGACTGGGCCTGAAGTTATGCAAATGTTTATCCAATAGAAGACAAGCTAGCTGTGGGGAGAGTGGGGGAAGTCATTATGCAATACCAGCCAACTATATATAAGGCCTTTGATAGAAAACCTGGAGATTTCTGTCAGCTCTCCACTTCATTTCGGTAAACAGGTATGCATTGACAATGGACTTCTTTTTTATGTTAAAAATGTTTAACGGGAAATGTAAAGACAATGGTTGGTGCTTTGACCAAATCTTTTTTTCTCACCTTTTTCAAAACAACCTTGATTTCTGTTTTGAAGGGTTTTTCGTTTAAAAATGGACAAAGAATTTGTAGCATATAGACATGGAATTTCATTACCCTCTACTTCACTGCAGGACTTGAATGAACTGGCAATGTGGCTCACTCTTCTGTCTTCTCTGTCTTTCCAACTCTCCCTCCTGACCAACTTTCCTTCTTCCTTTGTTTCTGCCTTTTTTCCTTCCTCTGTGATAGAATGCTGTGCTACGCTGTGGCCCTCTGTCTCCTGGCTTTGTCCTGGGCACAGGACTGCCAGGTCTCCAACATCCAGGTCATGCAGAACCTGGACAGGTCAAGGGTGAGTTAAAAGTGTAAAATGTTTTATGATAATTTACGTTATTCTTCAAATCGTCTTTGGTTAGAGATGCACAGGAATGTTATTGTGTGTTAGGACAGTGTACAACTAATTACACTGTATATGATAATTTCCCTCTTTTAATTTAGTGAAAAACATAGTGAAGCCGACTTACACTTGGATTTCTTATTCATAGTATGCAGGGACATGGTACGCTGTTGCAAAGAAGGACCCGGAGGGTTTGTTCTTAATTGACAACATCGTGGCCAATTTTGTTATCGCTGAGGATGGCAAAATGACCGCCACTGCTAAGGGCAGAGTGGTCATCCTGAAGTGAGTTCTGTTCTTTGCTATATAGGCTTAACAAGCTCCATTTTGTCTCACATCTTTCATAACATATTCCTCTCTTTTTGACATCTAGCAACTGGGAAATGTGTGCCGACATGTTTGCCACCTTTGAGGAAACCCCTGAGTCTTCTAAGTTCAGGATGAAGTACTGGGGAGCCGCCTCATACCTGCAGACTGGAAGTAAGTTGGGGAAAGCACCTTAATGGCAGAGATTTTTGCCAGGTTTAGAAAACTGATGATTAAATGTAAAAAAAGTCCGACAGAGTGCTCGATTTAACTTGAAAGAGTAAAAGATCAATGTGAAATAGAGATAAACAAAAAGCACAAAGTCTGAAGTTTCATACACAGATCAATGACGATTGTGCAATGTGTGAGTGGGCTAGAAATGTTTGTGTACTTCTGGTCGTGTTTTAACATAGGTCAGCATGAAAGGATCATTTTCATTTTCAATCATGAATCTGCTGATTCTTTTATAGATGAATCAATTTGTCTATTAGTCAGAAAACAGTGAAAAATGTCCAAGCTGGTTTTGCAAAGTCCACATGGATATACCTTTGAATTATTTTCAGTTTAATACAATATAAAGCAGAGTCATCTCCATACTGGAGAGAATGAAAACAGCATGTTCTGCGATTTTTCAAAAATCGTGTTTTTGGGCCGTACACTTACCATGCAAGTTGACTAATTGTAAAAGTATGATGATGTTAAAAATATCAACTCTTTCTCCCCCTTACCACCATCCTTTCTCCCTTCTCCGCACTCAGACGATGACCACTGGGTCATTGACACCGACTACGACAACTACGCCATCCACTACTCGTGCAGACTGGTAGACTCTGACGGTACCTGTCTGGATGCTTACTCCTTCATTTTCTCTCGCCATCCCACCGGTCTGAGGCCTGAGGACCAGCGCAACGTCGTCCAGAGGAAGATGGACCTCTGCCTGCTGGGCAAATACAGACGCGTTCCGCATACTGGTGAGTTCCCCTAACTGCTCACCTTCTTTCGATAAAATGCACATGTTCAGAAAACCCTTAATCAGTATTTATGCTTTAAATGTATCAGTATTATTACGGCTGTTAAGATTTAAGATGTTTAAGACGTTGAAATATTGTGTTTTTGGGTTTATTTTAAAAGCTATGTTTTTCTTGTAAGCTAAATGTTTTTTTCGTCCCACTGCAGGCTTCTGTGAGAGCCAACCCCCAACCCCCAGCCTCCCCGAGCCACTCTGATGTCTTGGACTGACTCCCACCAAAATGGTCCCTCCTCTGCTGTCTTTGTTTTTCCTAACAGAGACAGTAGCCCATTATTGTTTTGAAATGGCAAACTATAAATACACTCACATGACCTAATTGTGAACGGAAGGGAAAGATTACTGTGGATGCTGGTTTGTTGTCACCTAATCAACATGTCCCTATTAGTAAAGACGATTATGGGCCTTTTAACATTTTAGTCCAATCATCAACATCTGTCACGTGTTGCCTAAAACAGACTTCTTAATAAAAAACAATGGAAGTTGCTTACTGTGAGTAAACTAAAGGTATCAGATCACTTGAAATCTACTTTTGGAGCTTTTCAGGCCATTGTGAGGAATAAGTAGTCTCTTAAGTGAAGCGGAATTCTCTGCATTATTTCAAAAACGCAGCTATTAGCACCATGTTTACCACGAAACCAGGTTCACAAGTCACTGGCTTGCTTTTACACTGAAGTACGTACGGTATCTTGTAGCACAACATTTGATATTGTTAATAAACCTTAATACCTACATTACAGTCATCTGCTTTAAAGGCATACTAGTTTGGTTGTAACTTGATTGTATATTGTATACCTCTTGATCCAGTTTTGGGAAATAAAACGTTCAATATGTGTCGGTTCATTCAAGTATATGCTTCATTTTGTGAGGGGAGCTCTATCTTATAACAGAGCGCAAATATTAAATAAAACAACAGCGCAAAATTAGCTTTTACAAACAGCTTCCTTTGATATAAACACCTGACAAAACACATTTTTATTGGACTAGTCAAATGGATTATGTAAAAAGTATCACATTAGGTCCAGAAAATAAATAGATCAACGTTTTGTTTTCTGACATAGGTTTGTTTAATAGCCTAAAACTGTCTGACTTCCATCTTCCGCTACCATCTCAAGGTTTTACACATATGCAAAAACAATGTTTCAACATCTGCTGGACAGACATCCATGGTGCCTTGAATATTTGAACAACAAAAGGCAATGCCTCAATAACATTGAATAGAAATTTGGTACAGGCATTCATGTTTGCCTCAGGATGAATTGTATTCAATTATCATTTAATTTGCCATAGTTATGTTAAAATCAGACTTTTTTGCCAATATATGACCTGCAAAAGTAATGACACTCCCATCTGCCTCAGATAAACGTTGTGATTAGACCTCAAGCAGCTAATGTTAACATTCTAACTCAATGATGAACATGGTGAACGTTACACCTGCTATCAAGGCATACTACTCTAATTGCTCTGAAGATGGGCATTGATATTCTATTAATTTCCATCTTCACACAGTCGGCGAGTTTGCCGTACTTCTTTCCTGCATACGGCAGTTTAAACTGTATTTTCTTTATCCTGTAATATGACTTCATAGCTTTAAACTCCCCAAACAGAGCTCTGATGTGTTTATTCACCTTGATGGTAAACGGAACACACGTATGCCTAATCCTTTCAGTACAGCACATTTCAGCGAAGTGGACAACAAAAAGACGAGACACCAAACTCATTAACCTGTCGAAGAGCCTTGACTGGAGAAGCATCTACTTTTTAACTGACACACACACACACACAAAGCACATAAACATTTGGGTACAATGTCACAATGATTCCCCATCAGTTTACAAATGCAATTCTTGTTTTAGTCAATATTTCATTATTTGCTACACTATTTGCGCTGAAATAAACTCTGATTCAACAAAAAGGACATGACATGTTGTGTTGAGAGGAGATTTACATCTTTATTGCACACTTTTATACAGTACAGTGCACGGCAAAACAACTTTGGAGCACATGATCAAAAATAAAACAGAGGCGAAGGCAAAAGTTGGACAAACCATGCAAAGTAAAAACACAACAGCGATCTAAAAGAGGACAGTATAGCCGTGTCTGACTGGTTTAAGTCCATCGAGTCACATTGCCAAGATAGCAGGAATAAAAGCAACTTAACCCCTTTCCTCAACCAAGAGGACCTTTACTAATCCCCATCCTTAAATAGTTGAGTACAAGGAATTAGCACATGCAATCTCATTCCAGCCAAACAGAGCTGCAGGCTTGAAAAGTGAAGGTGGAGGTTGAAATGAGCTTCACTTAAACAGGGAGGAATAGAAGGACAACCTGGCACCATGTGACTATTTAAACTCTTCTACAGGAATTTGTGCTCTGCTTAGCTGAGGCAACTCACACCACATGTTGGAGAAATATCTCAGTCTTGTTTATCAGACAAGAGAAACACTGCTATACTTAAATATATCTCAATACTGACAATGAATAATTACAATGGCTGCTTCTGGGTAATTCCTCTCGTCAAATACAATGCGAAAATACCTTAAACGCAACACAAAAACACAAAATGTGTTGATTACGGAAACTAGGAGTGTGGCGGTGGTAGGTCTACAGCTGGTTTGAAACACACTGCAATAGTCAGGTTTGTAAACTTTCCTAAAATACAATAAAAAAGGTACAATTCATGATTATACAAAGGAAGTAACCTTGAATGTCGAAAATTGTACAGAAATACATTATCATCATTAGCTTTTAGTCACTTAAAAAAGACAGTAGCTTACTTAAAAAAATAACCCGAGAATAAATAATTTCATCAAAGCACACAAAAATAAAATTCTATAAGAGCTTCTCATGAAGGAAAATACACCTGTACTTACAAAACGAAGCAGGACACCCAGAAGTCAACATATGGAAGGAATATTAACCAATCAATCTTTGGCCTGACGGTCTGCTAAGGGCAAAAAAGTACTGGAGTACATTTCTTTAAATTGTCATGATTACATGGCATGAAACACTTATAAGTAGTTTTAAGGTGGTTATTTAAATCTGTCCCTTAATTCCCATATATATATATATGTTTAAAAATGTGCTTGTATAAGAACCACGTTTTACTAGCGGTTTGTATCTTAACCCACTTAGATAAAATCCCCATCTGAATATCACTTGGAGTCCAGAGAACATCCTTACTGCAATTATCAAATTTACCTAACTATGCCCCATAATTGAATGCATCAGAAATGTGTATTCAGTGATTGTTCTCACAGCAGCGGCAGTATTTCAAACTAATCATCTTGCATGAGACGCACTTACAATTTAAATTTGGAAATTAACACAAACAATTGGCAACCATGTAAACAACCTTCATATGTTTTTCGTTTTTGCTCACAGGAGTTCTGTGTTTGGATGTTCCAGTGGTTCCCGACCTTTATGACTCATTGTAAAAAAAGGAGGCAATGTATCCTTGACACCCACTGACTCAGACTCAATACTACCAGGCTAACCAAATGCTGATTTTCTTCCCTTTTCGTTCTGCAACATTAAAGAAGCGTAAAGAAACAGAATAATTGCTTTTGTTGAGAGGGGTAGCTTTGCTTTCGTGCTACCCCTCTTTCGGGAAGGAAGAGGTCCCAGGCTGGGGAACCACCAATCTAGACTATCTATTAATTTAGGCAAGGCAGAAGTCAATGTGCGCCAGGAGCTCCCTGTGGCGGCTGGTGGGATAGGAGGCCCGACACTTGGGGCACTCCAGGAAACTCTCATCCAGGAGGTTGGATGGAGACGTGGGACCGGCTGAGTCGTGGATAGTCAGGCGATCAAACTCAAAATTGTTGTAGGAGCTGGGCTCGGAGAAACGGGAGTTTGGCTGTTTCTGAAACACAAAACATTATAATTCAACATCTGTGCCCTCTCTTTTAGGTTTCTCTTTGAGACGGATTGTGATGAGCTGGGATTTATTCTTTTAACATGAACTTATAAAAGCCAAAACAACATACATAGGGCTATGATGTCTCGTAAAACACTTACAACAGTCTCAAGTTTAGTAATCTGATCGCGGGCTTTGCGGAGCTCCTTCAGCACCTTATGCAACTGGTGCTGCATGCTCTGACGATCAAGCTTCTCATTCTCAAAGTCCTTAGCAGAGAGCTTGATCTAAGGAGGGGTAGAAATGTAGGATTCAAGAATTCAAATACATGAATTGAACAAGTGATATTGGTATGGATTTCACCACTTCAAGAGATGATTCTCACAACAGCTACTACTTCCATTACCAACACTTTGCTTTCACCCATTTGAGATGTTTTGCTCAGGTACCTGTTGTTCCAACGCTGCGATTCTCCTCTGTTCTTCATTCTGGCTCAGAAGAGATTTCTGCAGCATATTCACCTGCGGAAGCCAGATAACCACTTTTAATAAAACACAACTTTTAAATCCCTTTTCCATTCAAATTAACACACGAGTGAAGTATTCTCAGAAGTTGTGATTGTGAGGGTTACCTGCAGGAGAAGTTCAGCAGATCTCTTCCTCTCCTCCTCCAGTCTCATGTCCATACTGTCCAGTTCCATCCTCATCCTGTCTGACCGCTCAGACAACACCTTTCTCTCCTCACTCACTGCTTGTCTGGATGCAGTGTTTATGTATTCCACATGAATATTAAGAATAACCACGTTTACGGTTTATATTACTTTCAAAAGTAAACCCGTTTACTGCGGTTATTGTTAGGAAAGTGTTCAACTTTTCTACTAATTTGCATATTTGTATATCATACTAAATCAGGAGAACATTTTTTGGCTCGAGTTAACTGAGAATTTAAGGAAAGTAAAACATGTAAGAAATAGAGGTATTTTAAAAAGGGTTTATATCCTGGACTCTTTTATCTACACTTTGGCTTTTTCTTATCATGAGGCTATGAAGTTTCTCCGCTCCAGATGTGCCGTTTAGAGATGAACTGTGGCTTATTTGAATTCTCCAACAAAAGTAGTCTTGTCTCACCTGCTGGTGTGCCGCTCCGCCTGCAGCTGCATCTTTACGTCCTGCGACTCTTTGCTCTTGTCTTCGTACCGTCTCAGAAACGATGAAAGCTCGCTGCTCTTGTCCTCGTACCTCCTCTGCAGTGCTGACATCTCCTGCTGGAGCCTGGTGACCTGCTCCTTCTGAGACTGCAGCTCTGCCTGAGCTTTTAGGGTCTGCAAATGCAAATTTTCCAGAGAAATACAAACTTCAAAACTGTTTATACTTTTGTTGAGCTCTACAACTTATTTATAAAGACGCCTCAATCCAACGACTGTAGAAATGTAATTGGGTTAGCGACGTTGCATACAGATGATGCACTAATCCAAACTTTTTAACAGAGTGAATGTGAATAAATGTGTACACAGTTTGATGAGGAGACTGCGAGAATTAGACAGAAAAGGGAATTGTGTTTATTACTAAATATGTAAATAGCATATGACATTTTGTAGTATTTACCTCTTCCCTCTGCACGCTGAGCTCCTCCTGGCTTCTGGTAGCCTGATCTTTCTGCCTCTCCAGGTTGTTCTGTACCCCCAAAAGCTGCTGCTCATAGTGCTGCTTCAGCTCAGCGTCCTTATCTGGACCTGCTAAATTGGCAGAAGAGATAAGAAGTGTGAGCAAACAAACCGAGACGCTAATCGAAAAACATTTTTGGCATTAAGCACCGTCTACGTGAAAGATTTTCAGAAGGTCCGAAAATTGAAATGCCTCATCCAAACAGTCATCAGTGCTGCTGATGTTGCTAATATTTTTAATCCCAGTAATCACCAATCTAATCTTTTCTTCATCTGATTTCCCCCGCCCGAAGCCAGTGGTGTTTAATGTTGGCCTATAAAATGATATCTGAATCAAACTGCATATCCCCCCGTTTCATTTTCCGTACTGTAAGCATCAAAGCCAAAAATGTGTTTGTGTTTGCTAGGTTCATTTGAATTACTTTAACATCACATGTGCATCTGTAGTGACTAGGATGTGGTGGAAAGCTATTTCATTCCTCACCATCCGATGTGGCCTCTTGGTTGGTTGGTTGCTGCTTGGCCTGGGCCAGCTGCTGCTCCAGCTCCAGCGTGCGGGCGAGCACGGACTGGACGTAGGCCTCTCTCTGCTGGTCGTACGCCATCCACTGCTGGTTCTTCTCAAGAGCCTGGTGTGGAAATGGACAACCGAGAAACTGTCTTACCATCATCTGTGTATTTAAAGATTAGACCTATCCAATTCAAAGCAACTACTGTAAGATTTTTCTAAATGAGTCAGACTTTGGTTTTGGGAGTAGGGCCCACTACTATGTGGCCCAAAATATTCATACGGTTTATTTCTATCTATAATGGGCCCTAGATATCTCATTTATAAAGCTTTGGTACAAAAGCAACTTTCCAATATTAAGAACGTGCGTACTTAAATAGGAAAAAACAGCCACATACAAACAAACTCAGTTAATCATTGAATGGACTTACGTCTCTCAGTTGATCTTGAACCATAGCCAAGTCTCCAGGAGGCACCTGTCCATTCTGTAGAGAGAAAAAATAAATACAAATAAAACCCCACGTCTGACATACAGGCTTCAACTAAATAAATACAATCCCTTTTCGTTTGTTATTCTGGTCATGTTGCTGCTGTGGAGGTGCCTATCAAAGGGATTTAAGTTTAAATAAAATTACAGACAGCCCTGATGGCCTTTGGGCCAATGTTCCACAAGTACTTATGTATATTTTGTGCGAACAAAATCATTTCAGGCAGTAAAAACGGTAGGTTTGCCACAAGCTTAACATCCCTCCTAGGCTTGCTGGTTTAAATTATTCATTGTCTTTATTTTTAACAATGGAGGAAAAATGCTTTTGAGCAAGTGATCAATGTATGCAATACTTGGCCTCATATCCCAGGGCGCCTACGTTAAGCCTATTCCTCGACATCCATCCCTAGAAGGCTGTCAGTCATTTCATAATTCTGTGACCTGTCCCTGAGGTCCTTATGTCTGATCCCACACAACGTTTAAGCTCCCTTTACAACACTGGGCATTTAAACTATCATCTCTATGAGCCCTCATACTTCCAGACAAGCATCGTGAGCTTGTCAACTTTTTCCAGATGGATTTAAAACTTGTATCCAACGTCTCATAGGCTAAGCACACAATTAGCTTATGTAAAACCCGAGAAGGAAGGAAGGAAGGAAGGGTTGGGTCAGGGTCTGCTGGTCAGATTATGTCTAGAAGTGCTAAAGAAGCTAAGCCGAGGGCTCGGAATGTTCCTGGAACATTATTCAAAAGACATGGAGATAAGGACACCCACTCGCACTTGGACCTGACAGACAACCATATCTATAGGGACTATGTGCCCATAAGTAACAAGCATTCCCAATCCATTTATTTATGTACACTGCCTTTAATACTTTTCAACCTTGAGACAAAACGTAGGGGACCATGTGAGAACATTTACATTCAAAGACGGTATGTGGTGACTGAAGCAAAGCAAAAAGGGGGAAAGAACTTTATATTTTTCTTTTCTTTCTTTCTTCAGATCCTCCCACTCTTTTGGGTATAGACCGATTTCAAACAATACTGTAACTATAGTTATTACATTTGTTGGTTTGGATTATTCAGAAATATGAATGATGTATGGGCCTAGCAGTTGGTTTAACTGATTTTGAATGATGTGTAATTAGAACTCTTAATTGATTTTGAGGTTGAATTAAAATAGAAAGAGACCCCCCCCCCCCCACTTCCTGGATTCTTGCCAATAAGCTACCTTTTGCTGTCAAGAAGCAAAGTAGAACACAGACGATTGCTCTGTGTAGTGAAGGCGTGCTGTGCTCAAAGCATCAAAGGGCTGAAGAGGAATCACAGCTGCTTTTTAAATTGGAAGGAGATCCTACAATTGTGTGGGAGTGCCAACCGCTGGTATATTAAATAATCCTTCGCTGGGTTATTGTAAAGGTATGGATGACTGAGTAAGAAAACTATGGACTGAAATGTGTATTTACATTCACAATATTTCATTTTTTGGTCTTGTTTTATCGGAGCTAGATAGATATTCTCCAGAGAGAAGGTAAAGACAGCAGCTGAGGAACACAATGAGAGGTCACAAAGTGCCACCTAGTGGAAGAGGATATAACTGCATCGGTATTTCAAAATAAGCCACGTTTGATGCAGTAGATTCACTGGAAAGACATAACAATAAAATAAATTGCACAAACCTAAAGATGCACTAGCTGCTGGTCCAAACAGATGCCATGTTTACTCAGAATTATGAACTCAGGCAAACAAAGGCCACAATGATTATGATGAAGTTATATATTTAATTGTTCCTTTAAAACCCATTTCTGTTCAGATTTTAGAATTGGTGGAAGAAACCAGAGTCCTTAAAATGTACGCCTTTCCATTTAAAAAAAAAAAGACAGTTTTGGAATAAATCCTAAGGGTAATTTTCAATAACATAAGTTACTGAATAAGGACTTTTTAATTAGCAACCCTAATAACCCCATTAACTCAATTCATGACCTATAACAGTAAAAGTAGCCGGTCAGCTACAATTTAAATACAGCCCTATTATAAGGAAGGTACACTTCCCCTATAACATAATTGCTTATGTGGAAATGGCAGTGACAACTCTCCTAACTAATGAGAACATCTAGACAGGTATAGGGCCAAAAAGTTGGTCAACCTACCGTCGCCTGTGTTTCCAGGGACTGGCAGCGGGCAGAAACGGTGGCCAGCTGGTTTTTCAGGTTTCCAGTTTCCTGTGACAAACTCTGGAACATCCCATCTCTCTGGTCGGCCTCCTTCCTCCGCTGCTCCAGCTGGGCCTGCAGTGAAGCCACCACCTGCAATACACAACAAAGTGAATAAACAACACGTTGACTAGCCTACACAACAACCTGTTATTTCTGGTTAATAAACTTGTGTTTATGCAGGCAGATACTTGCGTTTATCAGAGCAATTATCTACTTCACACAAATGACATTACAATGCTGGCACTCTGCTGGTATTGGCCACTGAGCAGATCTGGTTTTAGCACTTTTGTTGATTAAAGTTAATGAGAAAAAAGCAAATGTTATTTAATTGCATAAAACATGGTATAAATAGCAGCTCATAGTCCTTTTGCCAGCATGCAATTTCCACATTTTAACCTAAATTAATAAACGAGTTCTTCAACAACAGAAAGAGATTTCACAATGATTTGCAACAACAACCTGAACTGAACAGCATCAATTTATCCAGCTGTGTCTTGAACACAGAGGCATACCAGTGGAAAAAAGCTGGTTTATAAATATCAAGTGAACAGCATATGTTAGTATGCATTTTTTAGCTGGATGTCTAAACGTCCCTTAGCTGAGCTGCTGTCAAAATAGGATTGAATCTATTTTCCCCCCAACTGTGTTTTATGGCAGCTCAGTGGGAGCATGATATTCTTTTTTCTGACAGTTGTCAGCTGCCAGCAATACATATGCCAGCAATACAATGCTGAAAGTGCAACAAATCTTTACAACTTGAGGAGCACTCTCAAATACACAGCTGTAGGTATATATCTCTTCAACATGGGCAGAATAACTTGGCAAAAAAAATCGGTCTTTCTGTGAGTCCATGCTGTCAGATGACATTTATAGATGTATCTATAAAGTACTGATAAATTGGATTTGTAACCATATATTTCTGCAGAAGTTGAGTCATGTGTACATACTTCTCCCCCTCTAGCTGACAGCTGCTGTCTCATTGTTTCTAGATCCTGTTCTTTAACAAGCAACTGCTGATTGTTTCTCTCTCGCAGCGTCTCAAGAGACAGGATCCTCTGTAGTGATATGAGGAAAAATAAGTACACATTAAAATACAAGAAAAAAGGGAAACAGATAGACAGATATGAAGAGAATCCTGAAGTTAACTTGAAATCCCTCAATACACCTTCAAAAAAAAGTATTTGTTTACCTCCAGCAACTTGCTTTTGTCTGAGTCGGGGGGTTTGATGTGTCGTTTGGCCAGTTCATCAATCTTTCTCCGGAGGTGAGCGTTCTCCTTCCTGACTTTCTCCAGCTCCGCCTCAGCCTTGGAAGCAGAGTTGCTGGATTTGAAGCCCAACCTGGAGACAATGGTCTCTTTGGCACCTTTAGATGTCATGGCTTCTTTGTTGGGTGTTTATAAAGTTACCTGGACTTCTCAAAACATAAAAGAATAATTCAGAGATTGATGTTTTCTCAGATGTACATTTCACCGGATGTGTATCATATTGCCTGAAATGATTTCGATTACAAATAATAAAGCCGAATGGAAAGTTAAAAACAGATCACCTTTGTGATTCATCCCAAATGAACTGACAGATTTGATACTAAACGTTATCAATAACATGAAAGTATGCAGATGAGTAGTCTAAATTGAAAGAAAAATAAACATATTTGACCCTAAACCATAGTTTGAGTCTTTTACAAGTACATTTCAACAAAATCTATCCCCTTTTATGGACACTAACGTACATTTAAATGAAACATCAATACACAGATTACTCGGTAATACAACTGACAGTTCTTGAACGTAACACACATCCTCGCACCTGTCTTTGGTAGAAAGCTTTTAATAAACTAACATTACATCGTTTAAATTGCACGCTGTCTTTTGTAAAACAAAACAATTAAAGCCAACATTACTGGCGGAGAGGAATAAATGAGAAAATATGCTTACATATAAAGCGAAGTGAAGATATGCAGTGAAATTAGTCCGTAACAACAAGACCGTTTTTCTAACCAAACGTTTTCGTTTCCTGAAGTTTGAATTGCAGCGCGCTGACGTCATATCCGTGATCGGCAGTGGGTTACGTTTGTTTACTAAAGCCTGAGTGTCCCGAATATGACTGATGGGCGGAACGGTGTGAAAAACAGTTATCTTTAATGTGTTTAATTACACTGCTACATTCAATACTGTTCACTTTACTTGCATTATCGTTTTAAATCCAATTACTTGAGAAGTCAGCCTTTCTTTTCTACTTGTCTTCACCGACTGACATATCTGTTAAACCGGACTGGCCTTTTCACTGAATGAAGCGAACCCACACAGGAGAGCCCCCTAAACTTGTTAGTCATGTTTCTGTATCTCCTCACTGAGAAACCTTCCAGAGACGCATCATAATGAAAGCATTTGGTTTTTTTTTTTAAATGTTTCTGCCAGAAAACCGCTTCAACGGAAGTGCTTGTCTACATAGTGTTTGATATTGCACTGCCATTGATTATCAAGGTGCATCTTTAAGAGATTGTTGATGGTGTTATGATCGCAGAATTACACATTCAAATATACTAAATCATCATATATATTTCTTTCTATTGTAACAGTGGCACACAATGTGAAAGTGTACAGTAAGCACAAACACTATGAGTAGGAATGTGATTTTCATACTTGCTGTGTGTTTGTTTGTGCGTGTGTGTGGCCTACATTCCTCCAGGTGTGTCAGGCACAGAGGTGAAGAGACACAGGAAAGAGCATTGAAACTGTGGGGAAGTAAAATGGTAGGACAATGCAACCTAATTATTAGTTGTGGTGTGTTTATACCTTTTATTTAAACATTAAAAAGGTATGGGAGTATCATTGTTTCATACACTTGACCTTAATGTCCTCATTAACGTATTCGGCATGTGTAACGCAGTCTATTAATTGACCTACATGTTAAGTGTTTATAAGCATGTCAGGTGGTATTTTGCAGTTTTTACATTTCATCCTTTAATAGCTTGGCCAAATGACATGTTTACAACAGCAGTGTTAAATAATGTAATAAAAAAAGTGTTTAAAGAGAAGTAGTACCTTGACCTTTGACCTTCACATCAGCATACTGTTCAATTAAAGCTCAGTGTGTATTACATAAGCAGACTTGCCACGAGGCATTTTTGTTTTCTTGTGGCATGGACAATACCCTGATTTACATTTAATGTTAGATCTGAGCATAAGCAAAACAAAACAGTAAAAAAAATAGGATATCTTACAGTAGAAGTCAATTCCTTAAACCTATTGCATTCAGCCAATACATTTACATTAATCCCTATCAAATGTGTTGATACAAAATGTATTCATGTAAGAAAAAGCAATCAATTAATTCATCTTCATACTTCATTTTTTTGCAAAGCAGTCAACCCTGAGGGCCATTTCTGTGAATTTATATTTCTCCCTGGAAATTGTGTTTTTTTTCTCAACATTTCCCTACAGGTGATGTTGAGCTTTTCTACTTTAGTGCACTTTCTGTTGTGTGTTCAAAATGTGTAGAGGTTGCCTTGATTTTCCCACTTACACTATATGCAGCCACAGGGGTTTTTAAGCATATACATAAGTCCGAAAGTGGCACAAGTAATGCATTTCCAGTCAAATGCAAGTCCCGAATACAATACTTCTTTTTGCTGAGAATATCATTTGAGTTTTGTGGACAGACTGGATGATCTCTGATCCATGCTTTCATTAGACGGTAATATATGCCAGTGTTTCAATATTATGAGTTTGATTTGAACCAACAGAGGTAAAACCAACAAATACATATACATCAAGAATTTTACATAGATACATAGAATCGGAGGATGAAACCCTCTTTATTTGTCACATACATGCACACAGCAGAGCACACACAGTGAAATTAGTCCTGCATATAACCCATCCTAGTACTAGGAGCAGTGGGCAGCTATCGTGCAATGGGGAGGGGGGATTGGAGGTGTCCGGTGCCTTGCTCAAGGTGCACCACAGCAGGGCCTAGGAGGTGAACTGGGACCTCTCCAAGTAGCAGTCCACTTTCCATATTTCAAGTCTGTTCGGGGACTTGAACCGGCAACCCTACGATTCCCAGTCCAAGCCCCTACTGACTGGGCCACTGCTGGACTATATATATCAACCATGAATGTTACTCATTACGCCACCGACCGGCTTTATACTTATTCTTTGGCTGCTTCGAATATTTTATATTATGCCTTGTCATAAGTGCCAATTTATTTTACCAAAGTAACCCTTTTTTGAAAACTTGTTTATGTTATTCTAACCTCAAAACCATTAACAGAGGAACACATTCTTTTCAGTTCGTAAAACTTGAAGCAAGTCAGACCTTTCATGAAATGCTTCAGATGAAAAATGCCTGGCAGTTAATAGGGTGTTCCTCTCAGTGGCCTTGGTGTAAATAGTGGCTAACAACTGTGAACTGTAAGTACCATCATAGCCAAGTATTGTTGCATTCACAATGTTCCTTCATATTAAAAGTAAAGGTATGCTTGAGTTGCTCGAATACACCTTGAACTCTTCATTTTCTTACTGTAACGTTGTACACACATAATCATTTTCAAATACAATGAAGCTGATGGCACAACTGCAACAAATTGAACACTGAGAAAGGATGAGAACATTTCTGGTCAATGTAGTTTTGTTTAATGGAATGGGAAAATCGATAGGCTCCAAAGTTCATCCATTAAGCTGTTTTGTAATACATCTGATTGTTTGGTTGCCCAATCTGTCAGTATGTTACAAATGCAGCTCTCCACATAAGAATTCATAAAGGTTAACGTTGTCTTTGTTTCCAGTGGTTATATTCTGGTCTACTGATCTACCTAGCAGTAACTCCCAGCAGAGGAACAACAACAGCATGGATCAGTATGAAGCCAGTAATGGCCTGCTTGGTCAAAGGGCACCCCGCAATTCATTTTGTTCTTTTACCATCAAAGCTATAGGCATGTATAACCTCTCTGGAGAGAAGCAGAGAGATGTATACATACACCTCGATTGGAGCACCAAAGCTCCGCAGAGCCAGCTCTTGCATGCTAATTGCAGAATTCAGGGAGACAACAGCATGACAAGTAACATGTCAAGTAATAATGAGCTATAGAAGCTGGATCTGGACTACAGTATTAAAGATGTTCTTTTCATTTCAACGTTCTGTGATTCACAGAGCTGCCTCAGCCTGGCCCCCGGGTGTCTCAACAGGGGCAGTGAGGGGCTTGGCTCATGGATCAGTCCCCCGGTGAGCAATGCCCGCATCATCAGCAGAGAACGAGTGGCCCCAGCACTCTGCAGTAGACCTCATGCTGGCCTGGTGAACCGACTAGCCTTGCTATATCGCCTGAAGCTGGATCAATGGGTGACCTGTGAGAGGCACACTTCTGTATAATGTATAAGCCAAATCACCTTGATCAGATCAGAGATCAGATGAAACTTTAATGAAACGGGGCTGCAGAGAGTAAACAGTTGCATTTTGCTTGTTAACTTGTGTGGCTTTGCTATATTTTCGCTTATATTCAAACCATGTTCAAGTCAATAGGGATGGTTTCGAAATGTTTTGTAGATGTTAATGTGAGTACCAGTGTAAACTGGCTGTATCCAATGTCTCTTTGCCTCATAAGCTGGGATAGGTTGATGCCCCCTGTGCCCCTGAGAAGGATTAAGTTAAGTATCAGAAAATGAGTATTCTCTGACAAACAGCTTGGAAATATTAAACAGGAAAACTGAGATTTCAGCAATAATAGAATGTGCAAACCTGCAGCATGTACAACAGCCATCATAGCAGCAAAACATCCTGAAACAAAGTGTGCTTCATGATCCATTAATAATTCATTATGATCTATTACAATTTTCCCGTTGTTTACAACCAATTTGAAGGGTCACATCAGCTAGCGCTCATCACTAATGCACGGCGACAACACAATATGTTCGGTGTGTCTGAACAAAAAACAAAATCATGTTTTTTGTTTTACGCTTAAACGAATAAAAGAGTGTGATGGCACAGGGCTGGTGTTGTGGAAATAAAGACTTCACTGACTGTATTGACTGTGAAATCAGCAGCACTGTGAACGACTATGACAAAAGTTCATTTTGCCATCCACAGATCAGTCTGCCACCAAAGACTGGAAAAGCTTGTCACATTTTGAGGATGCACAATTCCATTAAATTGCAGACTCTCCCTGTCTGCACCACTGAGCATCCTTAACATCTCTCACTATTTGTTTGTTTGGCAGCTTGACCAGGCTTATATTGAGTAGTTCTTTCTGACAGAGAAGGCATTTTGCAAACTGGCTGATTATCATCGCATGAAAGAATAATAAATAGTTTCAGACGGTTTCATCTTAAGCAATCCATAAAGGTCATGAAACCGTTTTTATAGATTCTACATGAAAACCCAGTTTCCGTTCTTTCAAATGAGACACTTCTGTTTTGTCTCTGTGTTGTTCTCATTGGTTTTTTATGCAATAGTTTAAAAAAGCTGATTGAAAATTGAAAACTGTAAAATTATGCAGCTTAAAAAGGGACAATTAGCTAAGCTTTAGGCTAATGTACACTTCTCACATCAGCAAAGATTATCCTTATTCTGTCAGATCTAGTTTGGTTTAAGCTGCACACTGAAAGGCATGAAGCCAAGCATAAACACCCCAACAAATAAGTATCATAATATGCAGTTTGTTTCACACAATTTTCCATCTGCCATTTCAAATTAGTTGCACAAGTTCTGTTCTTTTATTACTGTCTAGAAAATGATAACATGTTGTGGCAATATAGAATCAAGTCAATGAACGAAAATGTCTTTATTAAAGAAGAGAAAATAATACAGTAAAATGAACACTTGGCCCAAGGTTGTCACATATTTTATAGGGAGAAACAGAAAGGAACGGTTTGTGATTTAGGAAAAAAATGGCCAGGAGCATTTTCCCTGAAGTGATAATAAAAATGTTAAATGGTGGTAGGGTGAGAGCTAGTTTCAACCAGACAAAACACACAAACATGGGCTAAGGGAAGGTCAATTCAGATATTATAGAATAAAATATTTCTAAGCATCGTAAATACGTAAGCAACATCAGATGGCAATTTCATTCCACCATTTAGCCGTCATAATATGTGAGGTTAACAT
Organism: Eleginops maclovinus; assembly: GCF_036324505.1. Classification (NCBI taxonomy): domain Eukaryota; kingdom Metazoa; phylum Chordata; class Actinopteri; order Perciformes; family Eleginopidae; genus Eleginops; species Eleginops maclovinus. The sequence continues at coordinate 8,457,771 of NC_086358.1, forward strand.
TTATAACCGGATTTACGTAACCAATAATGATGATTACATATTAATCAATAATGATAACATTTCCAAAATATATAGATATGATTTGGATGCAAACAGTAGCAGTAAGCCAAGGAGTGTATTCATCAAGCAAGTCATCTCTATTCACATCTTTTGGCCTTAAGAAAAGCTCTACTGTGAAGGCAATGCAAAGCAACTCAACACTGGAATAAATCAATTTTGTATTAAAATAACAAAGCACATACAATGAAAAAATCCACGGACATTGGTCAGTTACGAAGGAAAAAGGCTTACGGGATTTAGGGGACAGTTTTATATAACATCCTAAGCTTTAGTGGACGTGAAAATGAGTACAATAGAAACTTGGGACTTGATATTTTGTTTTGAATTCTTATCACGCTCTCTCCTTTTATTCCTTCTCACTTGTTCATATCTTATCTAAGTCCAGTTTACTCTCCTTTTATCACTTTGTCCCTTTTCCTTTTCATCACTTTTTTTTTTTACATCCTTTTCTTTCCTCTTTCACTTTCTCCCTTCCATTGATGCCTGTGCTTTGCAAATCTACCTTTTATATTCTTACTTTAAATGCTTTTTTCATCCTTTTCCAAGACAAAAGAGAGTTCAAACCTCTTTATTTGGTGTGTCCTTGTAAACTCACTGGTCTTATTTTAATGTGTTTGGTCTGTTGTTTAAGTTATTGCTCTTCACCCTCCACAAAACCGACTACAGCCATTCTTGCCTTATGCCACTGTACAGCGAAACAGGGCGAGAGAGAGCTGGATAGATTGAGATGTGACTCAGACCGTGAGTTTGCAATCAATTAAGGGTCTAATTGATATTCCCAGAGCCCCTATGTTTCAAGGACAAAAAAAACGTATTCTCAAAACCCTAAAAGCTTGATTAATGTTCCACCCGATGACATTAGCAATGGACTTGGTTTGATATGTTTGTGTTGCAATGGAATCAACAGCCATTATCCACCAGTTTAATAATCATGTTCAACAGAAATACTCATTACGAAATGTAATTAATGAACAACCAAATCCTGCCAAGTCCAACTTCGATGGATTCCAGGGTTGATTTCCGTATGCTGTTCCATGGTGTGCAAATTTAACAGAGATAAGGCTAATGAACTGCTGTGCTTTCTGCTACAGAAAAAAAAAAAATCACACTGCTTGAGAGTTTATTACTCTTTTGACAGCGGGAGAATTCATTAAAGTAAGTCATATTGTGTCCCTGTGTGTGTGCTCAGCTGTGTGCGCCCTGCTGTAGTTGAGGCGAGTCCAAGTCTGAATCACTGAGAAGTAAATCTCAACTATGACTCAGATATTCCCTTCCAAATTTGACTATCCACACAATATCCTGGGTGGAATAAATTTGTAGCACTATACACAAGTATAAATTACCAGATGTAACATTTGAAATCTATAAAATTCTAATTTTATATTTGTCACTTACTGTAAGTTAGGTAATTTATGTTTTGTATACAAGATTGACCCTAAAATATACAGTGTTGTTTTTCTTTATCTTGTTGTTTACCAATCAAATGATCAGATGCACATTTAAGGTGATTGTTTATACATTTAATGTCGGGACACTAGCCATCAAACTTGTGTGGAACTTATAATTGTTAAATACAACAATTTGGACAACAAGTCAAGTTTTTTCTATAGGAAAATATCTGTTATATCTTATTTACGGACTATTGCATTTCTTTTCTATGAAGGCCGTACCATTGAGTTAGTATTATACAGAACACATTCTTAACATTATTGCTCAAACATTTTAAAAGCCGACCTTACGCCATTTATGTTATTGAACGTGTCTTTTATATCGACTATGCAGTTTGCTTTTATTTCGTTCCACATTGTGAAAATCTTCTTAAACAGCCTTGAAACATGCCTCAAGTATTCATCAGAATTTAGAAATGTGGTTATTCGCTTTTAATTTCTGGCTTTCAATTATAAAATGTACATAGGAGCTGGTCCCCTTAATCAATATCTGCCAAATAGAATGTCATTCATCACATATGAGCAGACATATGAATTTGAACAGTTTTTAAATGACTTGTGCCCTCCCTATACATACATCGATGGCAAGTCAAACACACTTGTAATTAAGGCTGGAGATAAAGAACCTGTACAAGACATGAAGTGTTGAAAACGATATTAGAAGACAGTGTACAAACAAAGTATCATCAGTGACGGATACAATTGATATCCCTATCGAAAGTACAGCACACTTCCTAACTCTAGCAGAGTTTTGTCTAAACCGGGTAACAAGGGAGCTGCGCCCTCTTACTTTTAGACGGGCGCCCTCATACCAAAATGTTTTGGTTTTTTTGCAGAAGTGATGCCAACAATATTTCTGTTCATCAAAAACGGTATAATTACTCAAAAAATATGAAAATCATGTCAAGAGCGTAGGACGGCTGAGACAGCTTTGTTTTTACCAAGCTCCAACGTCCCATTGTTGTTAATGTCCGTGCCGCCATCTTGTATGGTTGTCATATTCTCTTGAAAATGTATATATCTTACCAGATCAGTGCCAAAGCCTACTATATTTTTCTCGAAAAACCCCTGGCTAGTAAATATAGAAAATTGTGTGAAACTAAAGAATGTATAATTTTGTCATTTACAATTTTACATTAGCCTCAGGAAGCTAGGCTAGTGCCTAGCTTGGTTAGCATTAATGCAATATTAACGAGTTATGATTAAAAAATGTAAACAGCTAGACTATAAGAGAAGGATGCCCTAAGATAATGTTCAAATAAAAGCATTTGAGAAGTAGAGAAACAAGGCTGGTCAATATTTCATTGGTCACAGATCTGAGGCAAGGTGAAAAAAAGAAGAAACGAGGTGGCTATAAGGACATTAACAGATAGAGTTGAATAGACACCTTAAATAGCTTTTAGTTAAATGTATTTGGATACATTTGCAAAACGTGGTGAAACATTTTGAATGCTAAAAGTAAATGCTTAAACCTGAAATGGTAAACTAGTATGAATCAAAGAAGCTAAAAAAGGCTAATGGATAAATTATTCAATTTCTGCATGCCACTCCAATCAAATGACAATGATTGTAACATTGGCCACTTCGTATAATTAATATTGTTAAATAACATGCTTTATTTTGCTCTTGGTTATATCAGACATTAAATATTTTTGAACCACTGATTTGGCATTCTCTGCAGTTTGTTAGCTTTGATGTTTTTTGTTAATGTAAAGTAAGATGCTCAGATTCATAAAATTCTAAACTCTGTTGTGTGTTCTGGATCAAATGCCTTTAAATTCATCAAGACACTTTAGGTCTTTGGTTTCTTCGGCTCCTATTCCATCAGAATACGTAATGAGCAGCAAAGCTGAGAATCAAATGAAAGACATCTGTGATGAACAGTCTTGTCAGCAGTCAGAAAGAGGGCTTTACATTGGAGCAATTGGCTTGCCCTTACTATTAAAAAATATATGTTTTTTCAGTTGTAGCCTTGCAGAGACAATCACATTCTCCACTGACACTAATTTGAGTTTAATACCCTGAAATTTGACAAATTACCACAGATCAAATGTTAAGAGGAAGCCTTCTGCCACAGAGATTATTTTTCTATGACTTCCACATTTTATTCAACGCCTTTTTCCCCCACTTTGTCTGATGTGAGCCACCTTACATCATATGAAAGGTGAACTAAGAACCCCTGTGGCTTCCTCATTTCTTTTCAACAACTTGCGTCAAAATCTTGCAGTTTTTTTTTCGTTTGCAAAGTTGTGTGGGATAATCTCACGTCATACGAATTGTGATATTTTTTAGGAGCTTTCTGAGGCAACGTTTTTTCCTCTCTTAAGAGGATGAAAGATTATTGTAAGATTCTTGCCATAGTGACGATAGGGCTTAAGCAGCTGGCATAATAAGTGTAGAATGTAAAGAAACTTCTACATAAATATGTCATGTCTGGTAAGTCCTTGCCTCCTTCCACAATTATTTAAGGCTTTTTTTTTTGTCTACAAAGCCTCATTCGTGCAGTTGGTCATCCATTTGTCCAAAATCCCAAAGATAAAGAATAATCTAAACTCCTCTGTTTGAATACTGAGAAAATCACAAATCACTATTCTACATTTACTAACACATGCCATATGGATGAGGTTGTTGAAATTGTCGTAGTTTCTTTACTTACTTTGGTAATAATTATTAGAGCCAGTAGAGGTTGTTGCCCAATAATAACATGAATATGTTTTGTAAAAACCTGCTTGTGTACATAAGACCTAGATAATGGTCTTTGAGGGAACACTGTTTAATTTCTTTACTTGACTACATCATGCTTTCATCTTTGTTTTTCAGATCATTCAAACTGGATTCGACAACGCCTCTGTTAGCACTGTGTTGTTTACTACATCTGATTGACCCTGAGGGGCAGGCAGTAAATTACCTGATGTCAAATCGACACACCATTATGTAAATACGTTTGTAGTAAGCTATAAGTTCATCTCTCTGTGTCTGACCCTGCCAGCTGAGTTTCTGATGTCCTTGAATTGTGGTTTCATTTGAGGGGGTGTGTTGCGCTGATTTATCATTACTAATTGAGCAGCTGCCAAGAATGTGCAGATGCAGAGTGCCCTGACTACATTAACATGAATATGTGCTGGGTTTTCTTCAGGCAAAGGCATTACGACTAAATATAAAAAAACACTAGGATGGATTATGAAGTCTATTGAGTTTGATTTCTGGTCATGCAAACTACCATATGACTAGTATGAGCACCCTCTAGCTTTCCAGCCCTGCTGCTAAAGTTCTTCAGTAGGGACAGCAAAAACATGTTTTACTCGATCTTTCTCTTTCTATTTCTCTTCAAGTGGTCCCTTATGATTTCTCTGGCGGAGGAAGTTCTCTCAGTGCACAGGACATGTTTAATACATTATGGAAGTAAGTCTATGTTGACACACTTTGAAACTCAAATTCCACTGCCCCAAGATTAAATGTTTATGGTTGTGCTTGCTGTCCTTGCTCTCAAATTCATTTATGAGCCTCACCAAAAAGCCGGTGTAAGGCTGCAAGAAACATTGATTTGGTAAAGCTTAGCCTGCCTGATAGTGGCACAAAAGAGAACAATTAAGCTTGGGCTAGAGTCCAGGTATGTGTGAAGTAGTCTGTAGTTTGAGATTTATGCAAAGCAAGTTGCATTGTTCAGGTGTTAGTCACTAAAACCCAAATTTACCTTCCATCTGGATGTTTAATTTTTAAGAGGCAGAGTAGTGGATGTGAATTTAAACTCATCCATTAGATTAATCAAACTATGGGACATATGGTGCCTGCCTGGGCTTAGGAGTTTAACGTTTTTGCACAAATTAAGAAGAAATCCTACACTTCCAATATAGTTTCTTTCAGTGTCTGCTAATTGGACTAATATGTACAAAAAAACGCACAAGGGAATTATAACATTTAATATATATATATTGAACTAAGCATAAAAATACATTCATCTCAAAAAAAGAAGAGATGCTATTATCGCTAAAAGCTGCAGTCTCTGGGCAGGTAAACACATAACAAAACAAACATTAGAAATGCAATTAAAAATGGACTATCATATGGACATATTGGACCTATGTTGGGTCTTTTCTGTCTTACTTAAAAAAAATAAAAAAAATCCGTCCAGATCAAACAATTTCCATCAGCTTAGTCCCAAGAGCAGACATTTGGCAATATTTGTATTGATTACACATCTAATTAATCATGATTAGTAGAAATCGGAGTTGTTAGGAGCTCCATCTCAGCTCCAAAGTAGCAATATATAATCTAATTGCTAAATTGTATACCGTTTTGGTACATTTATTCACTCTCCAATCACTCTCTGCGCAATCATCTTCCTGGATTCCTGTAATTGGGTTATATAGAGAACGCTTTAAACATCTCCTGTGGGTTAAATATCTAATTATACTCTGCACGACACACAACCCGCTTTATGAAGACATGGCTGACACATTTTGCAGAAACAATTTCAGACACCAAAAAGGTGAGGAGACATGCTTTTACATTACACAATGTGCCATTCTCTAAACCAGTAAAAAGCCAAATAAATCCTGAGTGTGGTGAGGTATTTTCATCATTAACAATCGTCTGGCCGAGTCTACTTTCACCTCACGACACAAATGGCATATTCTTCATCAGAGTGACTTTTCCATTCCTTCAGCAACACATTTATATTCCTATTTGTCGATGCTGAACCATGTCAGGATGGAAAAGATCATCAGAAAGATTAACACCAGTGAGTTGCTGAGAGCAATTCTGTTGTGTGTTGTTGATTTATGGACTTGATTTCCCCCTTAGCAAATTTGTTAATATTTCTTTTTGTATTGAAAGCCTCATTTCAGCCAGGGTGGAAACAGCCGAGAGAGAAAGAAAGGAGGTGACCATAATTACTGATTTGAAGAAGAAGAGGATCATAAGAAATGTACTACTCCTCTTTATCTCTCATAACTGTTTATAATGATTGCTGATTTTCAAAATCAATTATAAAGATCCCCTGGTACCTGTTTTATGTGCAATGCCAAGGAACTAGCCATGTGTGCAAAGAGAAAGTAAAAAGATGTGATCCTTGTTTGTCTAAAAAGGTGTCCGATGAAAATGGTTTCAGTAGTTAGTAAGATAGCACAACACTGACAAGTAACAGGACCATTTTTACAGAGTCACATATTATACATTGTGTTTGCAGGAGACAGATACCATATTTTATGCTCAGGCAAATTTCAGTTTTAAAGCAGCACTATCTAACTCTGCAGTTCCCCTCAGCTCTACACAGCATTTCACTCTCTTTCAGATCACCGTTTTCCAGCCTAAAACTTTTTGAAACTCGTTTTCAGCCACAGCAGGCTGCAAAAAAGCTCCAAAACCCCGCTGCATGCTACCTGCCCAGCATCAAACAGCAGGCAGAAAAAGTAACTAGCTGGTGAACAGAGTGGAGCATTTAAAAGCTAAAGACTGGTATTTCCCTGAAAGCAAAGCAAAACAGCGCTAAAAAGAGGATTGGACTTAACTCCACAAGGGACACAAACACAACTGGAAGTGAATGCTAATGTTGGTCCATATCTGCAGCCTGTGCAGAGCTATTAAGTTATCATTTAATGTTGGGTTAGAGATTGTAACAGCCGGCCCAAAATACAAACATGAACCTGAAAATGAGCATAAAATGTCCTGTCAACATCTTTTAAAAAGGTGTTCAAGTATATAATAAAAACGTGATAGGAAATGCAGACCTTTTAATACAAGCGTAAACCCAGCATACTTCAAAACAAGCAACCAATGCAACTCCAGTGCTAGAGGGCAAACAAAGTAAAATGATAATACTTGCCTCATCAGCTGACCTTTATTTTAAACTAAGATGTAATACTTGCTATGGGCAAGACCAAAAGACATAAAATACTCTGCAACAAAGCGAAGATGCCTGCTTTTTGTCACTGCTATTAAAGTGTGACAATCCTGAAGAATGTAAACAGTTGACAATTATTTTTTAATTGCCCTCATAAAACTCATTTTAGTCGAGCATGGCTCCACATTTATGACGTCCTTCTCAATTTTCTTGACAACTTTATCTAAGAGCCCAGTTCTTCTATTTTACCACCAAGAGGCACTATCTCAGTGCGGCCCTTAATCATTACTACCCACATGTGGCCATTGACGCGTGGGAAACCATACATTCACCTGCAGAAAACCCCAAATAGAGGTACACGTGTCGGCTCTTTTATATAGGGGATTCTGATCACGAGCTCCTCTCTCATCTTGTCTTCCCTGCTGTCCAGCTTTCTGCTCTACCTTGGCAGGGATATTCAATGCCTAGTAGAAAATTCTCTGTGAAAAATGACCAGCAAGAGGAAATTAAAGAGAAAACTAAATGACAGAAAGGGCTGAGACAAGTGCCCGAGGCGAGCATTTTCGTTTGAATTGAAGATTAAGCTGACCAGAGTTTAAGCAAGCAAAGCAGACCTGAATTGTAATGTAGGCAGGTATTGTGTGCATGCATATATGCACGCCGCCACATATGCATTCACCTACACACATGCTTTTCCACCCCAGCCCGCTCTGTCTTTCTCGCCAATTCTCTTGTTAAATACCTTTCTATCACAACATTTTCTCTTTTTATATCAGGGACGAAAAGATTTTTATATTTCCCTTTGGACATATTTCATAAACCATTCAATCATGCAATGCAATAATTCCTATGAGCCCTGTTAAAAGAACACTACGCTGATAATGCTTGAAACACACCGACCGAAAAACGGTTTAGTGCCTGTGCAGTGCAGTGCCAGTCCCAGCTCTTGTACAAGGCAAGGCAAGGCAAATCAAAGTGCTTTACATAAGGATTAACATGCAAAAAAGAGAAGAATATCAAAAATATGTTTGATTTAAGGGATTTAAGAGGAGCAGTAATAAGTAACAACTGGTGGTGGTGGTAAATACGTACTACAGCACACTTCCTGACATGGTTTTAAGTCTAATGCTTGAGATGAGCACAGGCTTCTCTTTGGCATACACACACATATATATTTTTTAGTTTGTATCTTTATTTACTTAAAAGAAAATGAGAAAATCCAACATTTGCTCAATGCACATGCTGGTCCTGAATCCTCTTGCTTTATTGACAGATGTTTTAGCATGTCAACCAAATAATTATGTTAGATGTTATTGTTTTCCAAGATATGGTGGTCTTAGAATGGACCCTTGGGGAACTCCACATGTAATTGCTGGTTGTTCATGTTTAAAAAGGACCAACTGAAAACAATTCTTTATCCTGCAGAAAGCATTGAAACAGCGCTGAGCTCCAGCATTACAAAGAAGGAGCCTTTGCTAATCAAAATCTGCATTTATTTTGTCTTCAAGGCTTTTAATGAGAGCCCACTGAGTGCTGTGAATCCAAATTGGAGAGCCACATTGGAGATCATCAAAACAAATATTTTTTCTTTTGATGAGAAGCAGCTTTTTCGATGGTTTCACACCGATATGGAAGGTCTGATATGGTCGTATAATGGCGCATAATAAGGTTTCTAATGAGTTGTCTTTTTTTTTTCTACAGTAAGAGCACTCCTACTTCACAGGGAGTTCCTGGGCTGCCCTTCAAGACATTTACTTTCCACTGTCCTTCCACAGGTGACTTTCCACACATGCATCTGCCGTGGGGGTGGGGAGGAATGTTAAGTGTCCTGAGATCTGCCACTTAAAGTGACAAGGGCATTTCAACACCTGACACAGAAAAGGGACTTCGTCCTAGAGATGCTGTACTGTGGGCTGTGCTGTGAACTTTACCTCTAAATGTTCTTCAGTTGTTTTTTTCATTTTATTTTTAAATCACACCTTTTGGACTCACGTTGATGAGTGTAAATTGTCATTTTAAATACCCTCAGAGCAGTTCATTTGGCACACGGCCAGTGTAGGAGTCATAGCAGTGAATAGTCATAATCATACAATACACATATTAAAACCTGGGCCAGGAATAAGAACACAAAACTATGCAGCTCCATTGTCACTGCCGCTGTCACTTTGAGATTTCTCTAGAGGTAGAGCACATTCTCTTGGGGCTCCTTATTCCACATGCAAATATGGGTGTTATTTTTGACTGTGTTAAATGTTGAAAAAGAAATAAATACTTACATTTCCATTGGAGCGTGATAAAGCAGATCAAACTGATATTTTATTTTGTAGATATGAAGCATGCTTTTATAACGTCATGCCTTGTCTACTGTTATTCTTCAATTGGTTGTCAGTTATTCTTCTAAGCTTTCATACCCTTTGTTCCCACAAAAAAAATGTGCGCGTATGAGCAGGTTTTAAAACACAGGAAAATCCAAGTATGCTAGAGACTCTTTTCCCATTACACAAGTATGCCTTTCATATTATTCTTTCTGCTATGTGATATTCTCTAATATCTTTGGTGTCATGGGTGTTTTTAGTCCAGTAGGAAAGGGGCTTGAGTCTTCCCATATTTCTATACATGCATTTCACACCTCTTGTTCGATCCAATATCTTCATACCATTCACTTGTTGCTATGGTGATCTTTACGGTAACCACATGGAAGAGGCTTTGCAGTCACACTGCTCATAGATTTATTAAGAAATGTTGTTACTCAAACATACCACTCTTTGCAAACATACCATTAAAAGCATGCTCTAGAGGCGTGCAAATATTATACCAGATTTGAAGAAAGTGTGTGAGCAAATTTACTGAGAGTGATTGCCAGTATGTAAATGTTCGATTTAGCATGAAGGCTCTGGACTTGACACTCCCTTTGGGAATATAGCTACTGTAGAGGTACTACTGTAATATACATGCAAATATATGTGATATCATCTTGGTCAACCCGACAGTCACGCAATCTGAGTGAATATTGATAACAAATTAGATGATGCTCAAGCTTTTTTATTTTCTAAGAGCGGCCCACCATGTGGCCTTGCTGATATACTGAATGCAAGACATGCATGGAGGATGAAGCAAGGTCACTCTAACATCACATGGAATTTTCTATGTGGCCATTCCCCCAAGCACTTTAAGTTTAACATGCTATCAAGTGAAATCCATTTGTGGCCATACCTTTGATAAGCAATGTCTAGAGATGCTATGTGCATGTTGATGCTGCGCAACAGCCCATCTAGTATCCCGCAGCCGTAAGAGCAGAAACCCTCTCAGAAGCATGATGGGTATCTTAATTGAACAAAATCATTGCAATGAGCAGAAGCAATGGGCAAATTGCTGTCAGCTGACACGGTTTTTTGGAGGAATTACAGATGTTCTTCAACTCAGTATCTGTCTGCCTCTCCTGATTTCTCCCTGAAACAGGATTAACCATGCTTCCCAAGTAAAAAATACTGTACCATTGGTAGTCCTTTAGCATACCACACATGCTTTGATGGCCTTCTCATCTATAACACTGCAGGACAGGAATTGAGTTTCCTCCTGGAAAATAGACACATGCTGCTCAGTTTCATGTTTGTCAACAACCCCTACAGCTTTTGCAATTGCACGTTACACGTCAGTGTCGGGCAGAGTACATGAAAAATGAGTTTTTGCCTGAATTCTTAAGATCCTTAATGTGTTAAATAACTTAATCTGTCCCCAGACTAAACAAAGGTTACATATTCAGAATACATTTTAATCATAATCAGGCTTGTAACTGACACCTTTAACCACCAGCTGAGTTTGCAGCTATGCTTGGCATGCCTCCAAATTATTACAAAGCCTACACTAAAGCAAACAGACACACACTTTTCCCATAAGCATGACAAAATAGATACCTTTGACGTTCAAACCTTAGTTTTACAGCCCAAAATACGTGTGGTTATATCCAGAGTTTTAATTCCCCCCCTTGTGTTTTCTACTAAAGTAGAATTTAATGGGCAAGCTTCTCATGTCACATGCCTTCGAACTGACTAAACAGTCTTTAAAGTGGCGGTTCTGACTCTGAAGCAGGAATTGATTCTGAGGGAATATCTTTAACAGGTTTTTTTGCCCTCAGTGTTATCTATTTATTTATTTCAAAGTCTTAGCCAGCAGCAAGACTACTTCAAAGACAGAAGACCGTCTCTTGTGAATTAATTTTATCTGGAGCATAAATGTGAATCCTACAAGGGTGTGTTTATTGCTGCATCATCAATGTAGCCAAAACACACACAGGCCCGTTTCTAATTACTGAACTATAACTAATGCCCGCTGAAAACATGCCTGTTCAGAACACGCTGGTCCTTAGGCCTGCAGTATTGCTTTTTCAAGATCTGCTTATACAAACAACTTCACTCTAGACAATTAGAAGTTCACCTGCCATGACATAGTTGAATATCAATATAGAATCGGAGGATGAAACCCTCTTTATTTGTCACATGCATGCACACAGCAGAGCACAAACAGTGAAATTGGTCCTCTTCATTTAACCCATCCCAGTACTAGGAGCAGTGGGCAGCTACCGTGCAGCGCCTGGGGAGCAATGGGGAGGGGGGATTGGAGATGTCCGGTGCCTTGCTCAAGGGCACCACAGCAGGGCCCAGGAGATGAACTGGGACCTCTCCAAGCAGCAGTTCACTTTCCATATTTCAAGTCTGTTTGGGGACTTGAACCGGCGACCCTACGATTCCCAGTCCAAGCCCCTACTGACGGAGCCACTACTGCTGTATTCAATCTGCATCTGCAAGGTAAGTATAACCTAAGTTGTCCAAAAGATTTAGTCGAATACAAAGTAACATTTTAACTGCCATTTGCTGTTGCCTGTTTTTATTGAGATATACAGCAACAACATATCCATGGAGTGTATTAAAGGGAACAGATGCATCTACAGGCCCATGATCAGGGTGTTGTTCAGCACACCCTTATATGATCAGTCACTGCAGCTCTGAAAGCACATCAGCTCTTATAAAGCTCAGTTTGCTGCCGTGGCAGAACTCATGAGGCTTCAGCAGAATAACAGAATCCCATCTGACTGCTGAGGATGTGACGAACATGCTGCTGGAGCTGAGCAAACATACTCTGAGAGTGCAGCTCTGGGAGCTTCAACCTGACGACTTTGATGCCGAAAGCTGGAATGGGAGGTGAACACCAGCATGACGATAAGAGATATGGGATTCAGGAGGCTGCTCATCTCCCCAGAGGCCAGAGACTAATTATTTTTACCATTAAAATACCATTAATGGGGCTCATTAATATGCCTAGAGCCAATGGTGCAGCAGCAGGAGGCCCCCAGCTATGAGTTGCTTGGCCCCCGGCAGGTTGTGATGGAGGGGGTTCGTATCGTGCAGCGTGGCTTCTGGGTTCCTCTTTCAAGTACCTTTCCAAACATAACCTTCTAGCAATCTTTGGTGCCTGTTCACACTTGAAATTAACATGTTTGGGGGATACACTCTCAAATGGAAAGCTCTAAGTACAGGTATGAATGAGCAGAGGTGGGAAAGACCCCAAAACTCTGACCTTAGTATCTTGTTATTATACTCTGTGCAAGCAGAAGTATGTACTCATTGCCATGTGGGTCAATGGCACTTATTGAGAATTCGAAATTGAACTCGGATTTTCTTCTCTTCCACAGGCACCTCTAACCCCTGGTGCTGAACCTCTGCAAACACTGACTGATCAGAGATGGCTTTAGACTGCATGAACAAGGGAGTCAGTGCTTGGCACAGAACCAAACTGCTGTTGATCCGGCTCTGTCATTGATTGTTGTTTATTCCAATGGAAAATAATATGTTCATTGTTGCATTACAGAAAGATTTGATGCTTATATGAGAACAAACTGCATACATGTAAAAGTGGAAAGCAGATGCACAAACTTGATACTTTTAAATTAAAAAACATAAATCACACATTTTAAGAGACACATTATCATTTCTGAAGCCATCCAGGTTTCAAATGTTTATCTACTGAACAAAAAGAGCATATATGAAAGGTAACTACCATATTAAGTGTGTGAAGGATTTTCTGAGTGCCCTTGTAACTATAAATCACATTAAAAGGCTCAATTTCCGCTGGATAATGGCTCTGGAAACCGCTAGCTGAGGTTTTGAGGGTTGTGCATGTCACATTATCAACCATACAAAGTGGCATGACTTGTGCTCCTGTGTCGCTGGGTGTGTGCTGTGTCCCATGGTAAAGGAGAGGGAGACATTGCTGCAGCTTGTATTTCATTGTGCCATCTGGGCTATACCTGATTGCCTTCAGTTCATGCACAGTGGCATCCCCTGCTCCCTTTCCTGGACTGATTGATTTGCTGTGGCAGTAGCTTTGTACGTCTGAAGAAATAGGGAACAGCTCAGGTAGGGCGCACTACAGGGTCTTGGTTTAGCTCTGACTTTATTTATAAGTGAAACACATCCAGCTGACAGTAACATCTTGATTTCTCGTCTTTCTCTTACATAAGTACTGAGTGAGTAATGGTAAACCAAAGTGGGTTATTTGAGGACTCATTTCCCCCCAAAAATGGTGTAGGCAGGTTATTTCCCCTGCTGAGAAACTGCGATTTCATAGACGTTACACCAATGGAGAAATTGTGAGGTTGCTCACAGATATCCTTATCTTCATACAGCTGTAGTATGGAGTCGAGGGAACATGGCAGGGCTCACACACACACACACACACACACACACACACACACACACACACACACACACACACACACACACACACACACACACACACACACACACACACACACACACACACACACACACACACACACACACACACACACACACACACACACACACACACACACACACACACACACACACACACACACACACACACACACACACACACACACACACACACACACACACACACACACACACACACACACACACACACACACACACACACACACACACACACACACACACACACACACACACACACACACACACACACACTTTATCTCAGCGACTACAGAATAAGAGAAAAGGCTGTTCAATACTTCGTAAGAGCCTATTCCTAAACTCATCCTACATGTTTTTTCTTCTCAGCGTTCTCGGGCTCGGCCTGGTGTTACACAGGCCACTCCAGGAAGCTAAAGGTGGCAGAAACATGCTCTTGCACTCACTTCTTCTATTACAAGTAGTGGGGCTGACATGAATCTTCTCTAGACCTCTCTAGACCTTTCTCTAACCTACATTGAGCATCATGAGTGTAATCGACCACCCAGGCACATAAAATCCACTTTTAGCTGAGTTCATGCTTTTCTAAAAGTGCTTGAATATCTGGCCTTTCAGTTGAACTCAGTGCAGAATCTTTTTTTGTATATCAAAGGAAAAGCTTCATTCAAAAGTATGTTTAAAGTGATGATTGCCTAATGCAAAAAAAGTGAAAATAAACAAGGATTGATTTCTTAATATTTCTCATACTTTAATGGTATCTTACTCAATTTTACTCTAAACTTTTTGTTTAACAATCATCATGTAAATTGATGTCGATACAGTATCTTATTTAGTCAAAGCAAACGGCCTGTTTTGTAAAAAGTCTTCATGTAATTAAAGCTTTTAGATAAGTATCCTATTAAAAAGGAAAACATGTTCCCTATTCACTTTAGGAGTCTCTTGGTCAGATGTGAAGGGGGAAAAATAACAGCATGCATCGCTGTCTACCAAAATATTTTTTGATATTTCCACTAAGAGCCACCAAATGTTCCAACTGCTACACTAGCAGGCTTTAAGGCAGATAAGCTTTCTGGAAAATTGAAGATTGGAAGGCAGCAGTGAAGGGTGGCCTGAAGAGATTGGAGGTGCTGGTTAACTGCAGATGAGAACGGAGGAAAACAGATGACCCTTGACTGGGGACTGGAGAAGCTGCAGGCAGGGGCGAGAGCAGGCAGATGCAGTTAGAAGTTAAGTTGCAGAGACACGGCAGTGGGACCAAGACCAGGATGTGACAAACTGAGAAACGCTGTTGGGAGATACATGGAAAAATAAAAGGAGCAGCTGGTGAGTAATCAGGACAATGCATGGCAGGTGCAATAGTGATACAAGTATCCTCATGGGGCAGAGGAGCTAAATGCAAATTCCAATACCACTATCATGTTGGTATAAATATATGGTTACATTTCTCACGTGTTAGCTAAGCTTGATCATGAAGACTGTAAATAGTGGGAAACAGCTTGGTTAATTCCAAAAGGTAGCAAAGTCCGGCTAGCAGCTCCCTTAAAGCTAGCTAAATAACTTGGAACTGCTATAGAAGCTTAAAGATATCTTAAAATTATGAAAAGATTTTTTTCACTGTCAATATATTTGTGTTAAATTCCTGGAACGGTTGTTCCAAAAAGGTTGAATTTGGAGAAAAGTCCACTGAACTGGACGGCACAGCAGAGTAACTTGACAGCCAGTGCATAGGGAACATCCAGATTATAGCATTGTCCAAAATGCAGTCTGAGGTCAGGACCACAATCTGTCTTGCAGGCGACTTGGGATTCCTGGAGGATCAGGGGGGGCATGGCCTGCGGATGCCCCTAACACTAATATCCACCCTTCAGGTTTGTGCTTGTTGTGGGGAATCCTTCAAAAATAAACATGCAGCATCCTGTCATCCCTGCATGTCAGCAGTTTAGCAAAGGTAGCCTCTTGGAGGAATGAAGGTTTTTCATTGTTTTGTTCCACCATACAGAATTCTGTTTCTGCATTCACAGAGTGTGCTTATTGAGTTTTTACTTAATGTCTCTGCTTCATTTAACCACCACCATAAAAACGGATCTATAATCAATACCCACTACAATATTTTCAAAATAAGGACGTTTTCTGCTGCCATTCATTTAAAAAGGATATTTAATTTAGCATGAATATAATATGTGTTTTATATGAAGAAGCATGCTTATTACTCTTATTATAAAACATCGTAAAATAAAACATTGGTTGCAAATGAAAGCCAAACAGGAACAGATTTGTCTTTGTGTTTAGCCAATCTGTTTTCTGTGGCAGGGCCAACTATCAACATGTTGTCATATCCAAAGTCTGTCTACTGTCTGTACTGTGTGTCTTTTTCCCACCATTGTCAAGTCATTATGTGACACAGTTTGAGGATTAACAGACTCTGACCCATGTTGCACGTATGTGGTCCACCTACAGACTGTACCAGTATTATTACCAGACAGAGCCCTTTTGTCTGTGATCCTTGCAAGGTTTCTTGTCCTCATTATACTGTATGTCTTTGGCTTGTTGGGTCAAAGCTGACATGTACCATTAAAACACAAGAAAACCACAACAAGCTACACAGCCAAGGGGACATTATTAGCTCAAACTATAAGTCAACCGTGTTGCCCTTTTTGACCTTTTACATGTTAACATTCGCTGTCTCTTTTCATGTTTATTTTACAAACGCTTGGAGATGTTTCTTTGCTTTGCCTTCTCTTCTCTTCTCAAAACATTGCACTAGCCTGGCTTAAACCCGTAACCCAATGAGTCAGTTAACATAGGAAAAGTTTAGCCACAAGCCAAGCAGTTACATAACTTAAGAATTGATTAAAATATCAGTTGCTTTTCATAATGTAGCTCATACGTTCAGAAAAAAATCTACATTGGACATTACTCTTGATGTGACTTCATCATGTATACTGCCAACCTGAGGGCAGTAGTAGAACCCAACAGAATAATTTGACAGGATGTTTTTTGGATGTTTTAATTAGTTCTCCCTCGTCCATATGTCAGGGGCTGGGTAGTGTGAGCTCAAACTTAAAAACATGGATATATGATTCTCTGATGGTATGCTTAATGATCTGAGTTTGTTTCAAAATGCATAGGGATTTTGCACCGTGGTTCCAGAGAGCACATAAAACATATGCATGCTGGTTCTTTATTGACACTCCAGAGCAGAATGCCAATAATGACAGTATGAACGTTTTACAGAATCAACGACATGCCCTAGTCTGGAGTTGTATTTTAAATCTTTATAAGAAGGATAGCAACCAAATTATCATATATACTGTGTGTGTGTGTGTGTATATATATGTGCACCTTTGCTCAGAATGTAGTCTCTTTGTTGCCAGCCTGGTGAGCAATTCATATTATTGGTCATTAATAATCATTTGCTTATGGATTTTAGCCCACAATGTCTGGGCAACATTGTAGCAAGAGGGGGCAGATCGACTATTGTTGTTAAGCAGCGATGCATTGCTCCATTGACTTAATGCTACTGCTGGACATTGTTTATTATATACTGCAAGTGGTCCTAATAGGAAAATGACTTCTCGTCTTCTTTGCATAGGTAAAATGTCTAAAAGTATTATGGGGTGTTGTAGTGAGATAATTCCAGGACAGCAAAAAGAAAAGAAAAAAAAGCAGCTGTCAAAACTGTCAATGTTAAATGTCACGTCCTTTAAGGTTCTCTGACTGAAACAGGAAGGTCTTCTATTGTAAGGAGTCATATAGGGACAAACCGCTTATGTTAAAAGAAGTTATACAAAAGGCCAGACAATGGAGACAAAAGATTGATTTCCTATTGAATCCTCTCTACTGCTGTATTAGATATTTCTATATGCTCTCTTCGCTTTTGATCAAGGGTTGGGAAATAATATTTTCCTTTCATAATAAATGGGCCTATAGTCGTGCTAGCAGCTGGACAACATGTTCTTACAGCTAGATGCTAACATCGAAATGCTAACATGCTCAGAAAGACTTAAAGTAACTGAGGCTGGTGTCTTTGGTACGGGACCTAATTAAAAGTTAAGGGAAGTTTTACAACTCATTCTTAGCGGGCATGAATTTTCTTACAACATTTCAATAGTTGATGAGGCTTTTCATTCAAACAACCTTATGTGAGAACTGACATTGCCATCCCTAGAGCCATGCCCCTAGCATTGTTAAAAAAACATTGCTCTTATGCTATTCTGTGTATATGCCGATAGATTCCGACCTCTCCTCCCACACAGGACAGTACAGCGGGTAGAGATGCTGCAACTTTGTACTTTTGACTGTTTTCGATGCGAGATGAAATATTTATTGGACAGGCCTGATGGCAAGAAAATCAAAACAAGTGTTAGAGAAAAGCCCCACCACATTGTGCACAGAAAGATTAGCGTAATGTGTAATTGTTTTTGGTCGATTTGTTGGTTGTACAATAAGAGATCCTGTTTGAACTGATAAATGTGCTGTACTCATGGCAGCTGAGTCGTCAACCAAAACCAAACAAACCATATTTCATTACAGGAAAATACATTGCCACTAGGGGGGGGGGGGGCGAACTCCTGAGAGATGTTAGCAGAAATCCACACTGGTTGTGCTGCATTACACATACTGGCCTGCTGGCCTCATAATCTTCATGCCATCTGGCGGAACACCTCACTGTCCCCTCGCACCTCTGGCACATTAGTAGTCCTCTCACACTAACCGAGGGAGAGCAGTGTTGTGTGTGCGTGTGTGTGTGTGTGTAACATTCCTCAGAAAAATAAGTCAACAACGATGAGGATTAATCAAACGGCTAGAGGGCCCATCCCCAACAAACATGGCTCATTTCAGGTAATAGAAACACTTACTTTTGAATCTTCCTCTTTGTTGTCCTTGCTTGTGTGTTGCCGCCCCCTCACAAAGTCATCAGCATCCACTCATGTTGTCCCTAAACAGACCCACAATTGTTCGGCGTGGGCTAAAAATCCATTTCAATGTTTCCATTGACATGAAGCTCAGAGCAAGTTCAATCAGGAATACTGCCTACTTGATTCATTCTCTCTCTCACTTGCCCAGCTGCCTCCAATGAGCTTATCAGGGGCGTCACTCTTTCAGTCAACCAACTGCATTTTGCCCCAGAACAGCCAATCATTGCTGTGCAGCGAAACTTTAAATCTGTTCTCCTCTCTCTTGCCGTCAGCTGTCATTTTCAGAGAAATGGCTGCAACTCTTCTCCACCACTCCACCTCCAGTGCCCAGGTTAAGCTCATCACAAACCCACTACTCACCATATCTAGATCCTCAAGTTTGTAGACCCTGGAGTGGGGGTTTCATATTTTACCCTAAAGATAAATCATATCACGATGGGGTCTAATCCCCTAAGACTGTTCACATTTCTACAATCTTGAGTACATGTTAATACATATTCCCAATTTATTTAGGGAAACCCTTTTCAAGATTACATCTTGGAAAATGTGCATTGAACTTCTAATACAGGACTAAATGATGTGAAACAATGTGAGATGAAAGTCATTGTTCCATTGACTGAACTTTGGTTGTAGCTCATTCACGGTGTTCTCATTTCCCGTGTCTTGATTAACAGTGCTAGTTCACAAAGTCACCGTAGCTTCAGGCGGGTTTTCCTCTGGTTCCTTGGCCCAGATAGTCAGCAATCCTTCGACTAGTGCTTCAAAAGGTGTTTTTCCGGGTTTCCTTGCAAACTGTGATCAAAGACTGACCCCTTTATATTAAAATCATAGCCTCTCATTAGTGACACACTTTCAAAAGAGTTATTTGACAGAAATCTTTGCGTCACCGTTTACAAGTTTAGACAAGAGTACAGTGCTGTTCAGGATGAGTGTCTCATGATGTGCTTTCACAGGTTAATATCAGATCCAGCCTTTTTTGGCTACTGGGGGAAAGTGGAAATAAGATTTGATATATCACCTTTCAAGTTTATACTGTAGATAAACAAATGGTTGCTTTTTTATATATACCAATCCAGCAGTTAAGGAGCAATATGCAAAATCACTTTGCATCTGCCTACTACTAGTGTATGGCGACATGTTAGACGTAGCCATACGGAGGATGGAGTCTTTAAGCATACTATCATTTCTTGTTTAAAGACGCCCGCAATGCAAAACCACAATATACAATGTCTCGGTCCCTCTTAAAATAATTTATATTGTGTGGTGAATTCTGCCTAGTCACAGAACGTATTTAGAATCCTAAATATTTTTCTCCTAATGGTAATTTTATCTTCCCTTTGCAGCTGCCTTGGCACAATTTCCCCTCGGAGATCAATGAAGTTCATTTTAATCTTCATAAAAACCTTCTTATGGAGTCAAGATGGTTTTATTCCGTGGAGTAGTGATGAAGAAGTCTCAATAATACCCATTTGTAAGTCGTGTGTAACTTACCTCGCCAGCAGTCGTTGCAAACCTGAAAGGGAGGAAACTCACATCTCATAATCTCCCTTTGTGTTTATAGCCTTTGGATACGGTTTAAAGTGCATCATGGGAAATAAGTATAAAGTGAAAAAACCTTTCCTTCACATAGACAGTGTTAGTGTTCCTTTGCCAACCTTTAACTACCATCCTCTGCTCAGATTTTGCCGTTGTGGATACATTGCTTTTTTAAATGTTCTATTATGAGATAAAAGGGGACACTCTTCCCTTTTGCATCTTTACCTGTTGCCATGGAGGTAAATAAACAACAATAATGTGCATTGATTCAGTTAATGTTATGTCAATTTGTAAAACACAAGCAAAGGCGTTCTTTACCTCATGAAATGAAAAATGATTTGAGATAAACAAAGCCCTTATTTAACACTGTTTATCTTAGTCTTTATTTTGTCACAATTGTATGTCAAATATATATACGTCTATATGACATATATCATGACATATATAATTTCATTTCTTTACAATAGAGAAACAACATAGAGATGACACACTATTTTGGTTTCTAAGTAGAAGCTCCTTTTAAATAGTGGCATTTTTTTCAATACACTGTTTAAGTCAAGCTCCCACTCAAGTCACGGTTTTTGTTTACCTTATTCAGTCACATTTATTCACAATGTGTGTTTGTTTGTCTTTGTTTCTTTATAATTCCATGTCTTTAGCAGTGTCAATATTTTTTCCGTCTGCAGTTTAATCTGTTCGTGTTCGCTTTAAAATTGTCGGCCATCTGTTATTGGTCCATTTGGCCACACAGATGCTGCCACCTGCTAACCATCCTGTGCCACCAGCAAAGGTATACAGTTATTGGAAACAGTGTTTTTGAAGCTTTACAGAGTTAATCCAATCAGCTTGCAGAGGGCTTGGCATAAGCATTTCCCATTCCTCCGCAGCTGGGTCCTTTGGTGGCCAGGGAGTTGTTTGCGCCTCCGTACATAAGGGACGTCTGACCTTGGCACCGGCCCTGGGTTTCTCTTTGGCCTGCTGCCTTCAAAGCTCTGGTTCCACTGCCTGTGTGCAGAACTCTGGCTTGATATTGAACACTTTTCCTCCTGACTCCTGCACAGCTCCGGCCTCGAGAGTGTTTATGCCACCGTGGTAGACCTCGCTTTGAGACCCAGACATTTTAACGGTGCTGGAAAGGCTTTTATGTTTTAATTCCTGCGCTATTTCCAGTGTAATTTCAACGGAGGAGGGTGTTTGTGCGGAGCTGAGATTCTTTTCCGACCCCAGTGTGACGGTGATGGTGGCAGGAGGGCTAACACTGCGGGGCATAACTACAGGATCCAGAACGACAGTCTCAAGGGACGGAGAAGGAGAAGAGCTCTTGGGCATGGTTGTCTTTCCAACCAGTGCGGGACGCCACTTCAGAAGCCCCCCTTGGTTCCGCCCACTCGTGTCCACATTCCCAGCCTCGAGGTCACATGCTTGGAGCGAAGGGATGATTGGCACAGAACGGGTGAGCAGGGTCGGTGGAGGGTAGGTTGTTCCCTTATCCAGACGGGTGCATGGAACTTCGGTCCATCCCTTTCTGGCTGCGAAGTGGGAGAGTGAAGTCCTGCTGAGGAGGGGGCCGACCTTTCCACTCGTAGAATCACACCTTTAGGCAGAGGAGAGAACAGAAATGGCAGGGTCAGAAAGAGGGACCAAGTCATTTAAATTGTGACCTTTTCGGCAGAGACATTCATTTCCTAAGGGAGAGACAAGTGTAAGGAATATAAAATAGAGATAAAGCTGCCCTTCTTTTGTGCTTTTTCACCATTCCATTTCCCACCAAATGATTATTGACGTATTGTTCTTTCATAATCTTGTGTAATTATTTATAATCCTCGGCATGAGCAGTCTGTATTGTCCCCGCATGAATGTTTAACTGAAAAATCCTTTCTCTCATGACTGCCTTATCAGAGATTTAAAGCTTTAGCAACACAGCTGCTGAATTCCTGACCCCAGTCTGTGGGAGTGTTTGGGAAAAAAAATTGTGTTCTTGAACATGTGTGTTCTAATTTTGGATATATAATTTCACAGAACACACATTGACCCTTTTTCCACCGAAATAAGCACAAGCTTTTTAAACACAGTGAAAATCTGCTAGAATAGGAGATTGACTTTTTTCGTGTTTTTTATTAAGTCTCTCTTTAAGACTTTCAAACCAGAGTCGGGGATAGTAGGAACAGTCGAAAGAATGATGACTTTTATTATGTTTCTTTCAATTTAATAGAATTTTTTCTGTTATGATCAGCAGTTACAGTATATTGATCTGGGAACGACAAACACTGTTACCACTGCAGAGCATGAGTCCCGGAAATGAAAGCCAAGTGTCACTGATATTATAGGGTGTTTTGTCCAGATGGAAAGAGGTATTTGGCATGAAGATGCTACCGGACGTCATCAGGAAACATAAGCGTGAGAGGCATCACGTTCAGTATGAAAGAGCAGGGAAACTCCAGAGTCGAGTTGGTGAGTTTGTGTATGAACCGAGTGTGCACAAGAGTTATTATTGTTACTGAATACTCAATTCATATTTAGAGTAACCCCGACAAAGCCTTAGGAGACAGGCAGTTTTATTGTCAGCCTTCGGAGACTGTTTGTAGCATAACCAAGTTTAAATAATTGAATTACTTTTCCCTCTCCTCCCTTGACTATTAGAAGGGTGAATGCAAGCTGGAGGTAAATCCGGCGGATCAAAAACACATCTAAAAATAACTCCCATAGCAAATTTGCCTTCAATTCGGTCCTTATCTGCAATGGGTAAATATATGTTTTGACACTGGATAATGAAACTGACAATCCTCTGCAGGGATGTGTTTTTCTCAAAATGGAAAACATGTCCTCTTGTTTGTTTGCTGTGTTGTTTCCTCGTTTCTAAACACTTTCTTCTGCACTCTGTGCCTCCATCTTTCCTCTGCTGCACTCTCATCATCTCTGCACAATCTCCCTTCTTTCCACTTTCCCCCTCCTCTCGTTCTCTCACTCTCCTTTCCAACTCCCATTTCTCATTTCCAGAGATGAGAGTGTGTATCCATGGCAACAAGGGAGAGGTGGGGGCTGGAGAAGGAGGAGGAGGAGGAGGAGGAGGAGGAGGAGGAGGAGGAGGAGGAGGAGGAGGGGGCTGTAAGCTTGGTAGCTTGTTGTGTGGATGGTAAGTCGAAAAACACGTCAGTTCAACCTCCTGAAGGCCAGAAAATAACACTCGACTGACAGATCTGTGAGGGAATTATCAATGTCTAATAAGATCTAAAATTGTTTAACTGTACAAGCGTCTCCCCAAGAAGATGAGGAGCCCTCTTATTTAATCTCATCTCCTAAACACTGTGGTAGGTTAACTTGCCTAAAGCTCACAGATTCTGCCTCTGTGATTTGAAGAAAAACAAACAATTCTCATTACTTTCTGTAGTCGTTTGTTTATTTGCTATTCTGTGTGTGCACATAAGTGTGTGTGAAGCTGCTCCTGAAGGATCTCCCCGCACAACCATTTGAAAGAACTGCTGAGCTCCATGGAGCTTTGTTTAAAAATGTAAATTATGGAAATAGGTCACATAAAGAGGTTGGCAGCTTGCAGTGTATCTTACGAGCCACTGTAGCGCTCAATCAGGACGGGATACGAACTGAAGAACTGCTAGACACTTCTTAGTGTGTGTAATGCACGAGGGACACTTTTGCTTTAACAACAGACACTCCTGATAACAGTGCCATCGCTCATTCGCACACACTGACAGCAAATTAGGCTGTTCCTGAGTCATATGCTAAATAGGACGGCCTTACTCAGGCTTAAAGATGCTCTCTCCTGCATCTGTAAAATACACGAATCCAATGTTTGTAGTGTTTCTTGTTTGAGAGGGTATGCCAGCGGGACTGCTTGACATTATGTATTATTGTATGTAGGGAATCAAGCATTTCAATGAACATTATCAAACTGCCATGCATGTTACTTAACAATCAATCTTATTCATCTGTAGGCAAAAAGAAAAGTTTTAACTGAATGTGAAATACTTTGTTTCCACACGGATCACCTCCATCTTTGAGGACACGGGGTGAACATGGCTCTTTGATCACAAATGTGTCGGCGAAGGATTTCACATCACGCTATCTTTTTGAACCCAAGCCAGTGAGCATTATAAGACTGTAAAAAAAAACGTGTAAGTTATTTTAAGCCCCCGGATAGCTAACTTTTGAGAAAAGGCTCTGCCAACAGTGTTCCCTGGTTTAATGCTTCCTGAAACAGCGCCAGTAGACATGCTTCACTTGTGATAGCCATGAAAATAGGGCAGCTCGCTGTCCTCACTCGACATGAGGATGAGCATGTGGAGAACTCAAGATGTCTCAACGCCCGATATTAAGCATTTTTCATTGCAGTCTTGTTTTACAAGGCTACGGTCACCCCATGGCTCCACATTTATCTTGTGAATGGCTCATATGTGACCCACGAAGCATCCACATACACGGCAATGCTCATAATTATCTAAAATCAAGCCATTCTGGAAATCTTTTGAACTTATGCATTATCTGGTAATGAGTTTTAGCGCCATTGTTGCACATTTAACCCTGATAAAGCCCTGTAGATATTACACATTTTCATTCACAGCAACAACCCAATGGCTGGTATAGGGAGGGATTACACACAGACTCCTTTGTTGGACTTCCCCGTCTCCATGATACTGTTGAGCGGTCCGGATCAAATGTGTTTTCAAAATTAATTGTGACAGTCCCAGTTGAAGGAGGGCACAGCAGATCTCATTTATTTCCCTTGATCAGATTTCATAAGCCAGTTCTTAGATTTGAACTCTGAGCGTTTCAGTCATAAACTCCTTTCCCCCCAAATTATCCTCCTGCCACTCAAACTTAACCCCAGTTAGTCCGGGAGGTCAGTATCACTACACTGGCTATTTGACATCAGCTTAGAGAGGGCCAAAGAGCATTTCCTCAGTGAGGATATAACAAAAATGACAAAACTAACAAAAAGAAAGACAAAACGTCACCTTCTTATGAACTCAATGTCCGTTGACTCATCCTCCTGCAAGTGTTTGTAGACGTGACCAGCCGCTCGGGATCCATCAATGAGATTGGTCGATATTTTATGTTTTCCTCTGGAAACGGGCGGGGTCCTGAAATAGTTACTCTCTCTCCGTTGTCGGGCAGGACTCAGAGAAAGGGAGCTACTCCTGTAACCACAATGACAGAAGCAAGAAGAGAAAGGTGAATATTACAGAGTTAACACACTACTTTATAAAGTTTCATAAAATCAAACAGCACTTACTAATTCATTTAGTGTATCAAATCTATCTCATCTACTGTGTTCATTGATGTATAATTGACTGGACTGGATGGACGTTGCTGTTTGATGTTAGGTTTTGAGAGGGAAAAAAGCCTCATATTCCACACTTAATTGACTCAGTGCATTCATGACCTTAGTATTGAAGTCTAAACATTAGAATTGGGCTGTGAAAAGAATAATAATTCACCAGTAAGCAGTGAAAATTACACAGTGACAATGCTAACATGATGATGATTAGCAGGCATGATTCACTATGTTCATCAGTTGAGCCTGTTAGCATAATATCATTTGTTAATTAAAAAGAAAAATAAAGCAAAGATGGAGCTCATTGAAGTCTCAGTTAGTTTTGCAAATAATGTGTTTGATCATAAACCAAAGAATTGGGGACATTTTGACCTGGTGATGGCGCTAGAAGTCAAAATAGGACCAAAGTCATTGCAATGAATCCTCTTTTGACATTATTTATACCACAAGATACATATGTAAACCTCATGGGAGCTTTAGAGGAGAAAAGTAAGAGAAAGACGTTAATCATTCATCCTTTGGGGAGCCTGAATGACCATGAACAACCAACATTGGCATCTGCAGAGCCGCAAAGCTTGAATAGCTAAAAGTACATTTGGAACACTGCTCAAATGTTTCTTTTTGTGACCTGCCTGTTTGATTCAACATAGTTGTAGAAATATGCAAGGGCACATTTCGACTCTCAACGAGAAAAAAAATCTACATCCTGCTACCCTCTTTTCAACCTTTTCTTCCTGCCGAAGCACACTGTTTTTAAATTGTTCTGCAGGCAGCAGGTGGTCGACTTCAAAGCACATCCCTGCACATTAAATCCATGACATCAAATGTGAATCTAACTTATACTTCACTATATTACAATCTCATGTGTAAGCATAGCAAGAGAAAAACATCTCCCACAGAAAGTGTGGGATTATGAAATACAGATGTAGATCATTTTTTATATAAACTTCAGCACCGTGGAAACCTTTTTCATCACCTGCTTTTGTGAGCAATAGGTCAGTTCATTGGGTGAGTTTAGTATGAAGATGACTGTGTTTACATTTGAATCAAATTGTCCAAATATTTTCTAGCTTGTCCTTTACCTGAACTGCCACAATGCTTTTAATTCATGCAGCGAACTAAGCAGTCCAGTAGACGACTGGTTATCAATTAAAAGCTTACTGCAACGCTGTGGAAAAATTATTCAGTTATAATAATAATTTCCAAATTCCCGTGTCTGTGGAACAATAAGCATGGCTAATGTCGGATCTAGAGTTTGCCAGCGTTAGCGTATGCATCGTCTGATGTTGTAAAAAGTTGATATGAATAAAGCTGAATTATGTCATCTTTTTGGGGCTATTAGTATGGAGATTTTTTTAATTAGGATTAACCGAAAGCTGGAAAAATCAAATATGTTTTTGTGAATTATATCACCAGGCGGTTGTAATTATTGAAAGTCAAATGTTAAAGGTCTGAAATTAAAAGGCTGCGGCTTATCTCCATTCACAAAAAAAATGTACAACCCCTGATGTTAAATGGGTTTTGCTAGAGTTATACAGCAACAATTATAATTAGTTCTTCTGTTTGTGCCTTTTTTGTGGACGGAAAAGACTGGGATATGGAGGTTGACGTCATGTGTCAAAAGTAAAACCCTTTTCCACATGCAGCACTAATGTCAGCATGTTAAAAATTCATGCTCACTGACTCAATTTGTGCACATTGATCAGCCTACAATTTCCTCATAATCCAATCAAGACAATATAAACGTAATGATTTATCAAAGGCAACAATAGCACAAATGAAAACATTGATTGAGTGTTGGCAGTCGGTGATTATGCATTGACTTAGACGGTGCTATTTCCATCAGATTTTTGCTGGCAATGCAAGTCAGAAATATGCTTGAGAACAGACTGAAAACAGTGAGTAGTACTGGCTATTTCATTCAGTACTCACCAAAATTGGAGATGATTGGTTCGAACAAGAACTATTCGATATAGAACGTGTAAATTCATAAATGCCAGAAAAATGGTGCCAGAAAAGTCAGACTTTGGTCCAGAGTGAAAAAATCTCAACAACCACTGGATGGATTGCAATGACATTTTTGTTTACATACAATGGGCCTCATTCACAAACAGTGCTTTGTCTTATGATGATGGCTACCCCCGATAATATCTAGTACCATGAAATTGTGCAAATGCAGTCAATGTTCAGTGCTGAAAATCCTTAACTTTTCTTATTTTTGGTGCCATGCTTCTCTCTTACAGCAATATCAACACTCTCTCCATCATAAATATCTAGATCTAGATCATCTTACAATTCATAAAATATTCTAAAGAAAGGTTTAAAACAGTACAAAAGGACAGTAACAGGGAACATGTAGGGAAACATGTAGCACTACAGTGAGAAGGCTGATTTTGAGGTGGGACTTGAATGTGGTGATTGTGTCTGACTGTCAAAACTGTCAAGCTTAAAGCCAGAGCACACATGGTGACTAGGCGTGGGATGGGGACGGTTAGCAGGCCAGCAGAGGAAGAGCGGAGGGAGCAAGAAGGGGTGTACTCCTGAAGGAGGTCAGCCAGATAGGTAGGGGCCAGTTTGTGAAGGCCCCATTGGCCTTAGAAGTTATTTCTGTTTAGCTCTAATTAGCATGCTTACAGTCTCAATTGGGTAGTGAACACAGTCAACTTTAAATCTGCTAAACATCAGCACTCTAGCATCATAATTTTAAGCGTGTTAGCGTTCTTTGATAAGCGTTAAGCTCCAAGCGCCCCTATAACTAAGTGCATCCCAACAGACAGTCTGTATATGATGTCTAAATAGTTTAGGCCAAATCCCAGTTCAACACATTTACTTCACATCCAAGCATGTGAATCAATCTGCACATGCTCATACCCCGTTACAACTCCTGGGATACATAACTTTTTGCAGCGATATTGATCTGCTATATTGACATGCAATTTAGGGCATATCTTCTGATAGCTCAAAATGTGGTCCTCTTTTCTCAGGTCAATAGCTGAAAGGATCCCAACATCATCCATCACAGTATAGTTCTCCCCTGCCTCGTCCTGTTCTGAGAACAAGCTGAACAGATGATTGACTGTCAGCTGCTCTCCGTGAAGCACCTGCATGAAACTCTGGAGATTAAAAAGCCAGCACCATCCCTGCAGCCACACATGACAACCTTTTGGACACAGCAGCAGCCCATTAAAACAGAGAACAACTGCCACATCTGAGGAGGCTTCACGAAAGTTGTCATCACAGTCGACTACAGACATCTGAAATCCCCCCGTGCCTGCACACACAAGCACCACCTCCTCTCTCTGCAAACAGCGCTGTCTCTAATCACTGTGTATCCTGTACTGTATATGTTCTCCCAACATAGTTCTGAAAGCTTATATAGCACACCCAGCTAGTAATAAGACCTTAAATACATGTGTGGAGCCTTTCGTTCTCTGAAAAGTTGCAGCTGTAAACTAGAAATGCTTCCAATGCTTTCTAAAACAGCCATAATGAATGATAGGTCGACATTTACCAGCAATCAATTAACAATCTACTAAAAATTAGTGTAATTGGTGCTAAGGGAAATACATTTTTGAGTAACGACCTCTTGCATGCTGTGTGACTGAATGTCATTAACAGTCAAATTGTGCCTGCACACATGTCATCAAAGCAAATACGTTTTCTCTGAAAACATCCCAGATATGTGTAGGGCTACTGAAGCACGCTTTACACATCCCTCTCTTCTAAGGATTCGAAATGACAGCCATTGATTCTCACTGTTGTGATCGCAAACGTAAATGAGATTCCTCCCCGCAAAGTGCTGTCAATTGGGTTGACTTTTGCTGTCATTTAAAGGATAGCATGAGAGAAAATGTGTCTGATCAATGTTTAACTTCACTCGCAAATTCAAAAGCACTTCGTCTCTGTCTCCTCTTCCCTATCAGTCTGCAAGAAGTCAATTACGAATTTGCCTGAGCACACATTTAATGACTTTGCATAATTTTCTCTACCCGCCATGTCAATAAAGACGTCTTCTTTTCCAACTATATTGAAAGAATCTAATATAAATGTAATTAAGCCTGCTAAACCAATAATCCTTCTATAAAACATTGTGATTCTGTCTAAGGATATGCACACAGACAAAGCTATGCAATGTATCCAAGATGTATATTAATAGAGGTGCTCATAATTATAATCACCATAAATCACCAATTCAACAAATGATCTGTTTATAATTTGATCGGTATTTCCTCCCATGTTGCTGGATGATTACATCTCTCACTTGGCTGCCTCTTGCAACTCGATTTAGGGAAAGGTATGAAAGAGGAAATAAGAGGATGCCACATGTCACCTGAAGCGTTTCCCTTTAGACAGAGCTCTGCTGAGAAGAGGGGGGGCTGCTGTCGATGTGCCTGGTGCCACGCTGCTGCCCTTAACGGACGATCCATGAGAACTGCATCCCTGCAAGAATGAAGACGGATGGTACATCGGTAAGTAATAAAACATGGTAATTGTGGCTTCAGGATGAATTATCGTCAAGCTATGTGACAGACATTTAGTTTCTTTATTGTAACTGGATTCATTTGTTGTAAAGATCATAATCAACAACAAAACAGTCAAGTGTAAGCGATTATGTAAGTCAACAAAGAATATAAGCTGTGGGTATAATACATAATGCTTGGGATATGCATGTGGCTTAACAGCGAGTCCCCACTCAGGTTTAAGTCCCCAGTCAGAATGTTCTCCCCCCTCCGTGAGGCAGAGTGTCTTTAATTACACTTTACATTTTAAACTGCAGATTAAGAGGGGACGCTTGGTGAATAAACTCCAGCATGGCCCTCATAGCACTCCTGCCACACTAAAGAATTAATCCCACATAAGATTACATTAATGGGTTCCTAAAGAATTTTGCCCCTCGATTCTTTCCCTTTATTTTTATCAAAATGAACACCAGTATCTCACAAAAGGGCCCCAGACAGCGCACTGGCACAGCAACACTGGCCCCTAGAGCCCCCCTCTGAGACACTAAGTCATCAGATAATTCTGTTATTCCAGTTACAATATTTCCTATGCTGCCCTTTCTTTCTCTCTGGTTTTACATCATTAAAGCATGTGACTTAGAGCCAGTTCAGGGGTCCCATGCCTGATAAGCCTCTGTTTCTCCCATACACCCCTGACTCCCAGAGGGAGCTGTTACTGCTGTTGACAAGTTGTGCAAGAAAATGGGATCATTTCTGGCCACCCTCTCATATACCCTGCAGGTGGAGAACGCCTCACTTTCTGGAACAATTACCGAGGCAAACTTTCCCAGAGGAGGATATCTCTGTCCAGGGATAAAATAAATAGCTTGTGGCAGACAATGGCAGACCTGTGTGGCATAACCCATTTCACTTGTTCCCTCCTATCTCACTTTTGTCTTGTTTTATTCCAATTGTGAAAGCTTTGGATAACCACAGCGCAACGGAGATTTATTTCAAGGAGAACCAAGGGGAAAAAAAGGAGCCTGACAGAAACAGAGGAAAAATCTATCAATATGGTGACTATCAACTACATAAGGAGAATGGCAAACCAATGCATTGAGAGCAGCATTGATCCTCCTTGGATTACTATCAAATCACAGGTCTAGAACTCGGCATAATGGGAAGGGCCTTCAGATTTCTTTTGAAACCAACTTTTTCAACAGACATGTTTCATACACACAAACTTCATATTCATATTTGATACTTCCACATAATTAAATATTCAAAAGGATAGCAGTTAATCTCCAACGCTTGTTTATTAAAACCTTTTCATTTCAATACCTAAAATTATATTGTGCTTAGCTACATTCTTCTATTCACAAATAACATTTAAAAAGCCTTTGGTTTCTAAGTATGTGTGCTTTCTTGGTGTACTGAAATTCATGTGTTGTATCAGATGACCTCAGAGTGTAAAACTGACTTTGGTCTAACAGAACAAAGCCTCCTGGAACCCAAGAGCTTTGATTAAAATATTCTAAAGTCCTATTTCTGTGGATTTTGGTACACAATGCTTTTTTCTAGGGCCTTTACCATTCTATGAGCCCATAAAGTATTCATAAAGCCTTACGTCATTCCTGAGGGTGACCCAGTCTCTTCTTAGAGTGACGCTAGTTAGTTACTTCCAGCTTCCGGCTGAAGGGAATTGAGTTCTTCTAGTCTTGTCCTTCAGCATGTGTGCCCCTATTCCTTCATGTTGGTGCATGTCTGTATCGGTGCAGTGTGTCTCATAGGGGCATACCCTATCTCTTTTGATTTGAGGTACACTCCTAGGCCACAGAGATGTTGCTAAAACAACTCTAAGTAGCATTCAGAGTTGTTTAACTATCCAATTTTTCTTAAAAGTTCTTTACAAGTTATCCTAACCTATATGACTCATATATGAATCTGTTTGCATGGCTGCCTATACAGTTAAGTGGAGGAGCGTGTGCAATTAAAATGGCTATTTAAGATCAGATGTACAGATGGAGGGAACATATGTTGCACTGGAATACTCCCAGATGTGTAAATATGTGTAAGTATTTGTGGTGACAGATGGTACAGCCTCATTCAAACATGCTCAAATGCTGCATGAGGCAGGGCAGGTAGGCAGAGAACTCAGGCGTTAATGTATAGTTCATGGCTGCAAAGTAAACATATAATAGATACATTGCAAAAATTGCCATAAGTTTTGTAACCTGAGTAGGTTTAGACGTAGCTGCAGGAAGCATTGTGTAAAAATGATGTCAGCATGTAAGTCTATGCGTTGCTTCTTTGCACACCTTGAGGGAAAAGGTCTTAGTTTACAGCGCCTGAGCTCAGGGAGTGCACATATTTTTTGGGGAGGTTAAAGATACTGGAGTAGCACATCAGTTTATCATAGAGGGGTGTGGAAGACACTCAAATGGTCTTTAGTTTCATCCTCCCCTCTGCACCTTCCTCGACAGAGCCAGCCTGTTGTTCATGGCTCGCTGCCCTCATCCTCCTCCTTACAGCCTCAGAAGAAAACCACTGTGTTCTGATGGAGGGTAGTTATGCAGCAAATGTTTTGAGTCTCTTTGAACACTGTGTTCTGTTCTTCTCTGTAGTGTTTTTTAAAAAAACATTTTGTCAGTCTAAATTAGCGTTTTAAAAAAACCCAGAGAACTTGTAGAACTGCACCACCCACAGCACTTGTCCTTTCGCCTACATGGTTGGGAGTGGGTGACAGAAGCAGTGGTCTGGGGTTGCTGTGTCAAATGTGAGGAAAAATGGGTTTCACTTGTTAATCTTTCCTCGGTCTTTGCAGCAACGGCCCCCTCCTGGGTGTTTATAGCCAGTCATCTTTCACGTCCCACCTTAAGCTTCCCTCACACTGTTCTATTATAGCTTGTGTTTCTCTGTTGGGGTGTTATTACTGTCTTTTATTTTCGTCTTCCACCTGGCTACATCTGTGTGTCCGACTCTGAAAGCACTTCGTGGCTCGATACGGTGTTTCAATGCATGCTGAGCCCTTATACAATCCTGCCACCGTCTTCTCAGAGCCATGGTGTTAATATAATAGGCTGGTATTGTGCAACGGGACAATAAGCATGCGTCTGGCCAAAATACATCAAACTTGGCTCGCATGGGCTGTGGCTGGTTTGGCGTCAGTGGAAGGTTTTTGTTAGGAGTATATCTGTGCAGAAAATCATGTGCATTTCTTATTATGCCCAGCAGTGGCTCAGTCACTAGGGGCTTGGACTGGGAAACGTAGGGTCGCCGGTTCAAGTCCCCAAACAGAGTATGTACTTTCCATATACTAATATGGAAAGTGGACTGCTACTTAGAGAGGTCCCAGTTCACCTCCTGGGCCCTGCTGTGGTGCCCTTGAGCAAGGCACCGGACACCTCCAATCCCCCCTCCCCATTGCTCCCCGGGCGGTGCACGGTAGCTGCCCACTGCTTCTAGTACTGGGATGGGTTGGGTGTGTGCTCTACTGTGTGCATGTATGTGACAAATAAAGAGGGTTTCATCCTGCGATTCTTATGAAAGTATTTGTATTTGTCATAACATCAGTTACCTAACAACTAGAACTTTAATTTACAATGTTGTAACTGTATGTTGTGTCACCTGCTAAAAGCCATAATTTGCATTGTCACCCTGATAGCGATCTCGAGGGCTGTTTGTTTTGGTGGAGGACAGTACACTCTGTTGAATTATTTAACAGTGTCAGTAAGAATACATTTGGCAACTCATAAATGGCTGAACAAGGCTGAACCTGAATGAGGACATTCATGCAGCAACAAATACAACTGTGTCTAAGATAAATGTGACTGTTATCAAATAGGCAGACCACCCTCTGTGCTGAATCCAGTAAAGTATGCTAACTCCCTGCCTGCACAATACATATTTAATGGTCCCCAATCATGCTATACTTCAACAATATATTGTAGGGCGATATCTATACAAAACATGTATGTGAAGTGTTTTGCTCAAAAGACCAAACAGATCACCCATTGCAGCATGCCTCATAACCCCCCATTTCAGCCCTGTTCCTGAAGTGCTGATTCTGTGACTGTCGCTTTAAATTTGAGCGGACCTGAAGCTGGCCACGCCCCTTTGGAGCGTCATGCAGCTCTCTCCTCTCTGAAGAGAGTTTTCTACCGGAACCTACTGATACACGTTGCGCATTGTTTCTGATACAGCACATAACTTGACATGTTCTTTCTTACTGCTAGACAAACGCCATTATATGCATTATATATACAGCGACTCTAAGTCCCTCCTGCAGACATCCTGCTGAATACACAGACACACAGAGGTGCTGCGGGAAGGGATTATGCTCGCCGACTGTATATTGGGGACGATAGGTTGGGACGTGTCACGTGGGTGGGAAGTGAGTTCACTGTAAAGCCAGCCCACATTTTCCTTATTACGTCATAAGGAAAGCAAATCTGGATCAGCTCGTTTGTACCCCCCTTTTTAGAGATGTGGGTGAGGAGGAAAAGAGAGAGGGTTGTATTTTCTAAGACTTTGTGAGTCTACTTACACACCGGGACACAAAAAATGCATTTTGCATTAGTGGGGACCTTTAAGTGAGAGTCATGCAAATTGTAGAAGCTGTGAAGTATTTATTTATGTTCTGGCAATTTGTGAGGGTCTGTGACACCTGGAGATTTCCACATCTTTATAGAGCAGGTGCACATTAGCATATGCATACATACGATAGCAAAGCAGTGGTGCGTATAACTTCCTCAAACAATGAGAGAAAAGATGCACACTGGATCTCAAAAACAACAAATAGGATCTTATAACGAAGAAAAAAGCATCCTTGTAATAACTGAGCATTTTCCCTCACACGCAACATAGAGGGTGCATTCAGGGAAGTGCTAATGTGTTATGGCGATTGCACTCTTTGGATGAGATCTTTATAAGTGTGCATTAGGCTGCAATTACCTTGGGATTCTGTGGAGAGATCAGCATTATCAGAGC
This sequence comes from Eleginops maclovinus, assembly GCF_036324505.1. Classification (NCBI taxonomy): domain Eukaryota; kingdom Metazoa; phylum Chordata; class Actinopteri; order Perciformes; family Eleginopidae; genus Eleginops; species Eleginops maclovinus. Next base: position 8,493,043 of record NC_086358.1, read on the forward strand.
CATCTACATCCTCCACCTGCTCTGCTGTGAGAGTCTGGGTCAGTTCTCTCTGCAGTGGCGGTGGCGGCTTTTAATTAATTTCAAGACACTTTCTCTTTCATGTCCACACCATGCCATTAATTTATTTTCTTTAACCAGGGGGGCGAAATGGTGGTTTCTCATTATGGGAAACGGCTGCTAAAATGAAATTGCTCTCCTTCCGATCATTTTATTTCTCTTGAAATGTTTGTTTCGTCATTAATCAATCATTTCATCACACCATTTTGTTTGTATTATCATTTTCTGAGCAGAGACGACAGTTACAATTGCACAAACCTCTCCATCCTGCAAATAATTTTCAACTTCTGTTCCAAAAGCGCAATAAGGTTTCTACAAGGTTTTTCCATTCTCAAAAATGAAATTTTACAAAGCAAGTATATGCACCAAAAATACAGTTTTAGCGCTCTCATTCATAAAACACCAGTAGTAATGTTTCATTTAGGAGCATGTGCCTACTATACAGTATTGGTGCTGTGTTTGCATGGTGCTTTCAGGAACCATGACATGCCACTGAATTCCCAATCTGCAGTTTTTCAGAGGAATGTCAACATGACAAGCAGATTTCCCTGTGTATAACACGTGACGCATTCATTTGAAACTCTAATTCCCCACTGTCTCTTAGCACGTCAGACATGGCTGTGAACAAAAAGGCTTCAGCCAGTACAGAGATTTTTAAGACGACCCTCGTACATCAACCTGTGAAGCACTCTAAACTGTTTTTAGACAAGTGCTATGCATATTAAAACAAAAATGATCATAATGATGATAAGGAAATAACCTGGAAATAAATCAATATCAGGTAAAGACTCACCTTCTGGAGTTGCAGGCTGTACTGGAGCCTGGGAGCAGATTTTGACATGAGGCCAGAGGCGTTGACGCTGCAGTCCCTCAGGCTGCGGCTATCAGAGAAATGAGCCTGGAGTTTTTCCCTGTGTCTTCTGCAGACAAAAACAAGAGCAGTGAGAAAGAGGGAATCGTGACAAATACAGACTAGGCTACAATTAAACTGACCATGGGGTTGAACTTCATATTAGCAGTCTGCTGAGGTCAATGTGTTTCCGGTCTTTTCGAGAAAGATTACACACTCTGATAACAGCTTTTGCTTCAATCATTGATTTTTATGACCGACTTGACCTGTGCTTTATACACATTACGTGACAACAATGTTGGTGATTATATTTATTGAACTGCTAGCTTCATTCCTGACACATCATTTGCTCTATGTGTGTAAAAGCAGCAACATAACTCACACACACACACACACACACAACAATCTTAGGGCGATGCTACAATGATCATACAACATGTGTCAAACATTGTTAATGTAAAACTGCCTTGAAAGGTTAAAGAGACTGAGTGGCATTGAACTTGCAACGCACAAGTGGACCTTTTTTTCTCCTGGAGCTGTAACGGTAAAGGTCTGATAGTGTTGAAAAGTGCTGGTTACGAAAATAGCATTAGGAGAGAAGATGTCTTGCACAAGTGAACATTTAATTAAGTCAATGTACCGTGAAACGTCCATTACATGCCTTTGTGGTAATATTCTGAGGAGAGAATAAAAGCAAGACAGAGATTTTTCAGAAATACCTTCAGAGACACCGGCGTTTTGAACTTTACTTTGAAGGGGGAGATTACGTGAAACATTTGTGTCTGGATGTTTTAATGGATATATAATGCCTTCATAATTGAAAGCTGTGAAGTGAACATGTCAAATAGATGGTGCCTGTAAGGTGTTGATTAATCCATTTAATACTGAAGTCTTAGCAGACTGTCTTGCTTCATACAGTAGATAACTGACATTTTTTGTCACAAGCACTGTGTAATGGCTTGCAATCCATTCCATAATTAGCATTCAAATGAACAAACAAAATGGGAGACGGTGGAAGTAAATTGGCATCTTTAAATAAATTCAGTGATTTTTAAATTTACGATTAAACTTTGATTGGATAAACAAATTATTGATGCTTAAGACTCTTGAATTAAATGTTAAATTCCCATTAAATATTTATTCTTAAATACTGGATTGCTACAGTAAGGCTTACTTTTTCCAGATGAAATTACGTTGAAAGAAGCTCATATTAAGAAAGACAATAATGTTGCTGTTGGTTACTAACTACTTAAAAACATTATCTTACAGAGAAAGCAGTAAAGTAAATATTTCCTCGCTTTTCTTGGACATTTCAAGTAAATTTAATCCACCATCATATAATATTTGAGCTTAATACATTATGCTGTATTCAGTATAGTAGTTTTTACTTTATTAAGCAAATGTCATAGTTATCCATGATAATTAGCAACTCATGGTTGAAACTTGGCAAACACCAGCTATGTAGTTGTATGTATTCCCCATTCTGTATCCTGCATAATAACTAAAACATATAACCACTCATATTAAACTTGGCTTTGATTTTCATATATTTTATTGTTTAAAAATGCCTCTTATTGCTACCTCTTCTGTATTGTTGATAAACACTAACAAGAAAGCACTACTGGTTAATCCTGTCAGTGTACTACTGATGCAAAGAACCTTTTTACTCTTTATTAAGGAGCAGAATACACTTAAGTTTATTGCAGGTGAAGCTACACTGTCACAAAACATTCAGGGAAAAGAAATTCAATTTAACAACGACTTGTGTTTGGATAATTTCCGGTACATTTATTCCACTGCTGAGCCAGGACTCTCTGGTCATGCTATCTGACAGAGACTTCTTAGAGCACTCCAGTACTGAAATGAAACCCATTTTTGTTTATCAGGACCAATTTAATCAACACTACATTAACTCCCTTTTTACACTGCCATTACTTTTACTTTGTCTACATTGGTTTCATTTCTTTTCTCTTGCAGTGAGTAATTGACTTTGGCGGGCTGCTTTTGTGCTGCCTGGTACTCCTCTCAGCCAGTTCGGAACGTACACACGGGCTTAGGGTCTAATGCTTTGGGAAGATGGTGTAGCTCCTGCCCTATCTGTGTATCTTGTTTTTTGAAAAGCATTTTGTGACACACCTGCTTGATGAAACCGTTTTCTAAATACATCTTACATGAGTATCCGTCCCAAATGCATCCTACACAATTTGGATTTGATGCCCTGCTAAAACATCCTCTAGCTTACTCACACTTAGAATTTCATCGGGCTCCATGCCATGATAGTAAAGTGCTCTTTCTGCACAGCCAGGGGCATACTCTACTAATGTGGTGCTGGCTGACATCACTCACTTGTTGCGGCGGTAAAGAGCCATACATGCCACTCCAAGAAGACAGATCCCTGAGGCAATGCTGAAGATGGACAGCACCTGCCTCTGGTAAGTGTCACCACTCTCTGTGGAGGAAAAACACAGTTCAGGCCACTGAATTTGTTCTTTGACACAAAGAATATGGGCTGTGATTGATCAGGGAGAAAGAAACAAATCAAGAATGAACATGCTGAGCTCACAACAAATGGCAGATGGACGTACACACATTGCCACATACACACACCAACAATCTGTATTAGCATAAAGCGACCGATGCTGCTGTCAGTAAATGTCAGTGTTTGAGCATGGGATAGGGACAAGGCAGACACAGGCAGGGCTCAGTGACATGTGCTAACTGAAGTGTGATAATCATTTCGTTCTGACAAAACCCAGCAGGCAACCCCGATGGACTGTCTGCACAGCAGGGGCCACCCCGTGCATGTTTGCGCGCATGCATGAACTGTATGTGTGTCAGCATTTCGAAGACTGATGGCGACAGGGAATTAGCAGCAAATGAGTGCTCCCGGAGCTTCTTGTCAGACCCTTGTACATCAGCGGCAGAGGCTTAAGGTCACAGGCAGCTGGGACAAGTAGCAGTTGATCCCAGCAGATATCTGTCTGACAGAGCAATTGAATTGTTGTTCTACACAACTCACAGCGGTTCCTCAAACAGAGGGTGGAGGCAGTGCATTCAATTACTTGTGAAAATACATGGTAAAGTAGTCAAATTAATCACAAAAATGTAGGTTTTAAACCCATCCAATGTGGAGAGTTGGAGGAACCTCTCTGTCCCACTGACATTCATGACCTCATCACAATAAAACTGAAATCTGTAGGTGACTGTGCAAAAGTATGGTGCGGAAGATTGGTTTCCGTTTGTAGGCCAGTAGGCAATCACGGTTGAGCAAGCTGTGCATGAATGCAGGTACATATTCTTTGTGAAGGAGGAACGCTTTTGCCGAAATGCAATCTCAAGACCTGTTGGATATTGGTTTTGGTTTTAGCAGAAATAATATTCTAACTGTGTGTAAAACTGGCTAATGGTGAAAAAACTCGGTATACACTTCGTCTTTAAACTCAAACTCTATTCTACTGCTCAAGTTGCTTAAAAATCAATAGTTTGGATGCATGAAAGAGGAAGTTTGAGCCTGGATGTCCGTTGGCTACATGTAAACCTCAGAAAAACCGGGGAAGTCCCCCAATCAAGCCTAGATGGTAACATTTGATTTGCGAAACTGCAAAGAATATTGCTGTATTCAGTTCCTAGCGATCAATGGGAGTTTCACAAATCAAGGGTTACGATTCAAACTCGACTGATGCCTGCAGGGGCTCAACCGTCGCGGAAGGGTGGAGAGATTGTTCATGACCTTCAACGCAACCTTCTGTGACATTACTCATTCAATCATAAACAATAACCCCCCCTGTGTCTGATCTGTACACCTTCACAACTGCAGGGTGAAGTGCAGAAAACATCCCCACAACCTGTTCATGACCTTTTAAGGGCCTGTCTGTGGCTTTTGAAGCTGTCAACACAGAACTGTCCAGGGAGGTCTTCTTCATCCTTGCTTGTCTACCCTTTGTTTATCCACTTCGTCAAATTCTTTTTTTTTTAAGGGACATTTGGAGAGCTTCCTGTGTCCAAAACAGACACTGGAGTGCAACCAAGTGTCTTTCCTTTTTTTCCTCTGCATTACAGAACATCAGTGCTGCATCGACACATTCATGGGGTAGTATGGTGGAAGCTTTTTAATATTAGAACACTTCTGGCAAGATAGCATCTGAAAACATCCTGGAGATACAATATGATGAGAAATAGATATATACATCAGAAGTTCAAACTGCCCACTCAGCTCTTGTGGAAAGGAGCCAGGATGGCTTGGAATTACAGTTGGAGTGACTTTAAAGAAAGGGTGCAAGCGTGGCCAGCTGTGACCCTCTATTGCTTATTTAAACTGGTAATGTAACTAACATTGGGTTGGGAGTAATATTTATTTATTTATTTTTTGGGTTGTTTTTGTTGGCAATTTGTGTTGTTATAAACTAATTTAGTTATTTATTTATTAACATTTTATTTGTTAATTTATTACAATTACCATTTAAGTTAATTAAACCACAAACTAATACTAAAAAAATGACAGAATTAAAGATAAATAGTATATTAATATGAAAGCACTCAAACATCCTTACATATATCTGAAGATATTGAATGATTGAACATAATAAGACTGGCCCATGATATCAGCACTTGAATACATTTGTCAGGCTCTATTGTAGATAATAAGACATACCACTTTACATATCTGTCACTTATATTACAATACTTCTAAGTGGGCGAGCTGTCAACAAGTTCCTGACTTGCAGATTCTTGTCCCAATCTGCATTTTTTTTACTATAGAGAAAGCAGTGAATGTGTTCAAGCTGCACTTTACAAATGAACAGCAGAAGTTGCCTGTGTTCTTTGTTTACAAGCAATGTGTCACTTGTATAGCTGTGCCCCCGTAAACCCTCCAGCCTCTAACCATCAGTGAAATAGCCTCTTGACGTTTCCATCTTTGAAATATATAGGAAATATCTTCCCCTGCTGCAGCATCATCTGTGCTCATCCGAGACACCACCTGAGACGAGCCTCTGTCTTTTATTAGAAAGATGAAATAGGCCTTTTTTTAATCTGAGCATAAAAACAGCTGTCTACAAAGCTGTGCTGAATGGCTGTAAGGACCAACCAACATGCAGTCTGTGCATAAAACCATTAAAGGCCTTTCATGCCTGGTGCCCACAAGGCATTCTTGAAATTAGATGCAAGAGCGTGTTGGGAGACGGAACAAACTGAACAGCCTCAGTTATATTGGCTAAGCCATGTCATATTGACACGAGGACAACACAATCCCATATGGCCACCTATTTTATAGCAAGCACTCTACACACCACCAGAAATAACTGCTATACTGTAATGAGGAACATGCTTAAGTATCCATGACAAAATGTGGTATTTGGCCTGAAATACATTAGGGCACTCTACTCCAGAATCAGGGGTGAAAAAATGCAAGGAAATCAAAAGACAAGATCATATTTTGTGCACTCAATCCCACTCCAAACAGAGCTTTGCTATATTTTCACTGATTGTCTGAGACGATCCTATGTTAGACTTGAAAAAAAGGCTGACTACAACAGATTTGAAGAGTGTCATTGCTAAGGCAGAAAAAAATAATGGAACACAATGAATACGTGAAAACACACAAAGCTTTTAAGAACCCCCAAAGAATACACTGCCTGCACTTCTGTCTGTCATCTGTGCAGGTATCAATCGATCAGTCCGGTTCTCATTTTATCAAATGCATCCACCCACCTGCTGCAGCATTCTGGACTAATTTAGTCCCCGAGATTAAAATCACTGAACTGAGTAATGCTGTGCGCAGGGCAGGCTTCTTCCTTTCAAAGCGCCTTCTAATTCCTGGAGCAAGTGTGTGACGTGATGGCGGTGTATGAAGCTGTGTTAATGGAAAACTTCACAGCTTGCAAATGTTTGTTATCATGTATACATAAAAGGAAGCTAGAGAGCATGGAAAAGACCGAAAAGATAAAGTGGAAAACGGTACGAGTGCGGTGGATGCTGTGTGTGTGTGTGTGTGTGTGTGTGTGTGTGTGTGTGTGTGTGCGTGCGTGCGCGCGTGTGTGTGTGTGGGGGGGGGGCACTGTTCTTTCTTGAGAAAGAACAGTGCCATTATTAGAGATAGAGGGAATAATGATTTGTTAACTCCCCGGAGGGTTAAAAAGGTACCTGAAGGAATATTGAATTACAAACGGGTTTAAACATTGTTTCCATTGCCTTTTAATCCATTAAGACAATTACTCAGAATTTGCATTGGCTTTTCAAATATCTTGCTAAACAGATCTAACATTTGCTGCTAAACTGACTTTACATACGTGTGGCAGGCAAGTGGCCACACATTCATACATGAACAGCCGCGGTGTGTCTTATTTGCTCCCCCTTCATTACATCACTCGTCTCTAACCGCACTGTTCTTCATTCAGACAGAATACACCTAATTCACCACCACGGTGTTTCCATGGCGACTAGCCTGCATTAATTTCCCAAGGTGAGTGGCCTTGTTGTGCGGGATTGTGTGTTTTGTATGTGGTGTTTTACAGACGTACGGCACATTAACAATTGAGTACTCCACATAGACGGTGTAAAGTTGTCTTACCCATGAACTCAATCCCAAGTTCATCCGCTGTTCCATTCAAGGCCAGGCAGCATGAGGAAAGGGAGGGAACGGGTACAAAAAGGCAGAGAGAAGGGAGAGAGAGAGAGAGAGATGGGAGAATAAAACAGTTACAACATGATGCGCCTCAGAATTCACCTTAGGGATCGACCCATGCTGCAACTAGAACATAAAGTTGGTTTGACGCTTTTCTCTCACATGTCTCTCCCTTGTGCACCAGGTAATAAGCCAGCCAGCCCCAAAAGCTTGGTATGCTTCCTGCGATACACTCTTAGTCTACAATGGCTTTGAAAACAACACAGATAAAGGGGCTGAGAGGATTAGAAGAAGGATCATGAAAGTCAAATTAAAAAAAATGACATATATAGCTTTTTGTCACTGACGTTGCCTTGCACAGGGCGGTTGTATTGATTCACGCCCGAGGCACGGCAGTAATTGTGCTCCTCTGTCTCCAAGCATAGCTTCTCAATATTCACAAGCTGGTTGCTTTAAGATGCGCCGCACCAACACAGACGTTCACATGCGTCGCACCAATAGGCATACAGTGCATTGCGCTCTGTCTGTATGTTTTTGTCTCACACATACACCCTCTCTCACACTCACAGACACACACATAGCCTTTTTTCATGCAGTTAAGTCTTTCCTCCCAATCCCAGTTCTGGGGAAACAGATAAAAAGGAGCCCTCGTGTTCCTTCCATTCTGACAGTGCCCCTTTTTCATGTCACTGTAATGTAATCTCATTTAAATTAAAATGAAACCCTCACTAGTAATTGCTTTTTCTGACAGAGGTGGTCTGAGTTTGAAATAGAATGTGGCTTGCCAAGCTCCTGACAGATTATGTAGTGGGCACTCTCTAAAAAAAAAAAAAGAAAAGAGGCTAACACAGAATAAAAAATAAAAAATTAACATCTGTTCTCGGATGCATTTTGATTGTACCAAAGGAAAATCTGTCAGTGCTGTGGCTTTGTGAGTTTGGGGAAAATAAAACCCCCCTTGAGATTGGAGTGGGGTTAAAAAAAGCACACAAACATTTGGATGAATGGAGCATAATCACTTCACAAAGTTATCTCCCTATCTAATAAGTGGTATAATTTAAGGACAAAGAACATTTGAATGTAAATGATAACAGTTTATATACAGTTTCTGTAAAGGTTCCAATATTACATTCATTTAAAAGCCAAGATTTTACTTTACTCTATGGCTGCATTCCTGACAAGAACGACATCACCAAGAAAAAAGCCTGCATAAAATGTCTGAAAACCCCAAATAATTATTCCATTAACAAATTAATTAACATTTGTATTTAAATAGAAACTAGGTGTCATCATGTTTTTACTCATTATAGTGTCGCTTTATAATCTCCATATTCATCCCCTGCAGTCTCAAGGGTTATTTAACACGTGTCAGCATTTATTAGACGCGAGTCATAACCAGTCTGAAAACAATTCATATACGAAAGATTAAAAAAGTGAAGAGGCAGTGAACTCTGGCCCGGGGACCTTATTCCTCTTGCCATGAGGAATTTAAAGATATAACGGCATGATTAGGATATGGTCCACACAAAGCACTGTAGAACAAACACTTGGCAGGGCCCAAGAAGTGAATGCAGTATCTCATTGATGTTGCCTGATCTGTATTATCCATTCAAGCCTTTCTCTGTGATTGCCCATGGCAACAGCCAACACTTTCCCTCTCTACATCGCCCTGACTGTCACATCCTGTGCAGATGATGTCATTGCAACACTGATACAGATCCCTCGCTCTGGCATCGCCTTGTCTGGAGACATTTGCCAATCATAATACATGCAGGCTCCCAATCCGTCGCACTGGCAACTCAAAGCACCCCCGAGAATCACTTAAGTTCTAGTGGAAGCCTAGAGAAAGCTTGGAGAATACCTGCGCATCATGTCAGATGCTCTTGGCCCGATTAAGAGGCAGAAATCTGGCGGGTGGGAGAGACAATGGCAGCCGTGAATCAAATCCTTAATCCCCTCCTTCATTTGGGTGAGCAACACTGGGGAGCCAAAGTGTGTGTGTGTGTGTGTGTGTGTGTGTGTGTGTGTGTGTGTGTGTGTGTGTGTGTGAGCTCAATATCCTGTGTAGCTACTTACACCAGACCTAATATCTACCGGAGATATATAGTTCAAATTAGAAGCTTGACTTCTTCCTCTTTGTAAGTCAGCTAGGTAAAACCAAAAGCCGGCTCACCTCCCTCCCACTCCATCACCTTTGTAGTCTCAGATGTGCAACTTGCTCCACTGAACACCATTAATGGCATGCCCCAAACTCTTTCAAAGTATGAGGAGGAACTCATTCAGTTTTTTCTTTTATACCAGATATAGACTAAAATGCAGCCTTCCTACACTTACATGTCTCTAATAAAAAACCTTGCGACCTTCACCACTGTGCGCCAATGACTCAAACCCCAGCTCTTTCTATCCACCTCATTTCCGAGTTCACAGCAGTGCAGCTGGAGTACCTGACAGGGAGTCTCTTTGTCCTTTTGTCCCCGGGGCTTTTGAGATGTGCGCAACAGACCCCGCTTCTCTTTCTACCTCTGTAAGGATGTGTGTATGATGGAGTGGCACTGTGTGGACGGCTCTCTTTAGGCGCTGCTTTGCGGGTAGTCAATACCAAGACCAAGCATGGGAGCGGATGTATGATTTTTGACTGTGACGTGCACAAGGATTGATTTCAGAAAAGAAGAATGAAAGGTTAAAAGAGAATAGTTTGCGTGGCACATACAAATATTCATCATTTTCTCATGTGAGATGCATGTCTAAAGCTTCAAATCTAGAACACATTTCCATTGAACTGAGTTTCACTGGAACTTATCCACTTGTAGTTGTGTGCATGTATGTGTGTATGTTATTATATGATTTGGTTTGAGGAAGCAGGATAATCCTCAAAACCCTTGGTAATCTGGGTAAATTTTAGATTACTCTGTATCAACAGAGATCAAAATAGGCTACATTCCTCTCTCAAATCTTCCAGGGCACATTTATCTCTGTTGGTGATTAAACGATTGTGGCCAAAACACAGGCAAACAGGTGCGTCCATGCAGGTCTGTCACAAGGCACTTTGTTTCCTGCCTTGTATTATTCATTTTGGAGGTGTGCTCCTGACACACAGTTGCTACTGACAATGTCAAAACATCTTCTGAAAATGTATATTTTTTATACACATTTCATAAATATTGTATGTTAATATGCTGTTCACTAATCTGTTATCTTAATTTATCCAGCAATTGATTCGTATTAATAACTATATACTATTAAGATGAATGCGTTGTATTATGAATTACTATTACATGCATACAGTATACCTTGAACTAACAGAAAGAGAACACCCAGCTTACAAGCCGGTCCTTGAGCAAAACTACTGGGCTTTTGTAATGCAAACAAGTGAAAGAAGGAAACTGAACTTTTACAGAGAAAAAGTACATGTTAGATTTGTATTTGGCCTCCAAGCTACCAAGTCCTTCAGTTATATGAAAACAAAAGCTAATAACCATAACTGAAGATTTTAGAAGGTCTATTTGTGATTTCCGTGGGATTTTAATATTCAGGAACTGTCTGGCAAGGCTGCACTTGACGTCATATGATATTGTTTATTCTCAGGATTTATATATAGCTATAAGGAGGGGGGGGGGGGCTAATGTTGATTCTGGGAAGTATTTTGGGAGAGCTTCCTGTAGCACCCAAGTAAAGGCAATCTTATTCAAGATGTCTTCATTTGTAACAGAACATAAACAGCAATATTTTTGTTCAGGTTACTGAATAGTTTAACAATAGGCATTTTGAAAAGGATCAAAAAATCCATCTGGAATGTAAGAATGACTCTTTGGTTCATTCATTTACAGCTTTTAGGCATTGAACCTGTGACCCGGGGCTGCTTAAGGATTAAAGCTTTGTTTTAAAAGGGGTCATAAGACACATTTTGGAATTTGTTCCGTTAAACTACTCTGCATACAACACAAGAGCAGCAACACTGCAACTCTGGCTTTGCAGCTTAGGAGTTAAAGCTTCCACTTTGAGTTTCCTACCCTTAAAGTGTTTTCCCCTCACGCTGATCAAACTGTTTTATGCTTCGCCATCCCTGAAACGCAGTTTTTTTTGTCATCTGAAAGGTCTATTGTATGTTTAATCCACTGACAAAATCCATCCTGGATGTTGCAATGGGGATATTTTTACCCTTCAACCCTCTTCTATATTTTGCCCTTTTAGGCTCAGTGTATTATACCCTTTAAAAAAGAAAATGAAATTGTTCTTTAATTGTCTTGTAACGTATTGTATATGTTTCTTTGGGTGTCTATGTTTGGGCAAAACATAATTTGATTCAGCCTATCTCAAAAGGCAATATAAAAATCTTCCCTTCTGGACACGCATGAAAATGGATGCCTGCCTATAGAAGATAAAATAAATCCAGAAAACTAGCTGCCATGAGGGAGAGGAAACATGCTCCATGTCAATGGCCTGTGACCCCATTACTGGACTCTCAGTGGGTCTGGTGGCATCACACAGAAGGAAGTAGGAGTTAAGTTTTCTCTCCGACTCTCTGTGCGGAGAAGTCGAGTCACTCCATAAAACACGGCACATTTGTAAAGCCACCGTCTCATGGGAAAGGCTCTGGGCCTCTAATTTCTCTTCCTTGTACCTCTGACTTTTTTTTTTAAAACTACACTACACAGCTGTCATGGGAATTTAAAGACTCCAGGGTAAGTGTTTCTCATGAGCAATTGGAAACTGAAAACTTCCCTTCCTTGTAGCTAGACTTAATCAAGATTAAAGATGGCAGTCTTTATGCACAGGGTTTAATATAACTATCTGCATGGTAGAACTGTTCTTAATCAGCCAATAAAGAAAGCAAGTGTTTTGAAGCACATAATAACCATGTCTCTAAATAATATTCTTTATTTCTCTAATAAAAAATAAAAATAATCGATGTGTAACCAACTGCTGTGAAAAAAGGACATAAAATGGAAATATAAAGCCTAAAATAATTCAAACTAAAGCTGAGAATATTTTTGTTTTGGTGGTTTTGGTGATAGCATTATAAACTCATACAGCTTTGTAGCTTTCTGTAGTCTAAATTGATGTGAGCTAGTTTTTTTAAGGGATAGGGTTAAGTGGCTCTAAAAATTGGGCAAAGAATGTTAAATCTATGGCTGTTTTTTTTGTTGCATTTTTTGCATTTACCTTTGGAAAATCCCTGAAACTTAAGCTTTTCAATTATAACAATATCATCAAATGAAACAATCCTCTAAACTTCAGACCACTTCAGCATTACCATTTTCTCTTAGGTATGTCTTTGAGTTAAATGTTTTCTCGTTTCTTTTATTGTATTCTATAAACTACTCACAATTTATCTCTGTGTTGCATTTCAACAAACACTGGACTGGCTGCCATACAGGTAGAGATACATATTTAAGAAAAATTGTGGAGTGGTCTCTTAATTTTTTCCGGAGCTGTATGATTTTTATTTTTGAGCTGTTTTATGATTAAAAAATGAGTTGACATTAGGGAACTGAGAGGAAAAAGGGGGAGAGCGATCAGGAGCAACATGCAAAAAGGTCCCCGGTTGTGTTTGAACCGGGTATTTTGTCTTTATGGTTGGTGCCTTAACCCCTATTCCCCCAGGGTGCCGGTGTGTTGTACACTTGATTTATATTTATCTTGTTGAGTAACACAACACATTCAGATATTTGTTCGCAGGCATGTAACATGTTCTTGTTATATCTGTTCTCATGTCACAGATCAATATACTGTAGAATAATAACATAGAAAGGAAAGCGTACTTGGGTCTGACAAGATGGCATCCGTCTTGGGTACAAATTGGTCACAGCGCAGTCCATGGTAGCCCTCCTTACACCTGCGAGAGGGTGAGGAAAAAGAACAAGATTAGAAGTTGGACAAACCAAGCAAAAAGTACATCATGAAGAGACTTTCAGATAAGGAAAGTTGAGAGGGGGAGAACCTAGTATGGGAATGAACGGAGGGCTCAAAGTGGAGTGCTAGCTGAGGACAGAGGTGGTAGAGGGAGATACACAGAAACTGTCGAGAGGGGTGGGTTGAGAAGAAAAAGAAAGGAAGGAGAACATAGTTGGGCAGGCCTATAAGCAGCGCCTGCAGCCTCACTGATAGCACTTGACTGACAGGAATGCCAGGTCCCCGTGGAAGAAACGGGGTTCTGGGATGGGGAGTACTTGGCGTGATGAAGACCTCTGAAGATCTACAGTGGAAGGGAAGCTGCCATAGCTGTGACACTCACATAAACAACGTCTTGGCACGGTCCAGATATTTGCTTTCATCACCAACTAAACATCCCAAGACTGTTAATGCCTGCAGATCCCTCAGCAACTGTCATGAATATATCCACCGAAAGTATGCAATATCGCAGCAAAACCCTTATCGTTATACATTATTATACATTTATCATTCGTATTAATGAATTTAACAATCCTGTGTGAACCGCTCCTGTCAGAATAAAACTTTTTTTTTTTACAAAACGTTGCTGCAAAAATCAGGTCAGAAATATAAAGTTTTGGAGTTGCCCCTCTGCACTCAGCCCTAGTTTGGCACAATCCTCAACAGTTTCTATTTCAAAGAGGACTCAGGCATTTTTTATTCCGATCTTCAATAGTGGCCATACTGTGAGAACATTCAGTGGGCTGATCCATCCCTCTGCTGTTTCACGGCTTAGGGGAGACAATTGGGGGATTTGCTTTGATGTGACTGTTTCAACATTAACTTGTTCATGAGTGAGCGATATGTCAGACTTGTCTATATTTTCTCCATTTCATCAGTCGATGACATATTATAGGTAAACTGCAAGGATTTACGCTCGCAACATTATCCGTCAATATCTGTCCGCCGCATTTCCACTGGTGTCACCGATCACACATACACTACAATGTTTTGGATGAGTGACAGGCAGAAGCGGACCATTCGGTCACACTCAGCTCAGCTCGACCTGATAGCCCGAAGAAAAATAAAAAAATACATCACTGCCAGCAACAACAGAGCCATGTAAAACAAACTGAGCAGCTGTGGAGATCAGAAGTTGTAGGTAAGGCCTGTGATAAGAGTGACAACTGTGATAGACTGTCACCATTCGTTGTTTTATATCTCAAGCTGCAGCTTCCATTTGTTCAGCGTGTCTCAGCCCAATATGTGCCCTTCTTATCCATCCTCTTTCCGCTATAATGCAGTATGGAGCTGCGCAATTGATGAAAATAAATCGATATACAAACGGTATGTGGTCCTCTTATTTCACGCTGGCTCAAAGCTGAGGGTAGTGGTATTGCCCAGCGTCTGCTTTTTCAGTGGGTGACAATTTTTTTGCCGTTTGCGGCTTGTTTGACGATTTCATGGCTCAAAAGGAAAATGTTAGGTTGCACTCTGCAATATTGTTACTTGTTTCGCGTAAAATTGCACTTAAATGTCCACCAACAGAGATCCCTTCTTTGCACAAGATTCAAAAATAATTTACTTTGGTCTAACTTGCTTTGATTGAACTTGTGGCCACTTGAAACCCCAGAAACCATCGAACTCAACACATTGGATTTCTGGAATTCTGATATTTACTGTAATCATATTTGCTCTTCATCAGTAGGCAAATGGATGAAAGATGATGTAATCACCCTTGTCAGAAAAATGAACAAAAATTCATGCCCCTTTTTAAACCAAAAGTTCCAACTCCATCCCTTAGTAGTAGAAGAGAACGTGCCGCGGAGTTCTTTAGTTGCATGTTAGTCCGCCTGACCCATCGATCCTTTATTTGACTGGGGCTTATGCATGTTAGAATCTATAGCCCCAACCATGGTTCTGATATTCCTCCTAGCTGTTTATTGATAAATCCATAGCGCTGTCTGAGGTGCTGAAGAAGCAGTGGGATTTATAAGTGTGACTTTTTCTCTCAGTAGCTCTAAAGAAACCAAGAGTGTACTGAATATATATATATATCCTTTATTTAACCAGGTAAAAGTCTCATTGAGATTAAAGTCTCTTTTTCAAGTGGCCAAAAAAGCTGAATGAACAATGTTATAACAAATAAGTAATCCCTTTCTCTCCCTGCACACATGGAGAAAAAAAATACTGATAACAGTTGCTTTAAAAGGCATACAATGAAAATGTCAAAATGCCTTTCATGGTGATCAGCACTGCTGTAAAGCTGCAGGGCGTGATCGTTGGAACGATCATTTTGTGTTATGTGGCAGTAAAAATCTCTCTAACTGCACCTTTAAATGGTGGGAATCATTACCGTTCAACTGATGTGTGAAAAATCTCCTTGAAACAAACCCTTTAAATCTTAAACTTCAAACAATTTATGTTATTTAATTTCCAAAGTAATAAGCAAAACCAACAAAAGCCTCTGTATTTCTCCGCTCAGGCGAGAAAAGAAGGGCATTAAGAACTAGATTGTTTCCTGTCATTGTCTCTCACAAAGCCAGACTTACATTGCCTGAAAAAGATGACAAATTCAGTCACCTGTAACTTTATTTCACACAGACATAAAAACACCTTATTTTGTTGTGTTGACCTATAGAGAAGTTAACAGTGCTACTAACAGAGCAATCAGTTGGACTAATTCTGCTTCCTGGAGATATTTTGAACAGTGCTCCTTAGTAGTACAGATATGTTGGGCGTCAAATTGAAGAATTCATTGTTGGCAAAACGTACGTTATTGTAATGCGGATGATAGTTCATGTATTCATACAGTATATTGCCTGGCTCTTAATAACTGTGCAATTGTGAGCCAGAACTGATTTGCTGAATAATTTCCATAATACAGTGAAGTACAATAAAAATGTGAGAAGAATAGAATCTAATGGATTATTTTGGTCATTGTTTGTGATGCAAGCTTCCAAGTCATAGGCCAATATGGTTAAAGTGATCTGATATAAATGCTTTGAGAACACTAGGATCCAAATATCCATTTTAAAATCATCGTTATTAACCAAGGAGGAAAATCAAACTGAACATTTTACATGGAAATGACTAATGCAATATCAGATTAAACACCTAGTAAAAACGGTCTCTGTATGATAAAGTAATAGCTGGTTTATCAATAAGATAGTATCCCAGGAGAATCTGGACTTTTCACACATTTATTCTTATTGTTATGTACAATGTCAACCTCTTGTTAGTTCTCAAATGCAGATCACAGGGAACCTACACATCTAATTTCTTTCTTTTGGTATAAAATAAAAGCACTGTCCCTTTTTGTAGATGTCGCCAGTCAGATTTAAACAGCCAAACATGTTATGTGAAAAATCAGGGAGGAGCACAAGGCACCCTTTCAGATTTCAAGGGTAAATCGTGCCTCCCCTCCCATTGCTGGGCTCTGTCGCCCTACATCGCACCTTTTATCCCTGGGTGTGAGCTGAGACTCCTTTTTAGTATTCCGAAACACGAACCCAGAGGCAAAATGCCTGTCTGGCTATCTGTTTACGTCTGGGCTTGCTTTCTGTTTGTCTATATCTCCATCTCTCCCCTCCTGCTGCCTTTGTAGCACTGTGAAACAAGCTCAGCATCCCTCAATGAGATGCAAACAATGCTTTGTAAATGTGTTTGAGTGAACATGGCGTCGGAAGGATGATAAACAATGTTAGATAATGACGCACTTTGAGTATGTGTGTTGAGTGTCTATTTTCCAATGAGAGAAATGGTGGAACAAGAGCTTGTATTAATTCATGTGTGCGTTGGAGAGTTCCCTCATTGATGGAATTATTCAAAGATAACCCAGATGTGTGTGGTAATCAGGACACATGCGACAGCTTCCTTTAAGAAGTTTACATTCAGCAGATGCTGTTTGAATGAGCAGAACCTATAGACTTGGGGCTAATGACCTACTGCTTTAGCGCCGTCCCTGACTACCCAGCTGCCTTTGACACATGTTCGAGTCACCGAGAAAACACACCTCTGATGTCTGGAGGATGATGGAGGGGAGGGCAGCAGTGCCTCATAACTAATCACCACCCTGCCTGTTAATTAGCGTGACTAAAAATGGAGAAAAGTGTGAGTGCAAGGGGAGGGGCGGGTTTTTCAAGGAGGAAAGAAGGAAGGGAAAGTGTTCATGTCAACCTAACTTTTCATTTAATATCTAACGCCCATGCAATTAGCTTCCACATGTCCTGTAAAGAACTCCATATGAGCCATTAATACTGTAGAAGAGGTAAAGTATGATAGTGTCTTTAGTGAGAATCACTTCAAGATTTTTGAGCACTAGATGA
The DNA here is from genome assembly GCF_036324505.1 of Eleginops maclovinus. NCBI lineage: Eukaryota > Metazoa > Chordata > Actinopteri > Perciformes > Eleginopidae > Eleginops > Eleginops maclovinus. The sequence goes on from NC_086358.1 coordinate 8,510,771, forward strand.
ACTTAGGCTAGGTTTTGGATGCATCCTAGTGGCCATTGATAATTGTATCCAGAAATATTGTAAGATGGATTCAAAATGTGATTAAACCCTCACACTTTGTAATCGAGTACATTGCTTATAATTTAATGTAATGTTGAATTGCACACTGACATTAGTCCTGTGTTAATCTAGATGTGTTTTGGGTAATTTGTGCTTTTAAGAGTCGAGAAAAACACTGTTTGCATGTGTTCTGGTCAATATCTTTAAACTCTTTTTTTCTTTCTTTCTGTAGTTTAACAAAAGGAATATAAATTGCACTATTTATATCACACAACTGTGAGTTTTATGTAATCAGTCAAATTCAACAGATATTGGTTTTAAAGTGTCTATATTCCGAACTACAGTAAGCTGAAAACATGTATTCTATTATAATGGAGTCAGATCGTTTTCTAAAGAGTTGAGTAGCTTTGATAAGAACTTTTGGCACCCCGTCGAGTTCAACATTATTATAATGAAACCTAAAAAAGAAACGGGTGAGTGCAGTCATAGCCCCACTCTCAGTATAAAAAGCTTTCCGACAGCACGTCTTGATTTATCTGGGCTATATGACTAGGCTTCATAACCAAGGCTGGCTAACCCTGAACTGCAGGAAATTGCTATAAACAGCTTGTTAGCTCAGCTTGCCAAAATGTAATCCTGGAAAAAAACAACTGACTTAGTAATACTGACTAAAGAAACTGCATGCTACTTAAGCTTGGCAATCGCTGTAATGTAAACATGATGATTGGGAAGTTAACAGAAAGTATCCACAAATGATTTGAAACGCAGATAATGTTGGACTGGATCCACTTTCCCTTAATTACCTGACTTCTTGGAAATGACTTTCTTCAGTCTCAGTATCAAAGGCAATCATAATTTGGCAGAGGGGTTCCTGCCACACTCAATAGACACATTCTTCACACTGCACCAAGCCTATTGAATCACCTGCCACATCTCATATTGCAAACCAACTGGTGCAGTTGATGATGTTAAGTATTACTGAATTGGGCGTTACCCCTAATTTCCATAATTTGACCTACAAGTCGTGCATAATAAAATCAAGATTTGCATATGCATGGGACGCACAGATGCACTTCGGTATAATGTTAATTGCTAAATATTGAAATACATTATTGAAATGGTTCCCTGTGTGTGGAATGTGTATACTGTGGTTTTTTAATTTGCTCATTTTTGACAAAGCACCTGCTGCAGTCCATGATATCCATCTATTTTCCTCCAGTTTTATAAATACGGCATAAGAAAAGGCTGAGGGCATGCAGTTGATTTAAGCTGCATTCTCTTTCTACCGCAGCCTAATTTTCACCACTGGGAAGGTTGGGATGTCTAACTGAAATCCATTTTTTAAGAGCAGAAAAAAATGTAGACCCCCAGTGATCTAATTTCTTTTATAATAAGAAGCATGCACACAAACATATCACACCCATCACACATACACACATGCACGCACACCCATCGCACATACACATGCTTTCACTCCCACACATGCATCTCTGCTCACTCTCAATATCAAACACTAATCAGAGGCTGACATTTCTCTCATTGTGATTGATGGTGTACGAGGGGAGACTAGGCTATGAGTTGGCTGCAATCTGCTTAGATTGTTCCATAGTTTAAAAAAACAAACATGATACAAGGCCAAACAGCCTACAATAAAGACAGTCTTCTCCCGTTATCGCACAAACCATACATATCTCTATCTGTCTTTTGCAGCAGTGCAACCGGGAAGGTACGCGGACATGAATTACACCATGAGCGAATGTGATGGATGTCGACCACTTCGTAAGAGCTGTTTACTTACAAGAATGATATGCGGCTGCCAGGATGTGAATGTGTTCAAAAGTTTAATGCTATATAGAGAAGAGGCCGAAAAAGAGGTAAAGTTATCTGTTAAAGAGCGGCTTTGCTTTCTATGAATTACAGAGACTGTGTAGATACAAACATAATGCGTGCCTAGCAGTTAAATAATTGGCATCATAAATTTAGGTAGACTTAATTACTTTGACGTCAAAACAGAGCATTAATAAAGCCATTTCATTTGCTGGGGACATGAAATGCGTGATGTATGATAAATATAAGGCTACAACACTGTGATTAAAATCTAGATTGTCAGTCAAGCAACTGTTTGTCTCAGATATTGCACTTGCTAACTCAACTACAGTTAATTACAGCTTCATTAGGGTTGTGACTAATGAGCCACTTTACTGTTATAGTAAATACTTTCTGAATAAAGTGAAGTAAGGTCATACTGTCTTAAAGTTTCACAGCTTTTTGGATATTATCCTGAAAACGTTTTGCCGGTGAATAGTATTTACAGCACATTGCATTTTCTTGAGCTGTACCCTGGCATAATAACTGCTGCAATGTCCCCATTTTGCTGCAGGGATCATTACATTTTCATCAGCTAAGACAGTAAACAAGGCTGCTGCAGCCTGTACATTCATCAAGATAAACACACACTTACGCAGCCTCACGATCAAATGTCATTGAAGTAACCAGCAAAACCAATACAATATTTTGGCCGCATGGCACAAGAGAGCAACACAGCACACAATGTTCTGGTCTGGTGTTCCCTATCTAAAATGCTCCAAGTACTCATTAAGCTCTTGAAGGATGAAGACGTCCCGGCTCGTATGCCATGCACATCAGCTGGGTTGGATGGGAAATCTCGGAGCTGGCACAGTATCACGCAGGAGTGCACACTACATCATGACGGTGCTCCCAAGCTGCGAGTCTGTAACAGGTGCTGTTTCAAAGGCCTAGAGATAACAGAGGGGAAGGAAAAGGGGTGAGAGGAGGGACACGGTGAGAGAGGGGCTGGGAGGGATCCTGCTGAAGGCAATGTATTCCACTTCATCTTCAGATATTTCTTTACCTTTTTTCCCGGGTGTGTGTAGGTGCGTGCATGGGTGCGTGGTCGCACAATTGCAAAAATATACTGGCGTTTCTATTATGTTTAAGCTCTCGAAAAATAAAGATGAATTTTACCAGCAGTCAGTATAGGTTAAATATTCATACGATTTGCAATTCCAGTGCTGAATAACACTAGACATGTGCATTGTGTATTATTAACCTCTGCAAACAACCTTATGGCTTCCCTCCATCTATTGTTTAATTATTTAGAAATGGGCTGCTCAAGTACTTTCATACTGGACTAAAAGAAAACAAACATAGAAATGTCCTTAATGTCTTATCTGTAAACATAAGCACAAAGCCCCTCATAGGGGGGGATAACATTATCATCAATCAGCTCTGTTTGTGGTGATCATCTGGCATGTTTGCAGAGGACTCGCTAAACATCATCAATTAGTTTGGATCTCGTAAGAGAGCCATACAGCAAAAAGAATCAACAGTTCTTGTTCTGCAGTGAAAGACATTTAGATAACCAGCTAATACTGCAGCTGTGTTGTCATTTGCACCAGGTTTCTGTCAACAATATTATATGAGTCATGTCCCATAGTCATGAGCGATATCTCCAGGGGCTACCATAAAAATAAGAATCTTTTAAGAGCACATTTAGTTTTGGATTCCCCAATTTTGTCTGTAATCACTCTCATCAAAACGCAGTTGTTGTACATGTCTATTGTTATGCTTCTGTGTTTCAAAAGAATAACTCATCCACAAAAATGAGCATTTGTATGCCACTCACTCAACCTATTTCACCTGTAATTTTAAAAAGAAATAAGGTTCTTCTCACATGTCTTTCATTGTCCAACAATTCCTGATAAATTGAAGAAAATATCCATCTACAAATGCTCAAAACAACTCCTGCAGTCTATTTTTAGCCTCATTATGTTGTATTGGTAATTCAACGTTACAGAGACGGAGCAATTTATATACAAATGATTATTTTGGCGGCAGAATTTGTGAAAGTCATTTCCAAGATTGATGATATTTAATGTTACATATTTTAAAACTACTAAGCTGATGAGAGATAACCGCCCAAATATTTGTGACTGAGATCATCCTGGCAGTCTTGAAGCATTTGAGAGTCATCTAAACAATATCTTCCTGAATCACCTGAGACATCTCTATAACTTTTATCATTCATTAGGGCTCTCCTCCTTTTTTGAGTGACTGCCAGCACAAGACAGAGACAACACAGACTGTTGGCTTCCTCTCTAATGATGCAGTACATTAAGAATTTAGAAAGGGGTGTTTGAACTGTACCTTGAGAGAACATAAAGTGATTATTAAACAGTAATAAAGAAGATGGTAAGTGACTGGGGGTATAAAAAAAAAAAGAGTCTCTGCTTGTCAACACATTTTTTAAAAGCCTATCTTCTTTGAAATCATATACAGGCCCCTTTAGGACCGGTGCCAATGAAACAGTAATCATGTTTAACTGTGTTACTTGGAACCGTGACAAAACATAGAAAATGCCGTCCTCACATGAGCCCTTGCCAGTGAGTAATTTAGTTTAAGGTGGGTTTGTTTTGTGAAAAGTGTGCCAAAAAGGTGTGGCTGATGACATCACCACGACAGGCGCAATAGTGAAATGAATAATTCACCACCTACTGGTAATTGGTAAGTGGGGATGTAACATCATCGTCTTGTCTGCACACATTGTATAAATGGAGGCTTGTGTCCTTGAGTAATGCAGATCGCTTGCATGTTATATAAAGGAAACACGACTTTAGTGCATTTAAATGTTGGATGGAATTAAAGTGTGTATTATCTCACAGAGCTAAAGGAGACCTTTTGTACATGCATTTGCTCTACATGCTTTAAATATTCATAAGAGTCACATCAGCTGAACATAATGATGAATTTAATTTAGTGATTTTGTACAAAGTAGACTGAAACAGTTGTCCTTTGTGTAAGCATGTAATGGTGTTCATTACTTGCTTATGAAATCTTTACCACCATAACAGCCTTTATTAATGTCTATTTCCCAGCTGTTTCCTTTAAATAAACAGTAATGATAGAGATAACTGCAAGGAAGTGACCTTTATCTAAACAAATGCCTCAGTTTGTAAATAAGCACAGCATTAAATGCAGACTACTCATGAATATTATAATGTTTGCTGTAGACTAGCAATTTAGTCTTAAAGGAGATGCCATTGCCATTTAAACATGATTATACGTGATTATAGGATGAGCGACTGTGGGGAGAACTAAATTCTGTTCATGCATTATAGTTGACTAACACTTGACACAAAGTATCAACATTTCTGGAAACACTGTCATTATCTGTCACCTCAGGAGCAAAAAGCATCACCCTCCGGCATGTTATCTTATTTTAGAGTTTACGTTAGCTTTATGTGAGACTCTCAGCAACCCATGGCTGCTTCCTCTATCCGATCTGTCTTCCCACAACTATAAGTGCTGCCTCTTTTTCTCGTCCGTGTAAATTATAGGAAATGTTTCTGGGTTTCATGCTGTTGGTCTGACAAATACAAAACAGAAATTAGAAGAAGTGGTCGTCGTTTTACAACACAACACAACAGTCCATCAAGAAAAAGAAGTAAAAAAATACCCACATGTTTTCATTCAATAGCATACACGGTTATTGGACCAACACATCGCCGCATTCAGTGATTTTTACATTAGCAATGGGTGGAAAACACTGACACTGCTAATGCCCTCAAGAGCTGCAAGTAAATACTACTATCATGCGCACAGGATTAGGTTTTCTCCGCAAACATCAATGATATTAGTTATGCCCAATTCGCCGCTTCTCATCTTGCCCTACATAGTACAAATTTGGCTCTGGTTCTTATGCATCGGGGGGATCATTCTGCTCCGTGATGCATAACAGAGTGCAAAAGTCACAGCGCCACGTGGCTCCAGGTGTTAACACTGATCTGCACTCATATCAGGAGCTCATCAAGGAGGTGGAGTCGGGTTAACTTTCTGTCTGCCAATAGCTGAGATTTGTCTTTTTCCCAGGCCCATCCCCCCGCCAAATAGGGACACAGCAGTTATTCTTTCCCCAAACTATTTTTCAGGACACTGCTGCATTTCCTGTCCAATGTTTTGGATGCTGCAAACATCTGCCACTACAACCTTAATCCTGCCTGCTACATTCAGCATGATTGAGTTACAATCATTGCTAATGGACTCCAAAGGACCCACATGTGAACACACAAACACATGCAGGACACAGCCAAGCTTTGTCTGCACATGTCTTGAAGCCAAACACTGTGTTACAGCTACAGTATCAGCTGTAAAAGATGGATTAGGGTCCTCTACAACTACTCTCACACTCAGGCACAATGTAATAAGGTAAGTGTGTGCTGGAAGAGAGAGGACACATCTTTAAGTGACCGGTTGCAGGCTGCTACTGTGCCTCCTGTGTGTCAAACATGGTATGTTTACTCCTGCCAGCTGCCCACAAGTGAGAGGTTTAGCGCAGTGTGCTCTGATAGAGACGACTGGAACAGCTTAAACTGCTCTCTAACAGAACCCAAACAAGAGTCTGGGGAAAAAAAAAAAAAGATTGCTCCCATTGTAAGCAATCTGACCGCCTTAGCCAACCAGCCTTGAATAGATGGTCACATTTCTTTACCCTGCAGGCAGGCGCCACGATGCAATGCCCTATCAAACACAATGAATGACATCGTAGCCCAGCTTGAAATCAAATTGTGCATATTGTCTTTATAATTATGTGTATACAATACCTGCCAGTGTAATGCTGGCATAATGCTTCCTAAATGCTTCCAATCATAAGTGGGTGTATGTAAATAACACACTTTGAAAGAAACTAGATTTATTTGGTTTGTATATTGCACCTAAAACTGCTAACGCTCATACTGAGGGGTACAAATGGATATGTCAAACTCAAAATGATTGATAGCTGTGACCATATAGCGAAAGCTGTGGTTATCACAAAGTGAGACCTTTCGGGGGCGTCACAGAAGGTATAGGAGCCTCAGCAACAAGAACATCACAGTTTTAAAAATCCTACAAGAGAGAGAAGGAAAATGGATTTATACGTTTTAACCTATTAAACAGCCACTGCATATTTGACTTTGTAAGAAAGCTAGAGAGAATTTGCATTGGTCCTGTGGTAATGTTTACAAATGTCCCGATGTGGTCAGTATAAACAGCAAATTCAGACACAGATTTGAGCATTTCTAGTCTAAGTAGTGTGTGCTTTTCTTCTATACATTAATATATTATAGTATTCTGTATTATTGCATGCATTTTACTTTAAAACTGCTATGCCACTTTTGCAATAACAATGTAATAATAAGGGATTTCTGATCTGATTCTAAAAATGAAGGTGTGGGCTGTAATGCATCTATTGAATTTTGGTAGCCAGTTAAAAACAATTGATACAAATCCTTATTTACTTTTTGAATTTAACGTCAAATTTTGCACACAGCACTGAATAACATATGTTATTTTGAGATGATTTTTTTGACTCATACTGCTCATACACACACATTTCCTCAATGGTTTTATCCATGCAAGTCTGAACCTGCACTCAAGAAAAATCCCTGAGGTCATACTGCAGTAACAATGTGCTCAATTTCCACACAACACACACAACAGGTATAATGCATACCCCAAATTCCTTATTTAACAACTTGAATATTCAACCATTTTTTAGGTATAATCTTGATCTTACTTTATTCAATTGTAACTTGTTGTTAAAATTACTGACTGTAAATCAAGTGAGTTAATTAACAACCACAGGATGTATTCAAAATGCGTGGCTCATGACACAGAAATATCAGCTGTCAGACTGATGGTATGTAAACATCTCAATTTGATTCTCAGAAAAAGTCCTTTCCATCCATGCATCCATCTTCTCCCGCTTTTCCGTCAGGGTCGCGGAGGTAACAGCTCAAGCAGAGAGCCCCAAACTTCTCGTTCCCTGGCCACATCAACCAGCTCTGACTTCGAAATTTCAAATCCTATTTGTAACGCCAGATCCTCTTAAACTGGTTATTAGCTTTGATATTAACTAATATGCAGTCAAACAGTCAATAGTACCCATACTTAACGCACGTCACTATTTTGACACACACACAAACACATCTGAACCCTAAAATCCATCTGGAACACAAAACAAATGTAATCCTAAGGCAGTGAGAAAACAAAATCCCCCTAAAAGATTTAAGGAATGGATTTCACATTTAAAAATGAAAAATGAGGCAGCAGGACAAACTTATAGCTGCAATGTTAATTGGAAGAGAATTGAGCTGGAGAAATAACCTCACAGTCTCACTGCAGATGTCCATATAGATTTTCCTGTGTAGACAGTGATCTATATTTACTATACACTCTGTAAATACACCAATATTTTATGATTTACCTATCGGGGAGTTTTTCATCTGAGTTAAGGCCATTTTTTAGCTCCTGGGCAGGTATGAATTGGTATTGATTAAATTCTAATTCAGTTCCCCTCGTTTCGCTGTTATTGCCAGCAGAGGCCGAGATGTACCGCCTGTCTGGGTAAATGTAGCTCGAGCACAGGAATAGATGACCTCTGTTGCTTTAATTGACCTTGATCCCATGCAGCTTGGTCACTGGGCTTTTTTTGACATGCTGGAATGTATTTATTACATTGTTAGTGGAGGAATGATATATTAAACTGCAATGAAATCACCTTAATAGAAATACTTCAAATTAGTACACTACAAATAGAAGTGCTACAAATTACTGCACTTAGCTCATGTTTCACAGCTGACCTCACCTTAAAAGGAGTGCAACGTACTGCTAAGATATGGTGATGATTCTCTCCTCATTTGTCTTAATGCCCAGAAGCACAAACAAGCTAAACCAAAATCTGCGTCTGTCTGAGGTAAGCAGAACGTTGCTGTCCTCAGCGTATACACTCCCGCGTTTAGCTTTAGGTTAAATACAGTACGTCTGTTCACGTCACTTTTCAGAACCAAAGCTAAAAGGATGAACATGAAAGTGATGGGCAAAAGAAATGAAAATGAAGGGTGGGTGAGTCTGGGAATTATGGGACGGAAACCGTCAACGCGGAGAGCATCAATGTCAGTCAGGCTCCATCCCCAATGATGGCGGCTAATTAGATTTCCCCATGCTCAACAAATCATGCTGATGGGGAGAAACATTTTGCAACTCAATAGCCAGCTGACATGTACTGATAGCATTGTCATCAGAGTCAGCTGTGCTGTCTGCTAACACGATTGGAGTGGAGAATTATGGTGATATTACACATGCATGTTATGTTTGACATGCAGTGATAGGTACTGGGGAAGGAAAATGTTGCCATAATTAGAAATGGAGACAAAAAAAGACGACCTCGAAATAAATGTATATAATTCCCTGTAAGGGATTAATAAAGTATTTCTCCTTCTCCTTCTTATAAGTTAAAATCCTAAACAGTGTATGTAATTAAACTCCGTTTGCGTCCGTACAGTATATTTGGAATGCAGGACTCAAATTTAAAGAATAACTTAATAACTTGAGTTGCCCTGCTGGTATAAAAGTAGTTTCTTATTCATGTTTTAGGCGTTGGTCTGGGACACCAACATTTAATATTGTGTTACTGTATTGCTTTACTTGGCTGACGAACTAAAGTTTTTCCTTAAAAAAACTTCAAATCCAGAGGAATCAAAGTGCAAAAACAACAATGCGTCTCATTATTATCTGCCTTTCAGTGTAGTCAGTGAACTGCTAGTTTGATTGTTGAGCTTGCTTGAATGTCAGACATGACACCCACATAACACTTTTTTTTAGATTCCTCTGTTGCAGCAAATAAAGACATTTTTTAGAGAATAAACAAGGACATGCAGTTTATTAGAATTAATCTACCTATCAAGCTGTCTCTTCAATGCGGTCCGCCCCAATCTTAATCAGCCTTGTTTATACCTGATTCTGTAAACCATGCTTTAAACGTTGTACAGGATGTTTTGTTAACACGAGCTGTAACGCCTTTTATAACCATGATATTTTGGATGCACCACATACTGTTGCTTACACTCTTTCAACCAATCACAAACTCTGCATTCTGGAGTGGTAAAAATCTTCAGTTGTATTCGTCTTGGCATACACTGGATTCTCTTTTGGGATCCAAAAAGCAGCAATTCACAGCAGATACTTGGCCCGCTCTTTATGGTTACAATAATGAAGACAAATAAAAATAACAAAAACACTAAAACGGAGAAATTCAAACAAGCCAAATGAACAGGAAATTGTGCAGGGAGGATATCGTCTTCATGTGTTCAACGTCAGATATTTGTTTCACAGGAAATGGTATTTTCTTTTACAGTGCACCTTGAAGAAAAAAATGATCATTCATTTTTCACCTGTTCCTGTCAATATTAAGCACATATTTTCTCCTTCAACTGGCTCATCTTGCATGTGAGTGCTGCTGTTGCTGCTAATTACTTTCTTACACGCTGCTGATTAGCTTTGCCTCGATCCAAAAACTCCTACTGTGTGTGTGTGTGTGAGCTTGTGCACGTGTGTGTTAGCGTGTGCACGTATTTGCAAGGAACCTAATCACTTCTGTTGCCACTAAAATAACAGCATGTCTGCAAAATCAATTTGATTGCTCCCAGTAAATACCCATTTTTAATGAAGAAAAATCAAGGTTTGTTTTCTAGCCATGAATGCAGCAATCCTCTATGCTGGACCATGTGTCATTTCAGGATGACTGATCATACATCTGCTGAATTAGCAAGTGGTGGCTCAAGATCCCACACTCCATCGTTCCTCTTTGAAGTGGAGATGATGATAGGATTACATCTTGGAGTGATCAAGGATAACCTTCAGTGTTTTATCCCTACAGATCCACCCGTTTGTCCACCTTTCTGGCAACAACATATTCACCTCGAACAGAGCGCTGCCAGATGTCTGAGCTTATTAACCCCCACACCATCTCGAGAGGAGACATTTCTGTGGTTTGTCTCACAAGTATTCCTCTCATACATGTCTAAGTATATCTGCTTTATTACCGGCAGTGCATTTAATACAGTGATGTACAAATCTAAGAGTAGAGTCAAGCAGATTACCACGTCCTTGTAAGATAACTTGCTTTCTTGGAGGAAGGCCATATAATAACGTACTTATAGTAAACTCACTGAAATATTTGTAGAAAAATAAAATCTTAATCAAAGCCTTGAAAAGATAACTGCATTTCAGATCTGTGGTGGATTGGGCAGCAGCTGCTGCAGTTGCTACAGTAAATGGGCGCAACATGAAGGCTCTAGAGTTTCTTTTTCATTTGTGCTTTTTAAGTAGTTTATTTTTGTTATTTTTCATTTTACTTTTCTTTATTTTGACTTCATTTAATCTAATATGTAAAAGTATATTAAATAGTAGCACTGCCCTTTGCCCACACTTATGCATGCACATTTGATGGTGAACAAATGTACAATTTACAGAAAATATTGAAATATTTCACGTTTTGTATTTTATATAGGCAATACATTTGTGTTTGTCATGAAGAGGACTAATATAAAATTTTGTCATTTTAAAAGAATATCCATGAGCAGTGGACGTGGAAAAAGCATGCAGTATTAAACATTAAAAACATTTTTAAAAAATATGTATCCAAGCTGTTAAATAGGGTCAGGAATCCACAGGGCACCAAACAATACATTACACCTGAGGAATTAGCTGCATGAGGAAGTATTCCAAACAAAGCCATGATGGAACAAAACATGTCATTGAACGCAAGATTATCTCCGAGACTGTTCAACCATGCCCTTCCTTGGATGACATCCACAGTTAAACAGGTAAGCAAAATTACAAAGGATTATGTTTATCAAGGCAATAATCTGAGTCGAACTGCACCATTGAATGTATTCCACTCTTGACTTCTCTCCGATGAAAGCAGCAGGAGCCTTCTCACTCCTTCCTTATCGCACTGTCAAGCCAGCTTGCCTGCTCCCACACCGCGCTTGCCAGCAGAAAGGGCACTGCTCGTTAATGCCAGTGAGCTGGAAATGAGTCACAGCACCTTGTCACGTGGCTGATCTGTACCCTGACGGCGCCCTCTGCTCAGGAACCAAAGAACATGGTTTTTCCCGCTCGTTGACATTCACTTCGGCTATCATGACTGCTGTACCCGTCAAATGGAGGGAAGAGAGCAAATGTGCATATTGAGTAAGATGTGGTAAATTGAACCGCAGGCCTTACGAGATCTTCTCCTGGTTGTAGGGCTTGATATTTATTTTATGTATTACGGTCTATTCTATGAATATATTGAACTTTAAGATCATGGCTGACTCCAGATGACCATGATTAACTACACAAATAAAAAGACTGCTGATACAAATGACCAACTGAGGTCCTAATAGATTAGTTAGATACTAAAAAGATTGCTACCTGTCAACCGAAAAGCATTTCTACGACACTGTGTTGGCAATATTTAAGTTCTGTTGCCTTAATATGTGTGATAATAACATCAAAACAAGGTTAAAAAAAAGTTCTAGTATATCCAAGTATGTGCACGCTACAAACACTGGGGAGTCAAACACACTTCAGTTATGCGTTGGTGTGCGGAGATTATATAAACATGCATCCTCTCACAGTTGATTTGCTTCAACCAGCTATGTGCTTTCAAGTGGGAAATATTTGATATAATGAGGTTATGTGCCACAGTTTTCCAGTTTTTTTGTGAAGAAGATTGAGATAGTTTTCTAAGTGACTCAGAGCTGTCACATTAGTATTACAGAAGTGTCAGGCTCCGAGAATTTAAAAAAGCTAGGCTACTCTAGGATACTGGAATTTCAAACTAATTAGTTGGAAAGTTAACGCTAATGAATAAAGAGCTACTTGCACAGTTATACATTGTATCAGCAATTTGTGATTTTTGTGTCCAGTAGTGGTAAAAATGTAGTCATTAGGTCTTTTTTTTTTGTGCCTACTTCCCTCCAGTCAAACTGATGTCTTTATATTCCATTGGTTTTTTATTCAGAATTGAAAGTACTTAACTTCAGCTGAGTCAATGCACCAAAGCTGTTGTTAAGCACCACTCAAGCAGATATGTATCTGAGTGGAGATTACCCAAAAGTAGCTGATATCACTGATGTTCAGACCTCAACAAAATGTCTTTTCTATTGTGCAGTGTCTGCTGTGGGGAATAGGTGGCCTAAATACAAAGTGACAGTGTCCTAAAGCTGAGTATTTCATTTTTTTTTCATAAGCCGTTAAAAGTATTATTATGTAATTGTTAAGAGAATGTGTTCATAGTCGGCATGATTTAGTGACTGATGCGTTGTCACATGATATGCCAGAGAGAGGGTCATGGTAGACTTTAAAGGCACATACGAAATGTGTTTAAAATCGATCAAAATCAAAGCAGAATTATTCCATATTTTTAAAAAAAAGGTCATAAGATGTTGTTGGTACTTTGTGCTAAATGCTATTGTCAGCATGCTAACATACTCACATTGACAATAATATTTGGCTAATTGGAAAACCATAATCATTAGATGTATTCGACGTACACTTCAGTTACACATTTCTTGGCAATCCATCAAGATATCTCACTGTAAACGACAAAGTTCACCCAGAGCCTTGCTAGCAGCATCGATGAAAATCCTGACAACAACAGCAAAGTTGAAAACGTGATTTTTACAGATCCTTGGTGGTCCATCAAGCCTGAGTAGTAGGTACAATGAGCCCAGCATTGTTTCCATTTTTCAGAGTTGTCTTTGTCTCTGATCTCTGCCTCTCCTTTATCTCTGAAATCACCTTCCAACATGCAGCAGATGAAATATGGAATTCACAGTGGGCTTGCTGGAAGTGAATTGCTAAGAAGAGTTCTACTATTTTCCTCAAAGGAATGGCTTATTCTTCTGCGCCAGGAAATACCTTTTTTATATTTGTTGAGATATAAAAGTTTGAACTGTAAAAAGTCAGCATAATCATCCGGCCATAAACGCTTAAGTGACTTAACACATATATATATATATATTATACACATCTGCCATACACATCTGTTTATAGTGCACATATCTATATATTATACATATCTGCCATATACATCTGTTATACATAATATATGCATATGTCCATACCTCCTCATTCAACAGTGTAAAGTATTTAAATACTTTCAATGTATTCCACATATGTATATATTTCACATCCTTAAATCTTTATTGTTGTTATTGTAAATATTCTTCTCTCTTTTTGCCCTATTTTATTTATCTTATTTGCACCATGTATGTTGAGTTGTTGGAGGAGCCTGGGATATGTGATTTTCATTGCCAACATATACAGTGGGGCAAAAAAGTATTTAGTCAGCCACCAATTGTGCAAGTTCTCCCATTTAAAAAGATGAGAGAGGCCTGTAATTTTCATCATAGGTACACCTCAACTATGAGAGACAGAATGAGAAAAAAAAATCCAGGAAATCACATTGTAGGATTTTTAATGAATTAATTGGTAAATTCCTCGGTAAAATAAGTATTTGGTCACCTACAAACAAGCAAGATTTCTGGCTCTCACAGACCTGTAACTTCTTCTTTAAGAGGCTCCTCTGTCCTCCACTCGTTACCTGTATTAATGGCACCTTTTTGAACTCGTTATCAGTATAAAAGACACCTGTCCACAACCTCAAACAGTCATACTCCAAACTCCACTATGGCCAAGACCAAAGAGCTGTCAAAGGAGACCAGAGACAACATTGTAGACCTGCACCAGGCTGGGAAAACTGAATCTGCAATAGGTAAGCAGCTTGGTGTGAAGAAATCAACTGTGGGAGCAATTATTAGAAAATGGAAGACATACAAGACCACTGCTAATCTCCCTCCATCTGGGGCTCCACGCAAGATCTCACCCCGTGGGGTCAAAATGATCACAAGAACGGTGAGCAAAAATCCCAGAACCACACGGGGGGACCTAGTGAATGACCTGCAGAGAGCTGGGACCAAAGTAACAGAGGCTACCATCAGTAACACACTACGCCGCCAGGGACTTAAATCCTGCAGTTCCAGACGTGTCCCCCTGCTTAAGCCAGTACATGTCCAGGCCCGTCTGAAGTTTGCTAGAGGGCATTTGGATGATCCAGAAGAGGATTGGGAGAATGTCATATGGTCAGATGAAACCAAAATAGAACTTTTTGGTAAAAACTCAACTCGTCGTGTTTGGAGGAGAAAGAATGCAGAGTTGCATCCAAAGAACACCATACCTACTGTGAAGCATGGGGGTGGAAACATCATGCTTTGGGGCTGTTTTTCTGCAAAGGGACCAGGACGACTGATCCGTGTAAAGGAAAGAATGAATGGGGCCATGTATCGTGAGATTTTGAGTGAAAACCTCCTTCCATCAGCAAGGGCACTGAAGATGAAGCGTGGCTGGGTCTTTCAGCATGACAATGATCTCAAACACACCGCCAGGGCAACGAAGGAGTGGCTTCGTAAGAAGCATTTCAAGGTCCTGGAGTGGCCTAGCCAGTCTCCAGATCTCAACCCCATAGAAAATCTTTGGAGGGAGTTGAAAGTCCGTGTTGCCCAGCGACAGCCCCAAAACATCACTGCTTTAGAGGAGATCTGCATGGAGGAATGGGCCAAAATACCAGCAACAGTGTGTGGAAACCTTGTGAAGACTTACAGGAAACGTTTGACCTCTGTCATTGCCAACAAAGGGTATATAACAAAGTATTGAGATGAACTTTTGTTATTGACCAAATACTTATTTTCCACAATCATTTGAAAATAAATTCATTAAAAATCCTACAATGTGATTTTCTGAATTTTTTTTTTCTCATTCTGTCTCTCATAGTTGAGGTATACCTATGATGAAAATTACAGGCCTCTCTCATCTTTTTAAATGGGAGAACTTGCACAATTGGTGGCTGACTAAATACTTTTTTGCCCCACTGTACGTTGTATATGCTGTGCATATGACCAATAAAACCTTGAAACCTTTCAAATCTAAATGCTTTTTAAAGGATAAAACAAGGAAAATAAGTAATCTGTCATGCAACACCTTTCAAATTGATTTTACATAGTGTCTACTCTCAAAACAGCAGGTCTAATGAAGTTGTTTGTCCTCTGCCAGGCCTAATGGAATGATTGAAGGACGAAGGCTTTGAAATCTAAAAGGGTTGGATGTTGGAAACTAATTTGGCGCTCATGGTCACATTTGGCTACTTGCCTTTAAATCACTATGTTTCTCTCTTTTTTTAATTTGTAGCAAATAATATTGGTGTTGAAATACTGGTGTTCACAAAGCTATTAGATTTACAGTACTATGATTGGTTGCATTGAAACACATAGGCTGTGGCAATGCTAGAGTGTACTGAATGACTTCGAGTACTTCTGTCAGGAAAATTAAAGCCATCACATTTGTGTTAGTGCCTGGAAGTCTGAGCCTTTTCAGTGAATCATTCGTTTTCTGTCAGGACCTCTAAATGAGTCAACCATTTTCTGTGTCTGAGTTTTGCCGTTGCAGGAACTGTCTGTTACAAATCCAGTCACTTAAACATCCTTGTGTTGTGTAGACATCCTTTCTCATTAAGTGCTTTGCACCTTGAGGTAAAATGTAGAGTGCAAACTACAAATAGTTTTTTGAATTAATTGACTATTTTATGATTTTATAAAAGAAAACCTGGAATGGAAAGTGGTTTGGTATGTTGTGATTAATTCAAATTCTAAACACACACATAGCCAAACCATAACCACTGGTGCTACTCAACCTACTGAAACTGCTGAGGGGGATAAATGCTTTGCTCACGATGGATTTGGAGGCACAAAAAGGAACCTTGTACAGTTTATTCACATCTTCCCCTAATACTATATCTTCCAACCTGTACTACTCGAGTCAATCTCAAAGTGTGAACACGTTTCACTTATTATTAGGTTTCCAACCAAGAGTTCCAGGATCATGTAACCATGGTGTTATTTCGAAACAAACACAGCAGAATGCTCTTCATGCACTCTCTGCTCATGCTGGCCAAAGTGTACTGACCAAATAAGCAAAATCTTACTTATTAAACATATCTACCGTATATTGTTGTGAAAAAAACCTACTTTGCTGAACTGAAACTATTCATTTGATGTTGGAAGAAGCAAACAACAAAGTCACCAACAGTACAATCATTCACATCATTAACTGCTGGGCTGCTAATAAATAGCCTGCACCAATGTTTACTCAGCTTACACATAATCCCAGAGGAACCTAAACCTGGCTTCACTGTCCGAGAGGAACAAAGCCTAATTGGTGAGTGAAAGAAAATAGATCTGGGTTGAGTGATGAAAGCAGGTACCGTTCTTTAACTTTGCTGCTGTAAAACATATAGGCTAGATAGTCCTTTATATATTTCTATCCTCCACTTAATATAGACAGGATTAAATGAATGACATGATTAACTGCAAAGACAATCTTAAGGTGCAACAGCTTAACTATGAACACATGGTAATTTAATGGGTCAGTGGTAATTAGCTGATGATTGCAGAGTTAAACAATTATTCAATTCCATTCTGTTTTCCATGACTTAATTATACTATTCATTCAACAAAACTAATTGTATTACATAATTCAATTTCTCCATTGAGTATCTTATCAAGGTTTTGTTTTAGGAGACCAAAGACACTTACTGTATATTACACATTTGCATTTTCTAACCAACATGCTATGCTATGCTATGCTATGCTATGCTATGCTATGCTATGCTATGCTATGAACAATGTAATAAAAAGACACAATGACACAACATGTTCGTTATGTTTTTGCTATTATTTGACAGGGACTATGTTGATGATTGTCAACAATGCATGTAAAGCCAAGTGGAAATGTACAGTTATTATGTAAGAGCAAAATCAGAGCGACATCACAGACAATAAACAGGTAGGTTAAATACTTGATCAACCCTACAGGAAATGATAATTAGCTTTGAGCAAATTAGTGATGTTAAGTTTTCAGAGCTGCTTATGATCATACTAATGCATGCCAACCGGCGATCACTCTGGCATGGTTTGAAACCGAGGGATTGGTGGCATTAAGGTAGATTAAACCTCAGTAAAACAGCAAGGCGATTATTCATAGGTTAACTTACTCAATGTAATACAAGCGAATAATGCTCATACTTTCAGCTAATTCAGACAACCCAAAAATATTCTCCTATACGCAGGAGAATAACATAGTTAAAAAAAACTAGGCTAACAGCACACTGCCAAAAAGAAAACTAAGAAGCCAGATGTTCCTACAACAACCGTTTGCTGTTTGAATTGGAACTACACAAATGCCCACCAAAAAAGAAAATGCTACAGAATTTTAACTTGGCACTTCATACTAGCTAATGCACTTTTTTAGGTGTGCTGATTTATTAGGGTTAGGGTTAAGTGAGTGTCTCCTCTCAAAATCTGACAAGGATTCTTTTAACACTATGAAAATCTTTGACATTTTCACTGATTTTAATTATAGAATAACACAAATACATATAAACAGTTTGAAATGTGACAGCTGTACTCTTCATGTTTTAAGTGTGATGCTTTAACAAGCCTGTAGACCTTATCCTGTGTATTAGATGAGACCACATAGAGTGAAAAGTAGCGTGATTGATGACATTTTACCTGTGTTTAATGAGCCCATAAGGCACACAGAGACATAGCCAATGAATCATTACTCAGAAGCCAAGATAGCCTTGTGTGTTTTGATTGAAAATAATAAGGGCAGCTGTCTTGATGTGTGTGTGTGTGTTGGACTTCAGAACACACCTTGCTCATTAGAGAATAAATCTCCATGCAACATTGCTTGAGAAATCAGTCAATCATGCTTAAACTACATTTGCTTTTTGGGTAATTTCAGCCATGTTGGCCTAGCTGCATCGATCAATAATTTTGACCAATCGGTCCAAATATGCTCCCGTGTGTACTGCCTAATGAGTAGCAAATTATGATAAAATCGGAAATGATCACCCAATTCTGTAATATATAGCCATACAGAAAGTTTCAGCATCTTTTAGCTTATATTTTGGTTTAAAGACAACTACAACTACACCGCAGGCAGCTGTTTTAGTGAGGTTGTTTTGCTGCCCAGCACTAAACGGACAGCTTTACCCTTAGTTGTAATTGAAAAAGATCAGCTGAAGATTCTGTTCAAGTGCGTGCTGCATATGTACTCAAGTAACTTTTACAATAGCTTGACGAAGTTGACAAGTAGATATTGAACATTATACTGTAGCTAGCAGGCTAAAGAGCCAGATAGAGAAGAGGTGGTGACCAAAATAGAGCTTTAAGCACAAACGACCCCTACTGGGATGAATGCCAATGTTTTTCTAAGTCTGCCAGTTGTATAAACACAGTAGTTCGCTTTCATGTTATACGTTTATTTTTAACCATTATATAAGAAATGTCTCTGTGTTGTTCAGCTTGTTGTGGTGTTCTGCTCCTAGTTAGATTCCAAATGCTCAAAATCATCCTAAATCAAAAAAGAAAAGACAGCAAAGAAGTCTGAAAAGGGCCTACAGCGATGAGTTTCTGGCATTGATATCAGCCGAAATGAGGTGAGCATTATTAAGTCAAGGATGCATCACTACGCCCTGGGTATGACATTACCCTTCCTCTCTAAAGCACTAAACAAAGAGCATTGTCACACCCTGATTGGCCAAGAGGGGGAATGCACCAAGCTGCTCTCAATTTTTTATTGGGAGCCAGTCCCTACACCATGCACAACAGGTGATCTGAATAACCCTGCAATCAACTCAGTGGTGTTTTGACATTCAGCTAAAATTAATGAATAATTATGGTTAAGTACCAAAGAGCGAGGGAGTGCCAGGAGGAAAACTGATAACTAACTACAGCTTTGATGAGCTTGAATGTATTACCCTGTGTTTGTCGTGGCTTGTCATATACATCACACATTTTAAAAGATCAAACCCGATGAGGCAAGTTTCCCATTTTTTGATATTAATACTGGAAATTAAGACATGAATATCACAGTTTGGTAATGACAATGGAGGGATCCTTTAAAATCCAGAAAATCAGCCAAATGGCAAAATATGTGATCCATTAAGTAAAGGTGATTATCTTGCATTGCAACTTGATGATCAACATCTGACATCTCCATTCAGGGGTAATGCAATGCCAAAATATTATTATGCAAATTTGACATTGCATCCAACACAGAGTGAACTTGCCTTAACACCTGACTGAGTTGAGCAGGCTGCATTCAGGCAATGTCAGACCAGTGGAGAGGTAACAAATAAAATGTAATTTGTGAGAACAGGTGCCAGGCGTAATTTCAAGTTAGCATAACCGCATATATTGCTTAAATGCGAAAACATCTTGAAACACAACAATAAATAGTTGGACATAATCTGTTTTGGCAGGCAATGTGAAAAGAACGGAGAAATGTAAGGCTTTCAACAACAATCAGGACTCCTGGATATAGGCTGGAGGATTTGAGGGGAAATTAATGAGATAAGAGGAAACCTTATTAAATACAACAACAGTGGACAGGGTCAAGGGATTGCGTGGTATCTCTGCAAAATATTTGTTCCACTTTTCAGGTAAAAATTGTGTTTTATCCAGACAGAGCGATAGCACGGATGTGATGTCCATATTTTGGAGCGTTGGTTTATTTAGCTGATTTTGTCTCGCTCAGGGAACAAAATATACGCATCAAGATAATTCCTCCAAACCTGCAGTCGACACAAATGCCCTGCTCTATCAACTCAATGTTCAGACGGTGTCCGAGGTAGCTCTTATCAGCACTCTAACACATCCTCTTGTAAGCCTCCACTATGGACGCAAAGCCCTTAGCACCTCACACCACACATGGCACATTGCCAACAGTGTCAGTGGGCATTCAACCCAGCGAGTAAACAAGCAGATGCCAAGAAACGATCGTTTGTCCAACTGACCTATTAGTGAATAAAAAAAGGGATCGGATTAATGTTTCACGGTTAATGTAATCAATGATATAAGAACAACATATTTAACCCTTTCCAAATACTGTATAAACTCAACACTAACACGGGAACTACTGTAGCAAAAAGAGTGATGTTTAGTTTGAAAAAAAAGAGGAATAATGTGTTGACATGACTAGCCCAACTTCCTGACAGGAAGCAGCACCTTAAGCGGGGAAAACGTGTTTCTGACTCGCAGTACAGGTTCCGCTCGAGGCTGCGTCCTTTCTCCTCTGCTGTTCTCCCTGGACACCCACAGCTGCACCTTCGGTTTCCAGTCTGTCAAGCTCCTGAAGTTCATGGACCGTATACACTGATTTCACCTACAGGTGGGAGATTGACCATACGGTGACCGAGCGCTGTCAAAACAACTTAGAGCTAAATGTTTTGAAGACAGTGGAGATGTTTGTGGATTTAAGGATTCACCCTGTGTGACTCCCCAGTTGCCACTGTGGACTCCGTCCGCTTCCTGGGCTCTATCATTACCCAGGACCTTAAGTTGGAGCAGGAAATCAGCTCCCTCATGAAAACATCACTGCAGGGGATCTACTTCCTGCAGCGGCTGAAGAAGTTCAACCTGCCAAAGGCAATGAAGCTCCTTTGCCATCATCGAGTCTATCCTCAACTCTTCCATCACCATCTGGTAAGCCTCTGCCCCGCCGATAATAACTGCAGACTGCAGAGTATAATTTGATCTGTGGAGAAGGTGATTGGCTGCAATTTGCCGTCCCTCCAGGAACTGTCTGCCCCCAGGGCCCTGAAACGGCCAGGAAAGATTGTGGCTGACCCTTTCTACCATGGACCAAAACCTGGCGCCACTCTGACTTCTCTTATCTGCAGGGGCTACAGCAAGAAGACCCATGACAGACGGAATATGACTGTTATCATCATCAACACTTTAATTTAACATTTTCACCTTGATTTAAGTCATTGAAATCAACTGTGGAAGGGCATCAGAAAATCTTCTTGAGCCAAGTGAGAGAGCAAAATAAACAACAACAATCTAGAATATTTTCACTGCTTTGCTTCTCCAACATGAAATGAAGCCATTGTTTATACTCTTTCCAAAGCTTAATTTGGATTCACCAAAGTCAAACTAACAGCTATAGACAAGCAACTGCTACTTTGATAACAAAAGTACAAGGCCCAGCTGTTTTAGGACAAATTCCAATCATTTAAAATGAATCTATATCATTTTTGACAAGTTTCTAAGATATGTCTTCAGTAAAAACACATGACATGGGGTTAAGTGGCAGAGACGGGCATGGAAAGTATTGAAATGTGAACAGATAGTGATTATTCTTCTCCTCATGGGATTTGTTGACAAAAGCAAAAATACAGAATGACGCCTGGCTAATCCTTTAAGCCCTGATATTATGAAACCCCAATGCATAAATCATGGAATTATTAATGGAGCAAGCGGCAAAAAAGGAATAATTATTAAACACATGATTGACCAATTGATTTATAATTCATTAATCTCTACTTTTTATCCAAACCACATGAAATAGGCACATCAGAAATCATCTTTTTCCTGGTCACGTACTGACACTATGCGATGTATATTACTGTGTGATAATGTGCCCGGGCCCATCATGACTGATCTCTTCCTTTTTCACAACCTCGTTTTCACTGGCAGACAACTTGCTAATGAATAATTTACGCTGCTGCTAACGTCCTCAGATTAGACAGTGAAAATTGTTTCGGGAACACATGAATGTTTAAAGACGAGTCACTGAACCTCTGTGGCGTCTGGAGGGGCCTCACTGGTGTCATTCATTTGTGCCCAAACTGCTATCAGAGGATTGAAGCGACAGCATGAGGATCCATGCAAATTCAGCAGGAAATAAAACAACGCTTTCACTTGGGGCGAGGAACCATTTGTTTGTGTGCTGATACCTTTCCAGACCGGTACAAATGAGTGAGAGGCTTTACATTTCAGAGCAAAATGCCAGTCTGCTGTCATCCTTCGGGGGGAGGGGTGGGTAGGCGGTACAATTTTAAGCCGACTCTTAGCATTGTTGGCAGTGCATCTGCATGTTTTGGCAATATTGCCTCTATAAGCTCTGCATACAAGGATTCACGGTGCATGTCCACGCTGAAACACAAGCTCTTATCTCGGCCTTAGTCCTGTACAAGGTATTTACCTCAGAAATAAATGATATCCGAAATAAAATGAGAAAACAAACGATTGTTTTCAACTCTTGTGCGCTGGAATGCTTCTGATTTATTGATGTTGAATCAGAACTTTTTACTTTGTTTGTTGGGATATTGGTTGTCTTTTGTTATAAAATGAAGGCTCAAAGTAATGAGATAATTAGCTTGAAATGGGAAACTTTGTTATGTTTAATGTTTATTTAAAAGAAGCAGTGAGCTGTACATGTCTCAAGACAAGATCTCCTTTAAGTGCTTTGCTATGTCATGTACAGCTCCATCAAACACCACCGCTAAATCATTGTTATATTGCTACATACACTATACAATCCATGGACAGCATCACCTTACCTAATAAAACTGCTGGAGCAAGCTTTCCTTTTTTACCACGGTTGAGCCAGAAGTTAAAAGTAACATTTACCAACCACTGGAAAAGCTGCAGCATTATCCTTCTTTGATTCTTTCCAAATATTTGAGCTTTTAGGGCTTTCCTTTTGAATTCTGGAGAAAGTCGCAGTCACAATTTTTTTAATTAAATTTTCGTAACCACAATCATCTCAGACTACACCAGGGCCCCATTTCCTGGAAGCATCGTAAAGCTAAAATGCTAAATCCCTGCACATCTTTGTTTGTGAGGGTGTTCTCAGGAGTGCTTACTACCCACTCACAGAAGGTTAAGGATATCTTGAATAAAAGCTTTACCTCCTGCAGGAAGACAATGGATATTTTTTTTTTAGAAACCTTCTATTCATTGTGTATTCTTTTAAATATTTTAGTTTTGCTCTTACTAATGCTTTTAGGCTTTCTGTCTGTACCTGGGAGTATTAGTCCCCTGGCTGAAATACTGCTTTTCCCTATGTTTTGTTTGCCATATGTTTTCAGTTTTACTCGTCTCTATAAGTGTTTTTTTTTCTTCACGTACTGTAACCTTAACCCTGCTCAAGAGCATTCATATAAAAGCTCTTAAAAAAACATTCTTGACATGGAAATACTCTTATCCTCAAAGACCAACCTGTATTTGTCTAATGTAAAGTGCCAAAGGGCAACACTACTCTGGAGTGAGTGTTTCTCATTCACTCCTACTGTTTTTCCTTTGATTGAACACAATCTCTATGAAAATAGTTTCCATATTAATAATTATTGGTCGGCTTATTGTTTTTACTCTTTTTCTCTCCATGTAAATAATGTCCTGGTGTGGCAAATCATCACATTTATTTTTGTTGTTGATGAAAAGGAAAATGAGTGCTTTTATACAAGAAAGTTAGAAGATTCCATTTATTAAATTCACGATGGTATCAAAAATCTTTTCTTTTTGCTTTTGACAATGCACCAGTGATTTTTTACAGTTTGAATTGTTTGTTATAATTAAATAGTAAATATGAAGGCACTGATATAGTTGTTGTGTAATTCTTAAAAGGTTGCAGTATTGTAGTAAAGCACTGCCCCCCTTTGCGTAAAATAATATTAAATTATCTGGTATAATTCTGTGTTCTGTGTTGTTTTCTATTTCAGTCAATAATGGAAAGTAATTCCATCTGACCACGGACGCCTCCCAACAATTAATTTATTCTCCATATTCCATTTGGTTTCAGTTAAAATATTCATTATTATCAAACAATCGGATGACGGTTTTCTGGCTTTGGTTTTGCAACAAAAGTCAACTATAGTAAATAATTGAAATGGCAACTTCCATGAAAAATACAATCACTGGGTGGGCTGTGCATATAAATGAAACCCAGTTGTTTTTGAATACGTTCCACAGCTTCAAACTCATGTTTAAAATATGTAATGAGTCAATAATATATTGTAATTATCTCTAAAACTGCTGTATTTCAGCTTTTTCCTGCATATTTTGAGGCACGGTTTCTGCTTTCCAAAGCACAGCATGATCATTACAAACAAGATTTATTATAGGCACAAAGATAGGGCGCATGGATCACGTTCCATTAGTGTATTGCAAGATAATAAACAAACCAGCAAACAATATTTTGTTGTAGAAAGCCAGGTCAAGGATGATATTTCATTTAAGAACACTTGAGATTTGGATATAAAACGTTTAGACATCTGATTGAAAGGGGTGAAAGACTTTTGAACAAACCACTCAGTACTGCAAACTGATCCGTAATTACAGCGCTTACTATTTCTAATACTGAATTGAGAATAATCCAATAATACAGAATATAATTCTATAAACCTCTGTTATGTTTAGCCTTCATTTATAACAAAGACACAGTACACGTGGAATGAAATGAAAACTCAAAATAGGACACGAGTAAACAATAGGGGTCACAATGCAGGATCTCATTATTTAAAAACCACTTGGACAATTATGAATTCTCAATCAAATCATTATTTTACTCATTAACTGCTTTTGTGTATTAATGATGGAGTACATCCAGCATAAAAAGACCTTCTACAAATATCAATCAGACACTTAGACAAAGCCAGTGGTTTAGAATTCAGGAAACATTCCAGAAATAAATTGACGAGATCTTATATCTTAAAGTGACACTTAAACTGTCATAATCGTGTCAGGGCGATAGTTTACTCATCCGTATCACCGTAGTAAT
The DNA here is from genome assembly GCF_036324505.1 of Eleginops maclovinus. NCBI lineage: Eukaryota > Metazoa > Chordata > Actinopteri > Perciformes > Eleginopidae > Eleginops > Eleginops maclovinus. Next base: position 8,536,319 of record NC_086358.1, read on the forward strand.
GGTGTGGTCATGAGTTATTCATGTTTCTGTTGTTCCTGATATTGAGTTTATTTATGCTGGTGTTCATTGCATTTATAGCACTGCAGATGTTGAAAGACAATGTCATCATCGCTTACTGAGAGACATCACTCATCTAGCAATATAATTTATTCGACAACATAAAGCATTATTCCAGTCGAAATGTTGAAGACCTTCAATCATCAGTTAAATGTTTGATTATTGAGTGAATTTCTAATAATAGGAGACATTAAGAAACACATTTTATGGTGGTTCACTGTGTGTGCATTGTTATATCAAATATATTGTGCAACAACAGGCCAACTGCTATGTTGCTTTCAACTTCAAGTCCCACCTCAGATCAACAAGGATCTATGAATGGTAATAGATTAATAGAAAATAATATTTCAGGTTTCATGACAAGGTACACAGCGGAGTTCCTCAACACTCATGGCATTTTCTTAAGATGAGTGTACACCAGTGTTATTTGTGAGCGAAAACAAAGGTATAATCTTACAGTCATTTTTGCACACTGCTAAGACGGCAAAAATCACATATAAATTGACGTGATTGGATTGACTGGGTAATACCCAAACATAACATCCATGTCGATCTCTACGCAGATTTTATTATATATACATGTTAAACCTTACATGTTCATGCTATAAATATTTATACTAAAATGCAAATGAAGCCTGTGTTAATGTACTTTGGTTAGAAACCTCCTTCTTACGTATCTTGCTTTTAAAATGGATGTTATTTTTTTAAATTATCAAATATAAGTTTACAAGAAATCACTTTTGAAAGTCTTTAAAAAAAAGTTAGAGTATTTAACATTTATTTGTGAGGCTGCATTTGTTAATAATTTTAGAACAAAATTAAGTGTAAATGAGCCTCCAGTCAACAGTGTGCAGCCTGCCTCATGCATCAGTACCAGGTTGTAAAGTGCAGAGATGACCATCTGCCACCCCCTAGACAGTCCAAAAACATGTTTTGATGGTCACAGAGAAGGCCAACAAGCTTTCAGCTGGAGGGGGTGGATAAGATTAGAAGTGCTATTTTCTTGTGTCATTTTAAAAATATAACAGTGGTTTCTACAGAAGTGGTTCAAAGAAACGTCACAGGGAGATATGTTCAAGTTGGGATGTTTCAGACGTCACATGGGGGTGGCATTTGGCTCCTAGTTGCAACATAAGGCAAATTAAACAGTAATACTGCTTAACGAAGGTTTATATTTTGCCTATTTTGGCGATAGATGTTTAACACTAATTAATCCTAATTATTTCGTATGAATAATAGATTAACAATAACTGCAATGCTATTATCAGCCTATTCCGACCTTGCTCAAAAGGGACAAAAATGTAGTGGGGTACCTTCATGAAACTTAACAAATCTTTCAGGTGACACATATAGAATACTCTTATGCCTCAAAATAGCACTTCCAGGTGCAGTGTATACGCCATGGTACATTAACAGCAGAGTGTCCTGTCATTCCCATACGCAGGTCGAGGCTCAGCGAGGCAGACTATAGGACAAGGATAAGTGGGTTTCAGGAGGTAGCCTCCTGCCAGATTGCATAACAGAGAGGATGAACTCTGACAAGGATGTTAGGTGAGCAGATAGGAATATTTTGTCCTGCATGTTTGGAAAATGTTTAGGTTTTAAAGATCACCCTCAAGCACACCTTTAGTACCTGTGATCCATATCACATCATTACAAGTTAAATGGAAATGGGCGCAGCATCACTGTCGCCGCGATGTGTCAGCGAGTAATTCCGCTCAGTTGTATTACAGAGGGTTCCTACCACAAATGTGACTTGAAACTATAGATTTCTGGGTCATTTTTCGATAGAGTCGGAAACTCTTCTCTACTTAAATACGTCCTCAGAGCAGATTAGGATCACAATCTCACTTCCTGTCTTAAATACAATGGAATGACAACCCCTACTGTTCCCCCGCTTCTGACAAGACAGAAAAGACTGGCTGTGATATGCCTGGCTTTAAGAAACTAGCAGTGAATTTTCAATAAGTTTGACCCAGGTCAGACTTAGCTGAGCCTCATTTTCAGACTTCTATGCACAGAGAAGAACACCCTGCTGAATAACCCCACAATGGATGAGGATAATTAGGATGACTGGAAGTGTTTTCACTAGACTGTGGTTACCCTGCAGCTCTTTTCAATACGACTTTTCTCTCTCAGTCACGCACTGATACACCCATTGACACATCTAGACACATGAATATCAGATTTTGCTTGCAGTAACAATCTGGTGTCAATACCAGAGATGAATGTTGCTGTGCTGTCTCAGTGATTAGTATTCCGCATTGTCTGCTTCAATCCAGGAACAATGCAGATATGATGTGTGTCGAGGAGAGTGGGGAAAAGTGATAAAGGCACAGATCTAAAGGCGCACAACCATATCTACAACCATAACAGCCATTAGCAGGCCAAATGTTGACATGTACAACTGATCATATCATAAATATTTTATCTTTAAATCGCATATGAACCGTATGCCTGATGGCATTCAATACGTAAAAATGCCCCATTTGATCCAAACGGTTTTCAGTGTTTGCAACATTTAGTCTGAGCACAGTGTCAGCAGGTGGGCCCATTGAGCTTTCCGTTTGGTTGCTCATTTGGTGCTCTGAAATATTATTCATTGGTTTTAGTGGCCACAGTGAGCGGTGTCAAGCTCTCCACGTCACACACATTTTATAGGGTGAATCAAGGAGCTCTCTGCAGCCAATTCAAACTCCCCGGCATCTTATTGATCTGTCACTGACATGGCTGTAATGCAGGACACTGCTGCTAATGGAGGGTGATAAAGTAACTATAAAACCTCTGCAACTGGCCAGTGCATCACTTTAAAGACTGGTAACAGCAAACAAGAGCCGCAGAGACAAGAAGACTTAACAAATAGGATTTCTCAGATTTTTTATACTTTCTCTGTAAACACAAAGAGACCTTTTATGGATTTTTGTGAGGATGACAATCAAAAAGCATTTCACCACAGAGAGCAACAAATGTAAATCGTCCAATCTGCAGATCTTTTATGGTCTACTGAGACTGCAAGCTCAATATGGTTGTTTTTCACTTGAGCCTTAAATATCCATGTGCTGAGAGCCTGGTGAGGTAAAAAAATGTTGGCCTTTTTGTTTGTTTACCATTTCTCAGGGGAATTTTTCATAACATGCTGAATAAAGCTAATTGCCTTTTTTGTTACTTCTAACCTTTCACATTTGGATGCACGTAACCCGCTGCAATACAATCGTTTGCCAAAGGATATGTGATTTTCCCCATTAGATTTCAGTTATCTGTTCCCTTCGCAGTAAACCTACTGTTAAGTGCGGCACGCAGGCCCAGCAGTATTAAACAATACTCTAATATGAAATGTTCTTTTGTCTATACCTGATCTTATTGCTGCGGGGGCTCATTCACTGCCAACCATCAAACATGTGAAATAGTAGTGTGATTATTATTGATTGCCACAGAGGAAGTCAAACGTCTAATTTACTCTCTTGCTGCAAGATGGAGGCTTGCTCGAGGACACCTCAGCTCTGGTTTATCCAGTTGAACGATCACCTGTGACCCTCTGGCTATCTTACATAAATGTCAACACATATTTACTGCTTATATGATTATGGCAGTGGGAGAGAGCGATAAAAGAGGAAAAACAAGGTGGGAAAGTCACAAGAGGCAGATTAAAAGAGAAATAGTTAATACTGAAACAGCATAGACCAAAAATATACTGACTTTATTTACTTGAATGGGTCGGAAGCTCCGAAAAATCCTACATTTCCTATAATTCACCTGAGCAAGTACTTTTCATAAGACCCTTATTTAAAAGCCCACGCCTTCAGGTTGTAACACCTGCTTTTCGTGTAACACAGATACTTTGAAACTGTTTTGACTGCCTGAATAGTGCTAATCATGACAAATAAACTGACTCTAATGTGTAAAATTAGCTGCATGCCCGTTTTAAACCCGACAACATACTGTATATAGAAACATATCCATAAAAGTGACACAACAACTGGAGCTCAGGGATAATTATGCCACCTCAGCACGTAAACACGTGCATCGGGAGACTCATTAGGTAAATACCATAACCGCTAAAAATCAATAAAGGAGAGTAAGCTAAGAATCATTTTGGGGACAGAGAAATGTAATAATAAGGTAATTATTGCAAACAGGAAGTAGTAAGTTTGATCAAATTGCATGTTTTAGCCAACAGAAGCAGACAACAATAATTATTTAGGTCTGCTAAAGATATATTTAAGCTTTTCTGTAACCTTGTGGGGAGCAGAAATTCGTATTTTACAAGAGCTCTAATTTGTTTGAGGTTGCCTCAAGTTATTCAAAGGTTTAAGCCTTCATACATGGAACAAAAACCATTGATGCCCTTGAAGCATAGTTCCTGTGTAACAACGATTCATCACGTTGAACGAAGTTAGACAAAGAAATTCTGCCGTCATTGGTTGGATAGTGTTACAGCAGATGGCAGAGAGAGCTTTGATACAAGCCTCATACATTTGCAGTAGCTCCCGTGAGGGGACAACATCTGATTGTTCAGTATGCATAATAAACATTATAAATAAATACTGTATAGGCCGGTACAATAAGCTTGTTGACAACGCATTGCAGTAAGAAAGACAGATATACAGTAGCTCCTGAACATTTTGAAAGCAATTAATATGCAAACTATAGAAAAATTTAACAGTTAATTCGAGTTTTATTTGATCTGACTCTAATTAGACACTTTTCAATGTATTATAGGAGTCAGCTGTAAAAGGAAAAACTGCCGGCTGAAAAAGCTTTTTTCCATCTTATCACAAACTGAGCTGTTCTTGAGCAAAGGAGTAATATATGTATTCTTAAATTGTCTCCTTTAACACTCCCTTTTCTGCAGCACTATCGATAGTGCTCATTTCTCCTACTTTCTGCAGTGTTAAATTGATGGCTTATATAGATTTCTATTAAGATGGTGTGGTGAATTTTATTTTTCCTCTAAACTGTCCTGTCAGACTCTTTTACAGCACTGGTGCATTCAATATAGTATCTATTTTTTGCTCCATTTAACTCCCAAGATGCTCAGGTTCAATATATCATGCTTTACCCTGTCAGAACTGGCAAAATAGCCAGTGGCTTATATACATCCTTATCCATCCTACTGTCATTTCCTCAACTTGACACCATTCTCTGTGATCGGGCTACACTAAGTGCTAATGTCTATCTGCTCCTCCACCTCTTTTGACCTTCTCTGCTCACTTCTTCTAGACTTCCCTGTCAATCCGCCTGCCTCTTTACTGTCTGAAGCCTTGCAAATTCGAGCAAACACAATTTCAGGTTGCTGGAAGAAAGTGGCTCAAGTCTCGCTTGTCTGATGACCTCTCTCCCCTTTCAGTCACTCCACACCTTCTTATCGGCTTTTCTTTCAGCTGCTAACTCAACCCTCCTCGATTAATTCCAATCCTGTGCTTCTAAAATTTGAAAATAATTCTCTCTGTATCCCTCCCTCTGCCTCAGGGTTCCGTCACCTACCTTGACGTAAAGTTAGACAATATTCGAGGCTCTTTCTTTTAAGTATACCCACCGGCCTTGTCCTCAATTCTCCCCACTACTTCCTCTGCTGACTTCACTGACTTTGGTTTAAATTATCTATCTCCTTTCTCCACAGATGAGGTCCGGAAACTGATACACAGTCCGGCCACTTTTCCTGATTGCTATCATCAGCACCTCTCTGACAGTAGAGCGATTACAATCTGCCTTTAAGTCAGGTGAAGTGCTACTGTGGGAGCACTTCACAATAATGGAACTTTATCAGCATAGAGAAAGTTGATCAATACAAACAGAATGAGTATAATACTTTAGCATTTGTAGGAGTACATCATTAGAATTGACAGTGTTTAAAAGTCGTAACAGAGGAAAAGTATTGATGGTACATCCTTCAAACTGCATGTCATCCTCTAATCCTACTGCTGCATGTGGTTACTGTGGTTCACATATTCCATTAGTAATCAACCACAGATTTTGTTCTAGTTTCTAGAGTATTGGTGAATCCAATTTGCTGTTTGATATTTAAAGCAGATCAGACGAGCCTCTGACATGTTGATATGAACAATGGATCAGATTAACTTATGTTACGTGAAAGGGTTAATGAATAGGGATTGTAATGAACCCAGATATGAAACATGACTCCACAGCTGTAAGGAGCATTTTAGCATAATTTGGCTAATTGTTGGCAGCTGTTTTCAGCAGAAACGCTCATAAATGGGTGCGGACCAAAACATGGTTCCAGCTAGAAGGAATATTCAACTTATATAACAAGGGGACACAATTCCAAATGAGTAATTATATTGCCTAGGGTGTGTAAAAAAAAGAACTGTTTGATATTATGTTAAAAAAAAATCACTCTATAAAGTCATCATATGCTTGTTGCACTGTTCCCTAGCGGCCAACAAAAAACCCACAACAGTTGATGCCACTTTAATATTTTTTCAGTTAAGTAGCATGGGTGAATTGTTACAGAAGGAGCTGAACGTAATAGCACTAAAGTTGATAAGTTGCTCCACTGTGATAAACAGCACTTTAATGAAGCATACAGTTAAATATACTTTGTGTTTTGATTTATCGCATTACATTGTAATGGGTTTCTTACTTTGGATAATGCCCTACAACAACATCAAAGCCTCATCAATCGAGTGGAATCCATTCTAAGAAAGAGCCACGAGCTTGGCTCACTGTAGGCGTTGTAAAGGTTCTACATATTGCATGTGGGTTGCATTAGATTGCATTATACTCCATGTTTCAGGTGTTCATGTGCTTCTGTCCAACCCCTAAGTGTTAACAGCCCCCCTGCTGAGCAATACTCATAACTTCAATGACACATCTACTTATATTAAGTACAGTATAACTGCATTTAACATTTTAGTGTTTAGACAAACACTTGGACCATTGGCAAGTTGAGGTGAAATGTTCCCATTAGTGAAACGAGTGAGAGAGATAAAGACTTCTTTTGTAATACATGATAAGCAAATCATACACCCGTCCAAGCAGAAGTCTACAGGGAATGTCAGTGGCCTACGGTAACCATGACTGAACCATAACCAAACAACTCCAACGGTAAACACCAGGAGCTACTGGTGCAACTTTGTCAGGCTGCGGGGAGGAACTGCATGCCCAAACACAAAAACATCTCATTCTTTGTCTTGGGGAAAAGAATGAATGCTTGAACACAGAGTATTGAAAATGATCTTCATTTGGTTGGAATTAAACACAGGCCACAGAGCTTGGTTCAACTTAATCATACTTATCATTTAGAAAACCTCATAGTGACAAACGTGCTAAAGATACACACATAAATATGCGTAACCGAGGCAGATTGCATACAACATACAATCCGTTTTACAACACTATCTCTTTATGTGCGACCAAACAGTAGTAGATGCCCAACCTGTAATCATATAATAACAAGCAATACTCCTTTCTGTAGTGAGGAAAAATGAACGTTTTCACATATTCGTTTTTCATGACGTTATCAATTTAAGATTCCTTATACGGATTTCGGAGGCCTACACGTTGCACTGCAAAGGCTAAAATGGATGGTAAAATCAGTTGACCTGTGATACATTTTACACTTTATTGTAGTTCCCCTTGTTCCTTTCCTTCCTTCCTGACTCATCTCCTGTCAGAGACAGACTAGGCCAACTGCGGAAGGTTTGATATCTTAAAAAGCCTTATTTGTCGATAAAATTCATTTCCTGTATCACATAACAGTCACTTCTCCTCTGAGTGATTTATTATGTTTTTCTTAATGCGTGCTTAAGTCTTTTAGCCCTCACAGTCGACCTTAACAACACGATTATTTTTCAACCAACATGAATTTAGCTGCATGGGTGAAACATAGCCCTTACCTAAAGATGCTGGCCTTTTTTTCTGGCAAGATAATAAACTGATGTTTTTGTTTTGTTTACATTCCTCCTGTTTTTAAAAATGTAGTACTGTTTTCTCATGTTTGTTGTGTGTTGAAAAAAAGACCAAGGTAAAACTGCATTTCTTTGTGCAACCCTTTACGGAAAAATGATGAGAAATATCCTTAACTCTTGAACATATTGAATATATTTATGGTAAAAAGGGCTGCAGCTATTTACATATATGAAACTGCACATAGCCTACACACATTTACACTTGCATGCAGATTCAAGCTCATTATCTCTTTTCACCTAATAATATACTTATTTCCATCATTTTATGTTAATTCTAATAGCGTTTGTTTTACCAATCACATGCTGTTATCCTTTTAAACTGTCCTTTCTTCTAAATTAAATGCTTTCAGCATTCACCTGTGGTTATTGTTAATTAGTTTCTTGTTTTTGGATATATTTTCATCATTTAGTTCACTGCTACATTTATTTGATGCTTAAATACATGTGTTTTAAAACAGAGCGTTATTTATTCCTCATTTCCAAAAGTCTTCGGTGTGTGAATTTCAATAGCAGCAAGTGAAAGACATGACAGTCACATGTGCATGAAAAAGGAGATGTAGCAAATGTGAAACAAGCTCTAGCAAATGATGCCAGAGTAAGTGGCAGTGTGCATATAACCATGGAAACTGTATGTGTGCACTTCAACGTGCAATACTGGGACCATCTGTAGAGGGAAGTGGAAGATACTCCGCATGGCACTACATAAAAGAGACTGGCTGACGAGGTGGGAGTTAAGGTGGGTTGTATGCTGTGCTGAATAACTGGAGTCTGGACTTAAACACTCAGACAGTGTCTGATTCCTTTACAATGGTGGGAAGCTTGACCACATAGTTGGGTTCCCATTGTTAAAAGGGTTTTTGTTTCCCAAGCTTCTTTTGAATGCAGGCTTAGTAATCCTGCAAGTCCATAATCGATATGGGCATTTGCCGAAAGTCAGATAAGAGACTATGAGAGACTGGATTATGTTTTTTTTTCGGGTTTGTATTGGATGACTGTTTAACCACAACCTAATTTAAGATATAAATAGACGTTTTGGATGATAAGAAGTGGGTGCAGATGTGGGGTAAACTAAAATCTAAATCTTTATCATTTTTTGTTATTGTAATTCTTCAGCATTTCTCTACACAAAAAAAGCTATTCAAAAGTCAGTGTTAATGTCAATTAGGAAATAATGCAACTTATTTTATTAGAAAATCAGAATTAAAAGCGGTTTTATTGCGAAGTAGGTTTGCAAACGGGCTAGAGCCAGTGTATGTGACATTAACACTAGCGGTGAGGTAAAATCAAATCATCTTTCTCATTCCCTAAGTTCTCACTCTTCAAACCTGTGTGCCCTTTCAGTCACTGCAGCTAGGCAAGCGAGCAGACTTACACATTTGGCACTGTGAGCTTGAAAGTGACAGCAGTGCCAAAGAGTGGCAGCATTGACTTTGATGGAAAGTGAGACCAGAAATGTTAGGAGGAAAGCAGACAGTCTTTTCACCCTGCTCCTGCTAAAATCTACATCAATGCGTCATTTTTTTTTTCTCTGTCCTGATATTTCGCAGCAATGGACCATGGGTTGTTTTTAAACCTTAATATAAAATGAACTTTCTGACCCATAGACAGTCAGCAGATACCGTCACCATGGAAACCTTTATCGCAGCTGGACACACACAGCTGATTAAAAAAGCTAATGAATGCTGTTTGACACACACTCAAAGACGCAGTACTTTTCTTAGCAGCCTTCTCTTCTAGCAGTACTCACACTCCATTCATAACGTACACTCTTCCACATCTTTTGAATAATAGCTTTTAAATCAGCAACTCAGTTTCAACAAACCTCACACATAAGTCATCACTTATGGGCATTATTCAACTTTTAAAGCCAGTAACTCAATTGAAGTTCAGTTTTAAAACATTTAATTTTCACACAATTTCTTCTGAAATTGCCTTCTGTAGTTCCTTTGATGTTTTGTACCATATCGATGAAAAGGAGTATTGTATGTGCGTAATGGAACAGAATCGATCTGTTCTAAGTAAGTGAATCTGAAGTCCATGTATAAAAAGGATTTATGAGGTCATCTATTAGCAAAACTAGCAGAAGAACAGAAGGAGAGATACCCAAAAACGGAGGAATACAAAGACCAACAGCATCAAAGGACACGCTTGAATCAGAGAAAACAAGGACTAATGCAGGGCGCTGGTCGAAATAGCAGGTAATTTGTTACTTTCATTAGAGCTGTCTCAGTGCTACTGTACACTGCAGGCGGAAGCAGATTCCTGGAGGCGATAGATACGGAGCAAGTAAGTGGGTTCAAGATATAAAATTGGTCTGTCATTTCTCAAGCTTCAGTGTTGCTGATGGGACCTTTTAAGAGTGGTTTGAAAACTGCGACTTTGTCACTTTCAAACATAAACTTATCAAGAGAAAAGAGACCTATTAATAATGTTAATTAGGAGGTTTTGGCCCAAGATTGGTGGTTGTTCTTCTTCTAAAACGATTTTTCAAAATCCCTGATTGGAATTGAATAATCATGTTTCATATTAGATTTGGAAAAGTCTGTTCATACTTGTAACCTTGTCAAATGAAAGCATGTTATTATAAAGTGTAAATAGGTTTTAATAAGCACCAAAATTCTCCTCAATAGGACATTCAAGGGGCCAACTCTAATTCAGACACTGACCTTTGTATTGGACAAACACCATTATTAAACTACTATTAAGTTTTATGAGACATTCCTTTGGCAGAAAGAATGTTAAGAAACCTTCCTTTCCAAGAGATGTTTAAAAGGGATCTGAAATAGTTCACTATTAAATTATAATTTGAAAGAAATTCCTGTGGTTCATCTTTGTTATTGATTTATCATTTTAGGAGAAGCCAAATAAGCCAAGGTAAAGTATAAACAATAAAGAATGTGTTTATGTTGTTGCATGTAAGTGATGTGGATTGTCTTTAAAAAGTATTCATCCCGGATTTGATATTTTAATTCATAAAAAGTGTAATTGTTAAATAGACTCTGAATATCAAAACTATTTCTATTGTCTTGGGCAAAAACCTTGACATGTATTAATCTATTGAGGCTCTGAAAAGTGTTTGATCACAACATATGCATTCGCTCCCTTTCTCTCATTACAGCTTTCAAAAAAGCCAAAAAGAAAACCAACAAAACAAGGTTGCAAGAACAATTCAAACTTCTGCAGCTTTTTTAGCAGAGTTAAAGTTTTAGATATTGTTTTCAGTAATTCCCAATGGTTCTCATCAACACCCCCATATATTCTGTGTATAGCATACCATATATAATAACAAATGCTCCTTGTACCACCTAATGGTGTGCTACTTGAGAAGCTCGAAATGGCATACGGCCAAAGAGAAGAAAGACGGGGGCTGAGCAAGTTAGAGAGACAGACAACTTTTAAAAAGATCTAAATGCTGATGAGGACCTATACTCATCGGGTTGTACGATCTCAAAGCTAAGGTCACTTGTTTATGGATATGATAGCCAAAACTACAGGCAAGAGTATAAAAAATCTGGCGCTGTTTCCTCCCAAACTATCCAATAATGACACAACTGCTTGGACAACAGCGAGAATCATAAACATTAAGATATGATAAATCTTTATTTATTTCGTAGGGAAATAAAGGAATACACTTTTGCTTTCACTGAATTAATAACAGAGATTAATGACTGAATTAAGCGGAAGCAGAAATGTTTTCTGGAGTGAATCACCATTTTGTCAATATGCATTGAGAAGCTGTTAAATTAAAGAAAACCCATTTTTGATTCTATTTCACAAAATAGCCTGGGTGATTGCAACCAGCAGAGCTTCAAGGCAGCTCAGTCTACTTTGTGTTTCTCCTTGATGCTGCCAAGTCACTCAACCTAAAAGGGCTGCTTTTATGTCCCCAGTCTTACAATGACTTTCTAGTTGTAGAAGTAATTTTACACTGACATTACATTGATGAATACAACAGGACACTCACCAAAGTCTAAGCTGGCCTGCGTACTCCATCAGGAGAGGTGGAATGACTTCGGAAACCCCTTCCTCCAATATCAGATTAGAGATAGCTGTGATTGACTATTTCCTGTAACATCCCGAAACTGATGATCCCAAATTCGAGACTTCACAAGGAGTGCAGAGAAGAAAACTTTTCTCTAACTCTGTTTGAGGAGTTACACATTGGTTCTGTCTTTAATTAGACAAAAGTGCAACACTATGAATGCCTTCCAGGAGGTGCTGAGTTATCCCCAGATAAAAGATGCACAGTGTTCTCTTTCTCTAGGACAGCCGACTTCCCACCCTGCCTTTGAGTGTGGTCGTTTGGAATGAAAAAAACAGAAAGCATAAACTAGTTATGATTGAGTATCCCAGTCTTTATTGGGCCACTTCTACAATATTTATCCAGCTAAACAATCACATAGGAAATCCCTATTGGAGGCTTGGTGGGAGTGACAGTTAGGACAGATTATCTGTATAGTGTGAAGGCTTTACAGATTTATCCATCCATCTTAATCACTCTAATTCACTTGTGGACTGCTCTGAGCCCTCCTGATATTGTTAGATCTGTTAGACCACTGAGTCCTTTAAGGGGGATGAATGTTTCTCACCTGCCATGGCAAATTCTGTTTTGTAGGTTTTCCTTTTATCACTGCATATTATGCATCAATATGCATATGCGATCACACGGCGTGTTGTGAGATTAGATGCCTTGACGTAAGTGACACATGAGGGGTGGAGGAGGATCATCACAGCTACATGGCTGTGTGTGTGAGATGCTGATTCTCCTAATCGTCTATAAGGCAGGGAAACAAGAAATCTGACTTTTGTGATTTTAGACATTTTCAAAATGTCTACAGATTTGGAAAGTGTTCTCATGGGGCCTGAAATATTTGAGAGCAACTGCTGTTCTCAATCTACCATGATGTTCAGCGCTCTCTCTCTGTACCACTGCTCTGGAACCGTAACTCCTTTTATCTGTGTTGCCACACAGTTGCTAATTGTTTTGTTTTACAACAAAACTTTTATCAAAGTTGTTAACTGCAGCAAAATGGATTAGTATGCCATTTTTCTCCACACTGTTTATGGATTTGTTTGTCAGCGAAGATTATTGGATCATTGATCTGGTCATTCATCCCCTTTATCTGGACAACAAGCTCAAGCCCACGCTTCAAACCTCATATAATTTATAGTTATCAGCAACAGTATGACAACATCTAAAGATCTACCTTACTCTTCATGACAAGTTACTATTACCTTTAGAAATGTCTCACGTTTCATTAACATTTTGTACATTGATGGCATTTTGATCACAAAAACATTAAGCTAATCTAATATTAATCAAGAAAGTGAGACACATTTGTTGACAAATGAGCAAAGATTGTCCATTTCCTATTGCTTTTGACTGTCGCTAACATAGTTAGAAACACCCAAACTTCCCCAAACTTTCACAAACACAACATGAGCTCAGACACTCACTCGGCTTCAAGTATTCAGCGAGAGTTGTAGGGGGTGGGTGCACGCTCATTTACACACATTTGCATGTCATTAGCACTTCAAACCTGCAAAGTTGAAAGGCTTTCCTTGTCAAGAAACACTCTAATCTCTCCCTCTCTACCTCCCTCTCTTTCTGTGTGCCGTGCTCTTTCCCAGGTCTCTGCACTCTCACACAAGCAGTGATTAAGTAAGCTCAGGACATCAATTAGAAAGTTTAACCTTCTGTTCAGACTTATGAAAGCTTATCTATCTATGATGTGTGTGGGGTCACTGCTTGTGCCGCAGTCTTGACAACATGCCTCAAAAATATGCACAGAAAGAGCAAGACCTTAAAACTAATTATTCTGTAGTATGGATTTCTACTTATTTGAAATCTCAACAAGGACAGGTTTAAAGCTTTCTAGTAATTTGAACCATACGTAGATACAAAGGTAATTACATTTATTGATTTACGTGTGACTTGACTTTATATTTTATACGTATTATACATATTTTAAATATCTAATTTAAAGTAATTGGAATAATATTAAAGTAAGTAATCTAAAAGTTCCACAGTCCACTCATGTGACTGTGTGTTTCTTTCTTTATGTTTGCCATCTGCCACGCAAATTCACTCAATTGATTGAGTTGAAATTGATTTTCAAAAACCTATGTGTGTGTGTGTGTGTGTGTGTGTGTGTGTGTGTGTCAGATAAAACACTGTATGCCACATCATACGTTGTAGTTATGTATATCCAGCAAGCCCAAGCCACTCTGCTGAACTCCTTTAGCAATGTTAATACCACACAATTTAATTTAACCATTCAATTATTTAACAACAAACAAACAGCCTCGACTCTGGACCCCATCAAACATTGAGGCAGACCTACTGCTGTTTTGATTAATTATGCAACTTATAAGTAAGTTTGATACTGGCTGTGAAAACAAGTATAAGTAAGTTGGAACATATACAAGCGTTGCTGCTCTGCATTGCCCTTTTTGTTTCCTGAAATATCATAATATTATACCGACTTTGTTTTTTGACACAATGACAACATCTAATTAGAGATGGCAGGAACTTTCATAAACTGAGTTCTGCTGAGATTAATAGGAACAGCAGTGACAAGCAGTAGACTTGCAAACTTGCAGGAATACCAACAAAGCTTCAATGCCATCAACAACACCGTACCCCCAAAGGCTTTTCAAAACATGTAATCACTGTCATGCTTTCCTGTAAAATGTTCGTATCCACTGAACTAGTTAGGAAGAGGCAGACTTTGACAACACTGCTCCATTTCTTGTCCCAAGTTTAGACAACTTCTTCAACTGAAAAGTACTTCTTGGTGCTGACAAAAAGAGAATATACTGCGAAGTAGTGACACACATTAAGGACTTTCTGATGCAGCAGCCTAAAACATAAAAGCATGATTCCCCGCATTTTGGTTTATTAATTACAGATTTAACTCGCTTTTTTGTCAACAGTATGTACTTTGAAGGACTTTATAAAAATCTTATCAACATTGTCCCTCTGTTTTATTTTTCATGCGTAATACGGCAATCACAGTCAGTATTACGTATGATGGTTAAATTATGTCAAAAATAATATGATAGTCTCCTTCTATCTAAAAAGGGTTTTAGATGAAGAATTTATGTACATGTAGAGAATAAGAGTGACATCTTTATTTGTTTTGAGATAACATGACATGAGAGCCAGTGACAGGGACACTGTTGTCTGTCCACATTTATCTCAAAGAACATTTTGGGAGACATCCAGTTAGACAGTGACAGATACTGCAGTATTTCCATAGCAATGGAATTAGGGTCGTGGCTCACTGCACAGACTAAATTAAGCAGAAGTAACACAATCATAGTTAAAACCAAAAACATACTGACAGATAACCAGTGCGTGGGCAGTCCAACAGAGGCCAAGGCAATTCTTCAGCTTATTATTTAGGTTGTTCAGAGGTCAAGCAGAGCGTGGAGCATTAGCTACAATGTCCATCTCCGAAGAGATAGATTGTAAAAGGTAAGACAAGGATTAATTGGGATCGGTTATTTATTTATATTTATGAGGCCAGGCTGAACATTTCCTGCTCTAAACAAGTCATATTAAAATAGAATAATGTAAATCTCCCTGCTGTGGGACTCATAAAGGATTGCTGAATGCTATAAGGCACATCAGGAGGTTGGGGATCTCTAATGCAATGTTAAAGATACTCATAATTCATGCTATAAAAGTAATATTTGTAATGTACATGTCTCTTATTTCTAAGGATCCTTCTTTCATGCTTTTATTTTAATGGTTGGTTCAAGCTGTAAAATGAATGTTCATAAGTCGTAAAGATAAACTACTGTATATACCTTTCACATTAATTGCGATGAAAGGGGAGTTGCAAATAAGCCAAGCAGACAGAATTATTTAAAGTGTTTCCATATCATTATATCAGGAGTAACTTGCAATGCAATACAAGAACAATGTTGTAGTTTTATTTATCATGTTTTTTCTTACACATTGAAAGGATGCTGAATTTTTGCTTCAGTCTTGCATGCATAATACTGCAGCTCTGTCTGAAGTCAATAACACTGACAAAAAATACTATGAATTCTGAGTGTTAAATCTGCCACTGTTATCTTTGCAAACGGCTTAAAGTATGTGGCATGTGACAGTGGAAAGCGTGACAGGCAGAAATAACTAAGGGGGAGTTGATTTAGATAAAACAGTCAATAAATTGCTGCTGCCCTTTGTTTTTCCCACCTTATGAACTGTTCTACTTTTGACAACCTTTTGTACCGATGCAGAATAAAAGATCACTCTTTAGACAACGTGCCTTGCCTTGAACTCACCGCTGCGCCTGTCAAGTGCTCTTTCCTGACACATACATTGTACAGCTTTTATAAAAGGGCTTTGTGTCTATTGCAACTGAGGCTTATGCATAGATAAGATGGTTTAGCTTCACTCTGGTCAGCTGTCAGCTACTGTATGTGTGAATCTGTCCTGTCTTAATCTTTGTTTAGTTATCATATGATTCCGAAGAAGAAAACTATTGTAACACATATAGACACATATTTTGAGTTCTAACAATAAAGATGATCCATTTATAGAGGAAGGCGCCCATTTTTTATTCAGGCCATTCACACAATTGGTACATCCAGCCCAATATGTAAGGGATGTTGCAGCACTGCTATGTTTCTTTTCATAACTTGTGATTTTTATAAATGTGTTAAATGACGAAAAGGTTCAAATAAAAAGCATACATATATGTAATAAGTCTTAAGAAACTATGTCCACCTATCAACTGTTTGTTAAATCATTTAATTATTTGAATAAGGCTTCAAAGAGTCCATCTCTAAGAACTGTAATTAGTGAGGTTTAGCTGTAAAAGGTTGTTTCACATTAATTCAACAGTCTTTCTAGGGTAAAGATAAGAGCCACCGCATGGACACACCATTATTCCTAGTTTAAATTAGTATCAACATTAGTTTTAATGTTTGAAACTGTCCTTTATATCGTAGCTTTGTTAATCAGCATGTGTCTGTATTGACAAATGAATATTTATCCCCAGTTTGCTTGTTGTTTCCCCGAGAACATGGATTCAACTAGAACGTCGCTTAGTAATTGATCTCAGTCTGAGACAGGTTGAGGTGGACCAATGGGATTTGTATCTGCTGCTCTCTGTCTCATTTAATTTGCTACTTTACTTAATTAAATTCAAATAAAACTCAGGAGCGTTTTATCAATAGCATGGACAGTTCTCCAGTCGCAAAACAAAACCCCCTTGTGAAAACACGCCAAGCAGGAAAGAGATATCAGGAAAAATAAAGAGTCACATCAGATCATTGGATGATGAAATATGACACAGGTTAAGCACCACCAACTGTATCCATTCCTTCTATTGTTTTCAATCTCTTTCTCCAGTGGTGTCTTCTTTCCTTATTTCGCTAAATCTCCTGGCTTGTATTTCCCAACTAACTGATCTGTTTATCTTATTTGACACCTTTCTGAAGATAAAATGTGCAAGCCGCAGCTCAGACAAAGCTGGTAAAGATGCTATATAGAAGTCTTACTGTACCTCGCTACTGACAAAGACACAAAATAAGGAGGACAAGGGAAAACATAGAGGAGGAGTTTTGATATATTGTGGAAGGAGAACCGAGGCTCATTATTTTTCATTCCCCCACTATGGGCAGTTGGATACCTTTCATTATATAATTATGCATGAAACAACAAACCATGTTAATAGAATTTGCCTATTCTAAGCACACACAGAAGTATTAACAGCTTGTATTATTGCCCAATATATTAGTAACCAAAAACTTCTGAAGGCTTTGTCCTTTCTCATGAAGTTTCTACCTGTAATGATTAAATAAGTGCAGCTCCCTCTGGTGGAGTACAGCCGACAATCCTTAGCACAGTTATAGCACATGTTTCAAAGTCTACACTGAACACAAACCATCTGATACCCCTGTGATAGGAAGAAGCTATATCCTTTGTTTTCCTTTAAACACAATTTAATTATCACCTTGCACATCTCCCTCTGCCTTCCCAACTCTATCTGGTCCTCTCATCCTGACAGTAACAGGCACAGGTAGTCCTTTAGAAACCCTCCAGAGGCCCAATCTGCATGTGTTGGCTACAGCAATATAGCAGCATTTTCTGTGCACAAACATGAATATGTAGCTATATGGACTCTCTTCTGTGTCCACTGTTTAAAATTATTTAGACTGAGCGCCAGTAATGAAAAACAGCTGTTATCCTTCACCAGCTGGGCTTAGAAGGAAATGACAAGTAAAGTGCTGCCGGGGACTAACTGGGGCTGTAATGCCTCCTTCAAATCCAATGCTGCTGTTTTCTTGGTGAGTACATCTATCCAAAGGCTCTGTCATTAATATTGAAGTCTCAGCCTGCATTTGCATTTAGGGAGAGTGTGTCTGTCATTTCGCGTGTTCTTCTTACGCTTTGCAAATTTGATTGTGCACAGTTCTCTCCATAATTGTGTCTTCAGAATATCCACATGGAAAAGTAAGATGATTTACACTCTCAGTTGTTTACGGAATAAAATCTATCAACTGTGTTAATCATGCATTTATCAGATGGGTCATTTAAATTGAAATACATTTTTGTCAAAAGCAGCGTCGGAGGAGGAATACATTACTAATGAAATTAGAGTTCCCACTCTCTCTGCAAGGACTTATTTTTATAATGAATATTGCAGCTATTGAGCTCCTTTCTGTTATTATTGCGGAAACTGCCTCTACCATCATGTGTCTGGATGAGCAGACATTGTAAATTCCTTTGCAGTAATTTAATGACTATTGACAGCCAGCTCCACTAGGCTTCATCAAGTAGGCTGAATATGGCACCACCACTGAGCCTGGCTTCCAGTTTTTACCAGATGCCATGCAAGAGTACTACAACTTCAATAATTCTCTGCAGTCAGACAATCAAAACTCATACGTCAACATATGAACCAAATGTTTGAGGACGTTGAGAGTGCCTAAATCAAAGAAGGTAAAACAGCAAACAGTGTATCCCCCCCATCTGGTTAACCCTAACCCTGTCAACATAGATACTGCACCAATCAATTTAGTATTGACATATACAGTATCTACTCATGGGAGCATTTTTAAAACACAAACAAACAAGTCCATAACACCAAGGATATACCGTGTATAAGGATTCTGTAGCAACAATTAATTCATTTTGACTTTGACAATGGTTTCATCATTTATGGGCACTACTATACCTTGTAATACCGTAACAAGGATGTATTGTAAGCTCATATGCAAAACAGTACATCATAAACCGACGCCTTGCGAAAGCTCTAATTGTCTACGGGATTTCTTGACAACATTGGTTCCATGCTCATTATGTGGTGTAGCTTGAGAAACCAGGCTGTCTTAATTAGCTTCAACGTAATCTGCATTGTTTATGAAAGCAAGCTGAATGTGGAATATGATATTTAAAGATCAGGGACAGAAATGTGGTCGACGAAATTAGTGATGTGGTTATAATAGTATGCAAGTTTTACGTAGTAGGTATTTAATTAACATTTAATGTTCAACCTTGCACATCTGTTCCGTTGTGAAAAATATATACCATCTTCTAGTTGCTGGTCAGAAACGGATTCAGAAACCAAACATACTCAGTTCAAAGGCAAAATGATTGGCTTGTCATGGGATGTTGCCAACAGGTAAGTCTTTCCCCATGTTTATAATTGTGTTGCTGTTATACAAGAGCTGGGTGGGGTAGCGGGGGACATGGCCCATTGGCTTTAAGCCTGGAGAACGTCCTCCCTAGCTGGATGGATCAGCAGAGGAACGACAGCATCGTGGATTAGTGCAGCCTGTCAAGGTCTGACGGTGCAGTGACAATTTAATCGCTGAAAAGGCTCCCCAAAGAAAACGGAAGACGAGAGGAAGAAAAACAGGAGGGGAAAGTTAAGAGGCTGTGGTCTTCATTAATATGATTCATATTGTCAAATCAGATTCTGTTAATACTGCAGTCAATGTCTCCTGGGTCATGGGGGGGAAAACATAAACAGGCTTATAGAGACAGAGACAAAAGCACTCTCCGCCTATCCTTAAGCTCAACCCTGCAGCAACCACCAATAGAAATAGCCCTTTCCTTCGTGGGGAGCCGGGAATTGCTGCGTCTTTATTTAAATTTCTTTTGTGATATTTCATGGGCTGTCTCATCAGGGTCCCCTAAGGTGTTGGGTGCACACACACAGTGTAAATGTGTTATTTATGAAATAATGGTTTCACAAGTTATCTCTCTGCACCGATTGCTTTTGGAGGAACAGACGTAAAACCAAATCGATGTTCATTTAAGTAATGATCTAATATCTTATGTCAGCATAGCTGTGGATGAAGCAATCAAATGTGCAAATTGTGTTTTGAATTATTCACAACGGCATGTCATTCATACCATTAGGTGGCAATTATATTAATGTGTGATAAATCAATACAGAAAATATATAATGCAAAGGATAATTGCTGATAGAGCATTTGAATGGAACCCGTGTAGCAGGAGCACTATAAGTTAGTCAACAACTATTTTTTTTCTGCTTCTGGCCTCTCTTTAATGAGGGATGAAGTTACCATGGTAATAGTAAAAACGAGCTACCTTGAGTTTTGCCAGGCTTTTAATGCAGACACATGCACTCAGAAACGCACACACATAGAGCACAGTTATCCATCCTCTATGCTGTTGAGAATAAATCCAAACCATTAACGACGCACAGATATCTAAAGGCTTGTTCAAACATAAAGAAGCCATTGCAGGAGTCTGACTTTTTCTTCTACTGTATAATCATCATAATTAAAAAGGCATGACACATCTCTTTTGACGATTTAATCGCTATCTCTATTGTCGCTGAGAGGTGAGGATCTGCACTACAGAAAAGGGAGGTCAGACCCATCTGACTTTCTTTGACTTTAACTCAACCTATAATTAATGCCAAATTGGTATGGATAACACAAGTCTCCATTTCCTCAAAAGTAAACACCCTTCATAACATGATCATTCAATTCACATGTAAACCTTTCTGTAGCTTTAAAACGTTTAACACAATGTGCATGTGAAGGCGACTGAATTCTGGATACTTGCAATATCACCAGATAGAACAAAGGTGGACAAATGTCTTGCTGTACCAGTTGGCATTATGATGGTACACAGCTTTGTAAAATCACATCATGAAATGCCTGCTGTTTAATTCTCATACAGCTCTCTTCTCAGCTTCACCCGGAATAGTAATTTTGTCTTTTTTTGTTATTATTATGGATTCACCCATAAATCAGAATGAAACATATTCAAACCCATACAAATGGATTACTGTGTATGAAAAAAATAGTACCGATACACACAAAGCATGGTCCAATCCATGTTCTTCCCCTAAATGTTTCTCTTGGGCAGAGTGGCATCAAGCTGTTAAAAAGCTAACTTGCAGCAGCTTTACATCATCTGTGCAACACAGGCAAGCCTCTTTGTAGTGTGTTGTTGATACAATGCCCATACGAGTTAGGAAACATTTGGTTAAAAAGAGGGATGCATTTTCAGTGAAGAAGGGACACTTTCCTACTTATTTCTGCATGAGATATATTTTCCATTTTAGCAGGAAAAAAGACATATATTGCAGCATAGGATGATGTAATAGCAGAAACAATATCTGTTCGATGAAACTGACATTCGTTCGTATTATTTGTTTGAAAAAAGAATGTTTAAGAGGATCCATATTATGCAATCCATGTACAACAATGAAGAATCTTGGCGGTAATGCATGCCCTGTCTTAAGCACCCACGGCTTCTTAATGATGGAATGTTAAACCGTTGCTGTGTGTCACCAAAACGCAACACAATGCTGCAGGTGGCGGCCAAAGCTGCAGTGCACAATCATTCCAAGATATTCTCCAACATCCTCCAAGCTAACCGCATGCTTCTGGTTTGCTGAGTACATGTTAAAACGATACTGCTGAGCCCTCACTCTAAAGTCAAATCCATCACCAAACAGGTCCAATATTTTTAAACTACTACCTGCAAGAAATAATTGTATTGAAATGCAGCAAAAGCTTGACACGAGGAAGGGCATATTATCATCAAAGATTGAGCTGAATAAAGGCATTCATGTTGTGATCAATTGAAACACCGTTATTCTCCTAAAATATTATCAGAGGCCTCAAGGTCCTAGTTTTCCTCAGGGTCTATGAGGATTCTAAGGGGCTCTGGCAAGCTCTACTCCACTTAATTACACATGTGCCCTCCAGTAATTCACAGATCTCACACATAGAGCAAACCAATGCATTACTGTTTGCACCACCAATTAACCTCCTGATAACTCCCCATGGAACTGTTGGACTGTTCATAAACAAAAGTAAACAAACAAAACATACATACCGTGCTTATTTGCAACACACTTAGCTGTGCTTAAGTGAAAGGAAAGGAACACTTTCAGTAACTAACCTTTTATGCAGCATCAATATTAGTGATGTTAATACATACAATTATTCAAGTTTGTTGGTCCATCTAGGCAGAAAGTTCAAAAGGGAATGGTGGAAGTATATAATTGGAAAACAATCTTTGAAAGGGTTAAGCATCTAACAGGCAGTGGTGGCAATATGTCGATCACAAGGTAGCCCCACCTTAAATAATACACTGCTATATCTCATCGACACAACTGAGACCATTCACACAATCGTGCTTTACTGAAGAAGGCATGAAACTTCCTGGTAAGACCATAAACTATTATTTTTTACAATGTTTACTGAGGTTACAAGTAGGGTTATTTTCTCATAGACATTTATGCAACCAGACATCTTTTTCCAACAAGTGGCCCCCTGCTGGATAATGAAGAATGCTTATTTAAATGCATCCAAATTGGCTTAAATGTCTAGCCCGAGGGAAAGCCAGTGTCATTCTTTAAAAAATACATATATATAAATAACTATAACTCTTTGCAGATGATATGTTGGACACTTTTAACTTGAATTCTTCATCTGGGGAAAAGCTGTGTTAAATCCTTTTCGTAACTAAATACACTTGTGGCTATGTGTTGTGATTGTTATTCAACCAAGAACTATCAGCATGCACCATTACGCATGAGGAGTGACAGTTGTGGAGCTACAGTATCCTCCATGGCACTGTCAGGCATTGGCAGGTCCAGGCAGCACCAGCACAAAATGTCCCAACAGTCTGCGGATGGTTATATTTGTTTCTTCATGTACTGAATACTTTCAACGGGTAAGAGACCTCATAGGATCACACAGGAACCCGTGTTATCTTTTCCAATAATACATTAATTTAAGGTGCCTTTGGGAAGAAGCTTTACTGGCAGGTTTTATTAAATACTCACCATCATAAAACTCGGAGTGCTGAGGTTTTGAACACAGAAATAGAAAATCTGGTGACATGATTAGGTATGACGGCCAGCTCTACTACACCTCCTGATAATGTATTCCTCCACCTTTGGCATTTTCATCAAGAAAAGTGCATTCTGCTTGTGTGCACTCAGTCAGTCTGACATCTCGCAGCCAAAGGAAAGTGTGACATCATTTTAGTCTCTCTTTTGCTATCACAAGTGCACAGCGCGAACATATTTCTCCTACTCCCGAAAGCAGATTTGATATTGATCTGCATTTAGGACTAATACAATATTGAGATTTAGAATTTGTCATGATTTGTGCTGCGCTTGACAACAGAATATATAACTGTATTTTGTATTTCTATGAAATAAACATGCATGGCATTGATAAAGCATTTCTAATCAATTCAGCTTGAATCATAATGTACAAGTAATGGAGACTTTGGGGAGCATGGAGGCCATAACTTTCATATAGTTAAATATTACAAACATGTGCAATTTCACTCATCTACTGACATACTGCATGAGAGTGTATTCACAAATCATCTTACAGGGAATACCGAGTAACCTACTATCCATCCATGTATTAATTTAAAGGCTGTTTAAATCAAAGGTTATAAATGTTACACATAGATAAATAATTTTCGAATATTCTAGTATATAGGGCATTCCCTGTGCTACTGAATTTAGTTATATGGATCAAGAGATGTTACTGTTTTCTACTTAATATATATTTGGGAACTTGGCAGGGCAGGGAGGAATGGCTTTCTACTGTGGTTATCGATATAATTACAAAAAGAGAGCCTCGAATTACCACAAGACCTTTTTAATCCTTGTTCATTTTTTGTATCAAGTGTACAACAACCCACAGCACTGATGTGGAAGTAGGTCTTAAACTCGCATTTGCATGTTTATTTTGGGAGCCCTTATTAGCATTGGCAAACATGAATATCCGGCAGGAGGGTGGTAAAGGAGGAGGAGAGCGAAGGAAATGTTTCATAACAAAATAAATTGATTCCCAAGTTCAAAACTGTGTTCTCACTCAATGATTCAAGTGTTTAATGATTGTTCTGACATCTTTACTTGTAAAATGTTGGAAAACATCCAACTATCTTTGATGCTCTTTACACAGTGGCCTGGAGGAGAAAATGACGTCAAAGGAGGCAGCGATCGTTAAACCTTTCCGTCTCTATGCTGTAGAACAGACTCTAAAGATCTTCAGCTACTGTCAAGAGAACGCTCATCTGACATTGCTTGGAGGGATGATTGACCAACGAAAGTATTTCTACCAAGATCTCAATCATCTGCCATATATTTTTTCAAGCAACAACATATTCCCTGTGAGTTGTATCTAGAAATGTGTCTGGACAATATCAAGCCCAGTATCTCTAAGAACAACAGTAGAAAACAGCATAGTATGAATATAGAAATGGCCCAGCAGAAACCCTACTGCTACTTTCTAGCCTTCAGCTCATTGGTGGATAAAACCATTGCTTGCTATTCTTGCTCATCATGAAATGTTGAAAATATGTGAACAAAAGGCTAGTGAGTAGATTGTAGAAATGTGAGGAAAAAGACTTGCGAACCATGGACTTCAATTCCAAAGATGGAGAGAAAGAATAGGATGTTCATTTGATGAAAGTGTTTTAAGCTTACTGTATTTAGAACATGATAAGTAAAGAGCTTACCAATGGAGGAAGCTCAACTTTATCTCACAGAAATAAATAAAACTGCTTTAACTTTAGAGTAGTGCAGGTTTGTTTCGGGGACTTTTTGAGTTCCACTTGGCAGCGACAACATGTCCGTACAAAATTAGCATTGCAGTCTTTAAATGATAATATATTTCAGATTTACTGCATAGACTTCTCTCATACAAAAAACAAACAAAAAAACACCTTACCTTTCAAACAAAGTACCTACAAACCTGTAATCATTCTTAACGCAACAGGCACTCGGCTCAAGGTTAACCGACAGACTGTTCTTCAGAGACGGCCCCTCAGAGTCTTACAGTATATGCACTCATTCAAATGTTGCTCATTATAGCCCGGGCGGTAGTTTGTAGCTTACATCCTTTAGGGTTTCTTGATGATGCCCTCGCACAGGTTGGATGTTTTCAATTGTCAGCCATCGTAACGTGACATGAAACAAATACCCACTCTCCTTCCTGTCGTAAAGTCTTAGCTGTCTCCGTTATTGGAAATGATATATCACTATACTATCATATAAATAAGTGTTAAGAGTATGAACACTTAAATCAGCATAACTGCTCATATAACTTTTTAGTTTGAATGTAGGAATGACTAAACTGTGTGGGTTTCTCATTTGTAAAACAAACATTTTGCATAAGAAATTAATTTCAGAAGGATTTGCGATATCTCGTTTAATTGTGGGTATTTTAATGACCACTTAATTTTAATCAAGTGTTCCATTCACTGAATCTTCAACAACGTTTCGCTCAATATGTACTTTCCTTACAAGGTTTACTCGTGCGTCTCTCATCTAAACGTACCAGCTTCTTCTTTTCAGATGAAGATTTAGGGCCCTTTAATTCCAGGTAGGTGTACTAATGAGCTGTTTTTCAATTCAGCACAAGTCTTGCCTCAGAGAAAAATCTGATCATGTATTTTTAAAGTTATGTATTTTTAAAGTTATGTATTTTTAAAGGGATGTATCTGAGTGATTGCATAGTTAAAGTGGATCAGGCCGCGAGGGGCGGCAGATATAAAGGAATATACAAAGGAAACTGACAGTCCAAGCAGGAACTTCCACGACTATTAAACAGTGCATCCAGTATATGTACATTTTCTACATGTACACACAATCACATATGCATTAGTAATAAGCACGCTCTCTTTGCGTACCGTTTGATGAGGTCGTTTTTGCACTACTAGTAAAAACACAATCCAGAGTAGTTTGATGGCTAATTGATAGCTTGCTGAAAATATGACTGACATTCTGCTCCAACAATACATGTAAGAACTATTTTATACCACTTACTTTATGCTCTCTTAATGAATCCCTCCTTCTCTTTTCCTTTTCCTGTAAATCACTTTGTATTTGTTATTTTGAGTGCTATTTAACAGAGTGTACTTGCTCTACTGAAACAAATATCAAGAAAATAATCAGCTGGCAGATAAAAGAGTCTGCTTTCTAATGTAGACAAATACTTTGACAAAGCCATTACAAAAGATTAGGTTTTTGTTTTCAATAAATGGACAACATTTATGTTTTGCCTGCACCATTAGGTGTTGTGTCAAAGTCCTTCTCTCTTATATTTAGAGGAGTTGGGGTTAGCTTTTTCATTCTGTTCAGGGAGTGAACGACGACCTGAGTGAAGTAAAGAATCATTTTTAGGAGGAGAAATAAATCAGTTGCTTTTAAGTAAGATCAAAGGGGGATCTTGGAAGAGTCATTTCACCTAACATTGAAATGCATCTCATGCCGGAGAAAAAAAAGAGAGCTATCATTATTAAAAGTTTTGTCAGATCAAATTAAAGACAGAGTTGGATCACATTTGCTCACCATGGGATTCTTCTTATGTCTGCAACAGTTTTTCAACTGTGTAGCATCTGCTTCTACTGTGGGCAAAGCATTTGTATCTTAGGTGCAGTTTAGGTGCATTTGCACAACATTTCTCTCATGTTTCATCAACCTAAAAACTAACTGTGAGGTTGGGGAAAAAAGTAGCTTGAATGAAAATGACCCAAAGGTTGGTGACTGAAGGGGAAGGGCAAAGACAGGAAACGTCAATGCTGAGCGAGAAACCAAATGCCAGCCGCGCTCACACACACACACATACACTTACCTGCAGTGTCTGTGAACTCCAGCCACAGTTTCAATGATGGAGCACTCTCCCTCGTTTAGACAAAAGGCCAGGTCCTTGTCTTCCACACATGGCTTGAAGACCTCTGAACGTAGACTGGGAAGTGTGGGGGCTACTGCTGTAGACAGAAAAAGACAGATGCATATTTAGTTACTAAAATAAATGAAGATCTAAAAAAAAAAGGGTAATTTCTTTCAAGTTTTCAGCTTATATCATCATGTGTATTTCTCACAGGATCAGATCCTATTTCTTTGGAGTGCCAATATGACCTAAAATGACCACCTCTGCTCAGATTGGAAGAGAAAACGTTATAACTTCTTTAACATTCTTTGGGCAAAAGGCAAAGTAGCCCAGGAAACAACATCCTTTTCTGACTTCATAAAATAAGCAGTTTCGGTTTTAAGGTTTCAGACTCTGCCCTGATGCAATAGAAAAAGTAAAAGTGCTACACAAATTATCGAATGCAAAAACATGCTCTAGAACTGTTATTGTATCAGACATATGTACTGCATTCCTAGTTTCTATGTTGCTGTTTGTTTCAAATAAAGCAGTCCAACCACAATTCCTTAGTGAATCCCCTGACCTAATGTTTCCTGTAAACACAGTTGCAAAACAGAGAAATACATTAGAGCTGCAAGGAAGAGAGGGATAATATGCTATACCACACACAGAGAGATGGGCTCGGTGACGTAGCTTTAATTCTCCTCCTCTAGACTGACCCTGAGCCACTCTCACACAAAGAGCATGGCTGCCATGTACAAGCACTGCAATGCAGGGTTCTCCGCCCTGTGAAATATGCACAGCTGTCAGGCATGTTGTCACTGTGACGTATAAATACTGTGAGCTAGCATGTGCAACCACCATCTGTATGCAGATATTCATTCATGCAGAAGTAGACACATGTTGGCACACACACACACACACACACACACACACACACACACACACACACACACACACACACACACACACACACACACACACACACACACACACACACACACACACACACACACACACACACACACACACACACACCACACACACACACACACACTTACATGGAAAATATCACTCAGAATGTCTTTCACTTCATGTAGTCAAGCATTGAAAATTGGATTGACTAGTATTACACTCAATACCTTGCAAATACCATTGGATTACAAATCCAATTCTGCTTTCATCCATTTATCTCCAACAAAATGCACAAACATGCACAGTCACAAGTCGTATTCTTCTGACTGTCATTACTTCCTTATTCTATCCTCTTTTTTTATTTGAGTCGGCTCAATCTGCCAGCCAGTAGCCTCTTTTACTTGACCCTCCTGCGACCAACCACGCGTGTTGGAGAAATAAAAAAGACCGTAATCCGTTTGTTGTCCCCCAGTGTCCAGTTCAATCTATGTTTTGTTTACGGCCATTGACCGATAAATCCAGGGGGCTCTTCATGTTAGGCCCGAGAGATGATGAGAGATTAGGGGAACACAAAAAGAGATATGTGGTGTTCCTGGGACTCTTCTCTTTCAGAGCAAAAACTTTGGAAGCCATCATGTAATCCACTTACTGCAGTAGTTCATATTTTATCTTCAGAAGCATTGAGGAGTCTCTTTCTGTTTTTATACCTATGTAGGAGATGTTTAAGAGGTAAGAAAGGCAATGCATTCTTGCTCTTTGATTGATAGTTGGAATATTTGTTTTAACATTTCTGATACATCAGTCCCTAGAGTGTGCTGCATATAAAAGTAGGTTGTGAACCCAGGCTGACTCACTTTCCCAGCTTGAAAGACACACATCTTTGTATTATTAATTCCACAGATTCCCAGAGTGTAATGCTAAAAAGGTTATCTATTCCAAGATGCCACTTTAATAATAGAAAATAGAACACAAAGTCCCCCTGTGGTAATCATGTCACGGGTAATAATTACCCAAGTGTTACAGCCACTTGTATCTATTATGCAGACAGCAACAGTGAGCGCATGTAAGAACAAAAGGCTGTTTGATATAAAAGGGACAACCCCTTTTATGTTAGGTCAGTGGTTTAGGTACATGAGGCAGAGATTTTGTGACAAAAAAGGAAATTGATTTTGTGCTGTAAGCCTAACCATTGATTCATTTACATTAGAAAAGCAGAGGTCAGTCAGATACCAAACACCCTTTTAGTTCCTGCGTCACATGTGGTTTTATCTACTTAAACACTTCAAAAACTGTATTTTCCACCTGTCACCTTATCTTATTCTAAATAAACTGTGGGAAGGCTTTTGTTGATCCATTATAAATGTATATCCCTTCCTGTTAAAAAAAGTTCAGCAATCCTTTCATTTGTCTCATGTCATTGACAGAGCAGAGGGGTAGAATGTGAACTACACAAGGTCACAGTGGTACCTATGACACAGCACTTTGGGAATCGGTGATGATGTATGACGTGTTCATATATTTCACCTGGGACAAAGCTCCAAGGCACATTACAGCAGCACCTATTGTATATCAGCTCTGTCTATTTGTTTTCAGACAATGAATTTTGCCAGTCTCACACCAGAGAGTGGGAGGCTAACATGAGTGGTATTGGATTCAATATATTATGGCATGCTTTAAATGTGCAAAGGATTTCTAGAATATCTGGTATTTGAAATCCTAGTGTGGTTTTGAATATTGCATATATAATCCATTTAACCTTTAAACATGTGGAAGTAAATGCATACATTCTGGCACTCCCTATCATAGTAAAACATATATAATCTATACGCTGGTATTCTGCAAATAAAGGGCTGTATCTTTCCTTTTCCAGGTGCAAGGTCTTCAAATAAACACATTCTGAACTGATTACGTTTCAGAAACATACAGAAAAAAAAACTCTCTTCAGTCCTAAAGGATTACCTCCACTCTTTTAGCCCTGTTGGCCACATCAAAGAACAAGCCATCTTCAGGTATGTTTGGCCTTGAGCAATACAGGCTGTCAATTTCATATGGGTTCCCTCTTCATCACTGTGAAAGGCAAAAAACTGTAAAAAATCAACAGCACGGCAAACACAACTCGGGCACTTTTGAACGAGAACCTGTCAAAAAAGGAAAAGCTCTCGAAAAACTGGGCTCTTTGAACATACGGCTGTCAGAAGTAGAGCAAGTTAATAAAGCAATTAGTCTGCCTCCTGATAGTGTCAAAGCAGAATGCTGATAATGTGTGTTTGTATGTTTTGATGGGATATTTTCTGGGTTGTCATTTGTTTATTCACAAGTGACTAACCCTAGAGAGATCAATGTGAATCCTGCAGTACATCCAAGCAGTTGAACCAATTCAAGCTACTCAGGCAAAAAAAAAAAAAACAGTGCTGAAAGCATTGCCAATTTTATTCGAGCAAAATTAATCTTCATCCTCATTAATTAGGTAATGGCTGATAAATGGTGTGTCCCTTGATATAGGTACATGACAGTGTCATGAGGAATTATGACGAACACACAAGCTCCCATAACATTCATTTATCAACCCTTTTAATGAACCCTTTCACAGAATAAACCCTTGCAATGCATGCCTCTAGCAAACTTTATGACACTCTAACTCTTAGATAGCTGTGAAAATAAAAACATGGTGAAAATGTGCTAATAAACGGCAGCTGCAGTGGGAGCATGATTCATCCTGGACTCTTTGAAATCATTTTCACGTCTCTCACCCTCCCAGCTGCACAAAGGCAATCCAGATTGCCAAATCCCTTGGTAACTTTCAAGGAATCTACTGGCTGGGGATCACAGATTCAGATGATGCTTGAGAGATCAGAGTTATCTGAGAGGAATATTGAGGCAAGAACTCCTTCCTAGTCACTACTGTTAAATAGCTTGCAATCAATATCTTCAAGAACTCAAACAGCTACAACTAAACATAGGATTGATTTTATTTCAATGTGGACCAAACCATCAATTCTAGTCTAAAATGTATTCTCAATATAAATCATTTCTTTTTACAAAAAAAGTTCAAAATCCATGTTCTCCTCTATGAAAACCAACCCTAACCCTAAAAAACAGCCATTCAAAGTACTCTATAAGTGGGCCAGCATCTACACAGTGCAGCATGTATATGAAGGTTTATTTTAGACTGAGACCTTTTTTGTGTTTACGTAAAACACTCCTGTGTTAACTATACATTATCAAATACACACAATGCAAGCAAATCCATAAAACAGAGCATCAATTGTAACCAACACACACGGATTAATGTATCAGTGGCATAGGCTGTTAGAGTGTTTTCAGGCAGGTAGGATCATCACCTATTTATTACCTGTGATTATCTTAAATGGAAAAAATGGTGAACGATGTGTTACTGTGATTTCAAATGGTTTACCATTCACACTTTTCCTTATAGCCCCCAATATTGATCACTTGGAACTGAGGATTATATCAAGACTGAAAACTGTTTAAATTGGAATATATCTTTCCCAAGAAAGCTCTAATGCAATAGTCCTGTGGAGGCTTCCATACAAAATCCTGTACAGCATATACTCTAAACTTACTGCAGACAGTGCATCATAAACACAGACAACCCAACTCCAGAGACAATTCCATTTACAACTGTAGCATTTTCCTGCTATGACTTCCTTCTAATGTGCTCATTAGTGTTCTTTGCTGAGTCTTATCCCTCCAGAGACTGTGGTCGGGAGAGAACTGCATGTGTTTACTGCTGCACACATCAAAGAGGGCCTTACTAGGTAAAGGGGAAAGTCCTGAGAGAGCCTGCTGATTGCTTACCCATCATGCACTGCTGCCTTTTAGGCAGGACCATATTCAGAGACACATACAGTGCAGTATGTATGGACAGCATATTGGCCAGGGAGCAGCAATGCAACTGATCAGACATAGGACTTTCCTGGACCTTATTGGAAGGAGGATCAATGCTGTGTACGCATCATGTTTCAACACGTTTCAACCCATGTATATACACTTAAATCAGTTTTAGAGCAAACTTTCATCCTGCTCAATCCTGCGTACTGCCCATATCATGTGGCTTTTTCTTGACAACTAAATTCAAGCATTATTTTCAAGCGAAACACAATGTTTGCCTCCTAAATGTGAGGTCAACAACTGCAAACAACTGCGCTGCCGATGCAAGTCATGCCTAATTGTGTTTCATGGCAAAGTTCATCGTGACCTTTTCAGGTCGGTGATTGAATTTAATAAAGAGAATACACCAACATGCAAAACATGTATACTGAATACAAATATCCTCCCTATGCAAATACACTGCTTTCAAAAGCAAATTTTGTTTTTGATTTGAAGCACAATGAGACCCTAAGCTCGCATATTTTATTTTTTAAACTCATGAAAGTCATTTATTCCACCTACGTCCTGACACATGGCAAAACATACCTTATATTTTATATACTGTTTGCCAAAGCTTCAGAAAGACAAACAGCAATAATAATAATATAGCAATAATAAGCCTATAGTGGCATAGCCCTGTTACGTCTCACACAACAGACACACATGCCCATATTTACTGTTCAGCATTGTATGTCTTGCATAATCATCAATATGACAAGCCTTGGGGGACTTTCTGTCCCTGACATGACACAAAAAAATAGTAGTTGACCCATGGGACTGTTGGTTAAAAGACAGGCGCTGGCTGTAAGCAGGGTTAAAGAGCACACGGCCTTGGTCGCCCTGAGAGCCCAGTGATAGGTATCCGTTGGGACATTTGTCACGGCTACTCTACTTATTCTTCACTCGAGTCGAACCTTAAAACCCTGCGTTGTGAAAAATACTGTATATATTGTATAGTGTAAAACAGGGGTGCCCAACCTTTTTTGAACCAAGATCTACTTTTAAAGTTGATAGTGTGTCGAGATCTACCAAGCCATAACGAAAGCCATAGCGTAGCCACAATTAATTGTGCGACTATATAATAACACCATTTTCTGACACAAAGATCAAGTTTTTAAAATAATAATACATTTATTGAAGTAAATGTACGTTGTGCAAAGAATAAGCACAAGTAGGCCTAGGACTGTCCCATAACAACACAACAACATACAACCCAATTAATACAATGACTAATTTAAGTTGGAAAAGTGGTTCTCTACCTTAGTGGGACTTCTGGCACTGAGAGGAGGAAGCTAGTCTCTCATAGTCCGAACAGTAGGAGCTGAGTACCAGCTGTAAGCAGGCCGCAAGGTGGTCATCAGTCATGGTGGATCTGTATTTTGACTTAATGATTTTCATATGTGAAAAGGCAGACTCACACAAATATGTTGATCCAAAAAGTGCAGTCAAATTCTTTGCAGTTTGTCTGAGGTTGGGGTAGTTCTCTTTCTGCATTAGATTCCAGAATTGGACATTTGTGTCAGGTCTCTTGATTTGAGCTCAATGTCACTATTTAGTGTGAGGATCTCATTCTCAATAGCACCGCTATCCAGGTTGAAGAGTGATGCCACTTTGGACGTTATACAATCCACATCTATATTTTCCCCAAATGAAAAACTGAGAAAACTGACAACAGGCTCAATGGATGCAAAGTCATTAAAGCGCCTGTCAAATTCTGACAAGATGCTTTGCACTTGATCATCATATCATCATCGTGCACTCTCAAGCTCCGCACAGTCTTTGCCCTGAAGCTTAAGTTCTGTGTCCATGTGTGGAAAGTTCCGCAGATCACACTGTTGCAACCTGCTTGATAGCAGCTGCAACTTGCTTTTAAAGGTGTTCACGGAGCTGATCATGTTGATGATGTGTTTGTTCTTACCCTGCAGCTCTAGATTCAAGTTATTGAGCTTGTCAGTCAGATCAGTAAGAAAGGCGAAATCCAAGAGCCACTGACTGTCTTCTAGCTGTGCATATTCAGCATGGTTTGAACGTTTCAGAAATTCTTTAATTGAAGAGGGGCAACTTACTCTTACTAACGAATTCCATAAAAACCTGAAAAATATCTGTGCCTCTTGTGTGCCCTTTCAAAGGCAAAATGATCAGCAGCTCTTCTTTTGCACTCATATTGTCGAAAATCATTCTAATGAACACACATAGCTGAGCCACATCCACAGCATCAGTGGATTCATCGGATTGCAGAGAAAAACACTCACATGTGTCAATATCACTCCTCAATTGCTGTTCAACATCCTCCGCCATTCCCTCGCATCGCCGTGTAACAGAATGTCTTGATAGCTGCACATCCTGAATAGCAGACACAATCTCCTTTCGATTTTTAAAATCGGCAAAAAGCGCATCTGCGGCTTCCATGAACGCTTCTTTCACAATCTCACCATCCTTGAAAGATTTCTCTCCTTTTGCAAGAACACGACAGACACGATAAGAAGCTATGGTTGCAGCCTTACTCGTGGTATTGGGCCTGGTAAAAATGGACTGTTGTGCTGCTAGCTGACTTTTTAATTCCTTGACTTTTCGGGCGTGCAGTGGTGATTTAGCTGGGAAGTTTGTATCGTAGCTCTTGTAGACCGTCTTCAAATGCCGCTCCAAATTGTCTTTCTTTGGTAAAGCCACATTTGCATTGCAGATAAGACAGATGGACTTGGCATTGGAATACACGAAAAAATAATCCTCCTCCCTCTCTGAATGAAAATGATAAGTTTTAGATGTTTTAGCTTCAGCCGCCATGGTAGTATCCACTCGCTCTAGTCAAGCTTCTCGCACCCTTCCGAGTCCTTAGTTAGAACCTAGCAACCATACCCTGCGCGCGCAGATAGAAAGAAGCGCGTGAGATTTTTTCTTTGATTATGCCTGATCTACCTTACTATAGCTGTACAAATCTACACACTGCTTCACGTGATCAGCAGTTCATTGTGCCTATTTAAGATGTTTTAAGTTGGAAGTTTTAATGTAGGCCTATTTTACACAACAGTAGGAGGATAGCCTACACACATTTTCTCGCGATCGACTGGAACTCAGCCCGCGATCGACTGGTAGACCGCGGTCGACTGGTTGGGCACCCCTGGTGTAAAAGGTTTGCCCTGTGGGTAAGCAGTTGCAGAGTAGTGTGGGCAATATTTTTAAACGTATCCAACCAGCCATTGCCAATTTATTTGCCACAAGTGTGTGTATATGTCTGTATGCTTCACTGAGCGGCGGATTTCACCTGCTCTTCATGGCTCAATTAAATTAGGAATGTAAAAGGACAAAAAACAAACAAAAAAGACTGATTGGCCGGGAACAATGCCAACTGTTTTAGTAATTACATTTTCATATATTCATCCAATTGCTCAACCCTATTGCAACCTTATTACATGTTTGCCAAGGGAATTGAAAAAAACATAATTTTATTCTATTTGTCATTGCACTGAGGCGTTCAAAGAACTGTTTTTCTTGGTAGCTAAGAAACCTTTGAGTCTAGTCATTATCTAACAGCACCATTATTGGATGGGCTAAAAATGTCTTTGAATGTGTTCACAGTGACAGGCCCAAAGCAGTGGGTTAATAAATAGACCTAAGAAGACATCAAACATACATTTAAAGGAACAATACCCCCCTCATGAACTGTTGTATTTAAGGGAATTAACTTAGGACCCCGAGTCAGCTACATCCAGAGTAAAGTTTGGGTGACCGTACCACACACAAGTACAGCAACCCTCTGCTGTTGCAAACCCCTCCTTCTTTCAAACAGATCATAAAATGACCATGAAATTTCTCTTCACAACCCACGCAACATAGTGCATTTCGTTCTCACATTGGAAGTCTGAATCACCAGTACAGCACTCTACAAGAAGACTTAGATTTCTTGTTGTCTGAAGAGGAATACACCTCTGTTGGAGGTTTGCCCTTTAATCAATGACCTGTATCCGATAGATGGGGCTGTGCAAACATCACGACAGCTGGGATTCACATAGGAGAGAGTATGTTGTTTCGGATGGAACCATTCCTTAAGAAAAGCACATAAATCATGTGCATCAGTCTTCTGCAGGAGGGCAAAACATACCTTCTTTCTAAAGAACATTGAAATCAAATTAAACGTGATGCATTTAACATGATTTACTTCACTGCTTGATTACCCCTCTTTTGTATGTATTGTGTTCCTTTTCTGCTTGATAGACATTCGACCTATAGCTATTAAAGCTAGAAATAAAGAATTGCAAAAGTACTCACAAGGAGCACAGAGAGGTGCATGAGATTGATTTTCTCTGAAATGATAATGATATATATATGATGATAATGTCATGTCATTATCAGTGCAAAAAGCTATGACTGTGTGCTAACTGGAGATAATTTGCCTCCTCAATAGCACATTTCTCTGACTCAGTCATGGTCACAGAGCCACAATGCCAACTAACTTCAGATGTTGATCATAACAGTGGCACGGTGACAAAAAGCAGCAGTTACTCCACTTTCTTTTGTCCTGCACATCCTCCTGTAGCAGTTTCATGGCCATCAAGGTAAAAAAGTCATCCGTCAAATGTTATTGACTTCCAGTTTAAGACTGGAATCCATAATGAGGTTTAAAAGGATGCCAAACACAGAACAATAATTTCAGAAGTAATTTCTCTCTGCTAATTCATCTTTGCAACCCATATGCAGTAATATAGGACTAGACAGATAATTTATCCTGAATCACTGATTGCATTTTATGGTGTAATTATTATAATATGCCACCAGGAGGGACAACATTATGTTACTGCTTGTGATCTCAGGCATGAAAGAAAGACTGGGTTGTGCCTATAATTGCAATGTTTATTTTTTGCATTTCTTGAATTCGCAAAAGATATTTATGTTTTTTTGGATGACAGTTATTGTGATGATCTATGTCAGAGCGGTGTGTGTTACACATTACATCAGATTAACCAATATGATGTCAGAGAAGCTACGAACATACATGCAGTCACTCGGGGGGAACCTCATAAAAGCTGTTAAGAATGGAATGAGAGCCTCTACCTCATTTAAAAGCGGGAGATGTACTTTGCTGCCATTATCCCCATTACTTACAGAACAAATAACAGAATAACCAGCAGCTGGAGAAAGACACTTGATCCTGTCAAATGTATATTTAATGATGGAGGTTGCTTTAGTGCTCAAGCCCCAGCAATGACATCAAATTGAAAATTCCATTCCAAGACAGGACACGTAAGAAATCAGACAAAAAAATGCATGCCTTGCTAGAGTTTATTTTATCCAGAAGTTACTGTAGCTACCTATGGTGTTGCTTGAGGAAAACCTTAGAAATTAATAATGTATCAGTGTTTACAAGCAGGCCCCCATGAAAGAGGCTGTGAAACTAATGAAAAACACACATTGCATGCACATCAATGTTCAGGAAGGCATGCAAGTAGCAAAAGCCCCACATGGAGAGATAGGCCTAAAAGAAATGCATGCAGTGTGCGTGAGGTCTGCTGTATTTAGACACTAACACATATACACAAATAGGGCGGGGTGTTTACTGGGTTTAAGAGAAAGCAGGAAAATACAGCCTCGAGTACAACTTATTCTAGACGGTTTGATATAAATACATAACCAACTATATTACCCAATACCAAACTTAAACATAATGACTTTTCACACATAACTCTAATTTACAGATATGATTATGATCTGTAATCGGTGTGTGCATGGCTGTGAGTATGACCACAGTGGGTGTCCACAAAAATGTTCTATTTAATTCCATGAAAAGTCTTTTGTTCCTAACAATGTATTAACAATACTAACAAACCATTTATCAAACGTGGCATATTTGGCTTTGTCTGTTAATGTGCATCTAACTGTTACAACACACGTGTCTTGGCAGTGCTTGTCTCCATCTGCCCATTTTATTTTTATTTAAGGCTATATTTAAAAAGATGGCATTAAAATGTAATCCTGGGGATTCTAGAGGATTATGCTGTGCCAGCAGAATATGGCACAGTGACTGAGAGGTGCAGTCGGACGAGTACCTGATAACTTACTCTAACATCTTCACAGAGATGACAGTTGATGCTAGAAAATGCTTATTTGTACATGCTGGTGAGCTGAGATGCAATGTTATCCGTGCCATGATCACACAGCTGTGTTAAAATACTTCACTGTAAAATAGATGTTTCATTTTTTTATTTTCCCCTCCACAGCTATTCTCCATGCCCCTCTCCTATGCCCGACAAACATATTTGAATTGAAGTTGACTCAAAATACTGTTTTATGCAAAACTCGTCTCTAGATGTGGTTTTGCACATGCAAATAGATGAAATAGTAATGAAAGAGGGAAAGAAAATCAGAGAAGTTGGGAAGCCTGTTGTGCCTCTACCATATGCAGCAATAAACATTGAGGCAATTTTGCAAGTTATTGATGCAAGATTTTGTTTTGTCTTGCTGCCTCTGTCACTGTCTTTTTGTTTAATCCAACAAGAGGCAGGCAATTATTCACACCTGAGAGGACAACAGGAGAGGGAAGACAGCATGCAAAGTGTGGGCGCTTTGACAAGAAAGACAACCAAACATCATTTGAGATCTTGTATTTAAAAGGCGCAGCAGCCTCTCTTTTTCCTCCCCGGCCTGATCGCCATATTCTGATCTTTACCTGCCACTCTCTATCTTTCTCTAGGGAACTCCTGCAGAAATGCAACATCAACACGCATCCCCAGGAGTGGAGCAATTCACCAACGTGGACCTGCGGCTTCTTGTCAGCACAGTTGATTAAAATTCCTGGGACCAAGAATGCAGGGTGTGATGTACGACGAGCAGGTGGTGTGGGTTTAATATGCATGAGCGGACAGCTCCTGCATCTGCAGATTGGCAGTCACAGAGCTTTCCTGTCTGCTCCCTTGGCAGCTCTCTTGGCATATGGAGTTACTGAGGGCATACATGAGCATAGCAGGGGAGCTGGTCTTAGCATTCACTGATACAATTTACTCTTTTGTGACTCCTGAGATCAATAAGATGGTAGCCAGCTCCTTTCGGGGGCTTAGGTCCGCCCAAAAGAGCCGAGATGAAGGTAGAAAAGAGCATTTTACTGCTGTATATTTTATTGATTTTATTCAAACAGCAGGCAACATCAAAAGAGATAAGGATTAGCAGAGCCGGTGTAAAAATTGAATGAGATGGGGTTTAGGACTTTAGGCTTACTGGAGGGAAGATGTGATTAGCCCCTGCACCATCTGAGCACATGATTCTAGTGATATGAAAAACAACAAAAATGTGGTCTTAGCTAGTTGTGCCTTGCACTGTATTTGACACATAAACTGTAACTTGGAAAGTTTTTTGGCTGTGTTTTCAGGCAGCTGCTTAGAGTCAGACTCACAGGGTTTGTGTGGGCGCAATGCAAAGTGGAATTTTTCAGTAGTTTTTTATTTTTTTATTTTTCCTGTTTGTTATTTTGGTGATTTATTCTGCGACGGAAAAAATGGCAATCCAGCAGTGCATTGTAATATTGAGGTTAAATTGGTCCACTATCTGTGCCATCTGCTGTCCAAATGCAGGTCAGAAGGGGACTCAACAAGCCCCATCCATGTGCTGTTATCTTTTATATTATGGAATTTGTTGGAGGCGCACTCTGTTTGACCTTTTAAAATCCCTCAATAAGACAAACAGGATTTAAATTGAGAGTTAGCTAAAATGTTCATATGAATGCGATATGTTCATGTGTTAGTAAATATTACTTTCAGGGATTCAGATTATTGTTGACTGGCTGCTAACTGTCTACTCAAATGCTATCCAGCTACAACAAACCAAGATGATTTATTAAATGGATTATGTAGACAGCTGGGCACAGGTAGTTGCAGTGAAGGCACATTGTATGTTTTAAGGGGAACACTGCTGTAGAGGCGAAGGAACAGTTCATAGTGATAACCAGTGGCGGCTGGTGGAGTTTTTTCCAGGGGGGGCTATAACTCCAAAATGTATTAAAAAAAAAAGCATGCATACATGTACTAAGGTATCAAACGAGTGTATTTACATAAATGAAAACAACCAAAACAACATTATAGATAGATAGATAGAAGTGCAAAGAGAAACAAGTGCGATATATAGAGTATGTACAGTATATGCAGTTAAGAGTGATTATGTAAAGATAAGGGCAGTATAAAGAGGTGGGAATAATTGGCATAGTATAAACATATGTAGTATGAACAAATATACAGATGTGCTATATTACTATACAGATGGCCAATATACATAATAAATATCTATCTATCTATCTATCTCTATATCTATCTCTCTATCTATCTCTAGATATATCTCTATATCTCTATATTTAAATAATATATATCATATATAACATGGGCAATACACATACTTTATGACAGAAGGCTGTGATGTCAGCCCCGCCGCCAAATCCAGCTGCATTCAGCTCGGGGCGCAGGAGAGGTGCGCCCCAACATCGTCCTATCTCTTGTATCGAAGAGGAGCTACTGCGCATGTACAACTTTTAACGAGAGTCTATGGGCAAAGATTCCTGCGCCCCAGGGCGGAAATACGTGACCAATCAGACAATGTCAACGAACGAAACAACTTTACTCATCATTAACTATGAAATATTTATCTTGCACATCAAAAAAATATATACATATATTTCTAAATATTTTTATTTTATTATTTAATTTTTTTTTATTTTTTTTTTATGTCTTATTCAAGGAAATGTGGTGAGAGGTGAGTGGTGGGGCGGCGCCCTAGCGCTCTCTATTGGCCAGCCGCCACTGGTGATAACTACAGTTAACATGACTAAAAT
The DNA here is from genome assembly GCF_036324505.1 of Eleginops maclovinus. NCBI lineage: Eukaryota > Metazoa > Chordata > Actinopteri > Perciformes > Eleginopidae > Eleginops > Eleginops maclovinus. The sequence goes on from NC_086358.1 coordinate 8,577,050, forward strand.
GTGTTAAAAAGATACATAATTTCATTTTGAAGGTCATATAATGGTTAAAAACGTTAAAAGCATACTAGAATTAATGTTTTATATGATTTGGTACATGTTGATAAAAAGGTGTACTTCCCCTTTAAGACCGCATACATGCGCTAGATATTCTGTGGACAAGGGGAGCGTGCGGACAGTGCTTGAGAGCTGTGGAGGCAAACGGTTTTCTTACCTTCTTTTTAGTGAATAGTAAATAGTTACAACAAGTGTATTAGCCAGCCATATTTTTTGTAAGCAAATTATAACTTTGAAACTGAGTAATAAAACGGAGATTCCTATATTTTTCTTTATTACAACAAAGTTTCTGAAGTGGACTTTTGTTGAACTGTACAGCTGGGCTAGCTATGGACACTGCCTGTGGAACGTAACTTCTTGCTAACAATAGACAACTGAGTAAGCCATTGCAAGATCTCAAGACACTTCAAACCTCTACAACTGCTGTGGGCTACTCATATGGTATATACTGTATCCAGTGAATATACTGTACTGTATATCGAGGTTAATAATTGAATCCGCATTAAGCACACCTTCATTGAGTCATTTAGAAACACAATGAATGTGCTAATTGGATTACATTAATGATAACTAGCTTGGAAAAACACACCAGGGGACCACAGTTAATCCCAATTATAAATCCCCCTAAATGTGCATGTCGTGGACAGCGTTAAACCCTGATGAGTTTTGCTTTCCTTTAAACAAGTCCGATTTCCTTGTCACCCCTTTACTGTTCAATACACCTATTCACATCTTGGAAGTGCATCCATCTCTATCTCTCTTTCTCACAGCAAATTCGCCCTGGTTTTATCACCCCAGAGCCAAACAAAAAGATAACAAAGGTGGAAACAGGAAGCTACACACTCCCTCAAACGCCTGCTGCTCTAGATGGAGTAGTTTGAACAGGATTACATGCCTTTCAGATTGCTCACTCACAGCAAAAAGACACAGCTCTGATCCAATCATGGTGACATATGCAGAAACTGGAGAAAGGTTGTGGCTTTAACCCCCTTTGTGACAAGCTTTTCATCAGGAGTGCTTGACAAAAAGGAGAGACATGTGACAATCTGAAAGGGATTTACCAAATAACGACAAGTAGGAGGGGACAATGAGTTTGCGAGGGGTATTGAGGTTAAGTCGCAAGCTGTATTTGTACATATGGACCTACAGGCTTTACCCTGAAGCAAGCTGCCAACATATCTTGCGGAGTTTCTTCAAGTGAATAGAAATGCCGAACTGGCGCTGACAATGCACTGGGACTGGCACGGTTGGCCCTGACGCTGGAACAGTAAAATCCTGTTTAGCCCTCTCCTGGCCTTTAAGGAGTGTCTGCCATCCGATTCGAGCCAAATCATGCCCTGTTTAAAACCGCACCACCTGCTATGTTCATCTGTGTTGGTGAGAAAGATAAGAGATGTGTGTGTTGAGGTCTCAGCTGAAAAAAGTGTGGTCAATACAAATATACTTTAGAACGTGCACACAAGCTGAATATAGACTACGCTTATTACTTTTTCTTTATTGTCACCATATGTTTAGTAAAAGTAACGTTAATTGGATGGTTACAGAATAGGGGATGGTTTTAATGCAGCATGAGGTGATTAATGGTGATGATGACCTGTCACATACTGTAGAAGCTATTAAAATCCCAGTAAAACATAACCCCCCCCCCCCCACACACACACACACCCACTCCAGAACGTTCTTTTCTGTTCTCCTCAATGGCCTCCATCAAAGGACGTATGAAAACATTAAACCTGACGGCCAAAGATGTTGTGCGTGAATGATGGTTGTGTTTTCAGAAAGCGGTTCTCTGCGGTGCATAGCATTTTCTAACAGACATATTAATCAAAGAAGTTTCGCTCAGAGCCATTTGGGGATGAATACAATGGAGTCCCCCCATTTCTCCACACAACAACATTGCCTTTGCTTGATGTGTCACATTCAATGAATGCCACAGGCAAATATATTTCTACCGACTGGAAGGTTGTCTCAAAATTACTCCAAAAGTACTTACTCTTGAGGAAACAAAGGTAAAGAATTCTGTTTTTCATGGATGGTGTGAAATGCTGTTTTTAGGTTTTTGCGTCGCTGTTGAATTTGGCACATTAGGGGCGGGAGACACTGCAGGTTGTTCAAAGCTTAGAGCAGAAAATTCCCAAGCTGAAACACGAGATAAAGTGCTTTGAGTAGCAAACAAACAGTGTTTGCTTTAGTGGAAAGTGGCTGGGGATGAATCCTTGAAGGGAATGATGGTGAATTGTTTCCTACATTCACAGTCACCTAAACCATGATTACGTAAAAGAAAAACATTTTCATCAGAGAAACGTTTTTTTTTTAAACTAGCTGTACGATGTGCTGCCATTATTTGTCTGTCATATTTTTAAATTGATAATGTGAAATCCACATCATTCAGGTTAATACTCAGTCTGAAAGTTGCAATCTCACATTGACAAATAGGAAAGCAGCCGAGCTTACGAAATGACAAATTGTGCTGTATACATTAATCCAGTTATACCACAACAGCAGCTGCATGTGCAACATAAAGTGGCAGTTCACTGATCTTTCCCGAGTGCCTCCAGACCAAAAACAAAAGTATTGTCACAGAAAAAGACCAAACAGTAACAAAGCTCCCTTAAAGCTGTCAAAACTGATGTTGACTTTACTTAATGGTTAATGTTTTCCACAGACTGGCTCTGTGGCAAGCTGCCCTTAGACTTGGTTGTCTTTTCCGCTTTACTGTTTTTCTGTTTGTTTCCCTTCGCTGACTTCTTTACACGTCTACATACCTCCTCTAATTAGTTTTCCCTGTAATTCAGCACATTTCCTGTTTCCAGTGTATTCCCGCTGCAAAAAAAGCTCCCTGCCTCTTCTCCTGTTAATCACCTCCTTCCTCTCACCTGAGTTTCTCCACCCTTCTCTCAGCACTTCATCATTTTTCACGTGACGTTAGTTTTTCCCCCTCCCTGTAACGGAACTTAAATTACAGTTGTTTACTTTTGCAGCTCCTGTTGCCTGCAGTCTACTTTGTTTTGCTCCACCTGCTCCACTCTTCATGACAATGTGGCCTTCTTGACTTGACAGAATAACTGCACTTCTGTGACCTCACCAACAAGCCTGCAGTCTTTACGGTGGGGTGTTTTTATAAAGAATTGGGAAATTCTGTCAGACCATCAGCTTGTCATGTTTATTTTCTTCATTCCAATAGATGGAAAGGTCAAGTACGGCCCTGCCATTTTCACATTGAGGGTATGGGTATACTGGCAGTGACCAACAATCTGACACACTTTCAAAAGATGCCACTGATGTTTTATTTACTACATCACTGCCGGTGAACGATGAGGAGCATGAAATTGGATGTCAAAAACAAGTTGACTGTAGTTGACGACACCCAAAACAAATAGTTTTTCTACGTCTTGTATGAGGGAAAATAGTACTATACCTCCATTTTGTGAAAGTATAGATATTCAGTTCTAGACAGATCCATGTAAAGAAATCTCTTTCTCCAGGCGCAGATGAGCTATCAAGTGTTGGATGTCAATCCTCGTACTTCACTGGTCCATATCTTGATGGAGGTAGTTTTTAGTGGCATTTTGACATTTGAAGAGTATAAAGGAGAATGAACAGGGTTTATATTTAGTGAACATGAAGGGGATTAGTGTCTCGTTTTGATGTCACATGTCTGCTGATGGACACAATGGATGCTTGGATGGCAAATCCTATGACACATTGGCCCCCCGCATGTGATAAAACGATTGGTTCTAGATGTGTTACATGTCAAGGAAGGTTAGTTGCTTGGGTTTATCGTGATCCTGAGTTTATTTGAAAGATCTTGTCACATGTGTTGTCACAATAATACATTTGGTCCATAATAGAAAGTCATAAGGGAGACAAGTATGAGTGTAAGCTGTGTTGGGTTTTCTACTTAAGTCTATTGGTAACCTCGTTTTGAACACAATGCAACGAATAGCACACACCCTTACATAAACAAGCTATTCTGTAGAAAAGTACTGTGAATATATACAAAAATCATAGTGCTCTCATTTGATGCTGTCCATGTTGCTCTGAAAGACGTTCCCTTAGTGCCAACCAATGCTGCCAAGTATGACAGCCATCCACTGCACAGCAAAAGTAAGAAAGAGCAGCTATAGTGGAGGATTTCTAACAAAGCCACTGACACCTGTCACCACAAAGCATCAGAAAAGGGTGATGGTAAACATAAATAACACACTGGTCCAACTGACTGGACTGATAACACGGAAGCATTTTAACACCATTGAGTGCATTGAACAGGCTTTGGCTTTTCAGATACAATGCTGGATTCTGTCAATTATCGGCCGCTATGCCTCGTTCTTTGCAGTTGTGAACTCAGCATGATGCACAAATTGGCTATAAACAGTTGCCAAAGTGTGGGAAAACCTTTGACATACTGTCCATAGGATTACTGAATTGTAAAGAAAGGTTGTTGATGAGTAAAAGCTCTATTCAATATACATCACAGAGTCTATTAAGTGCTCATTTGTGTTGACAGCAATAAGATGGTTCCAACCCAAACAACCTCAGATTCAGCCAATTCAAATTGAACAATTCAGGATTTATTTTTTCTGACCAATGTGTTTGTATCTGCTTGCAGAGAAGTATCATCTGGCTTGCAGGAACACATTTCAAAAAATAGATTTTGGCATATATTTTAATTCATGTACATCATTTTCTTATTTTCTGAACCTCAGAAAAAACATATTGGGCCTACAGGGATGAAACTGTATGTGTTACTCTACATTGTGAGTTCACACTGTTATGGCATGGACATATGTGCTCTGTGCTTTATTACAGTTCACATACTAGTCATAATCATCATTTTGTTGTTGACTCTATACACATTTAATCCATTATGGTTTACAACGGAGGAAAGACATTAAGTGTAGCCTAGCCACTGAGCCATTTTACTATTATTGACTGGGTTGAAACAAACTTTGTGTCAAATCATCATCTCACTGTTTTACTGTCACTATAATTAATATTATCTTCTGTGCTATAAATGATAGCATCATTTTATAAAATGTACAAAGTCATACTTTTATGAATGTAGCTTAGCCATTGACATATGAAAATATTATCAGCAGCCAAAGAAATGACACAACATATTTAGCCTTTACAATATTGGTCCATATCAAAGAGATAATAAAAGACTGTGAGGGTGCAACATGACGAGCCCTACAGCAGATACTGTAAATGACATACGATTACATTTACTGAGAAGGTGGCTGACCAATCAGTTAATTCTAAATGTCTTCAGGCGTGAACGTGGATGCATCATCCTTATTACAGTAGATTACTAGATAATTAATGTAAGACCTGGAGATTAAGCATATGCCTGGCAGGAATTCTGCAATGGTGTGGAAGAAATGTCAGTATGACTAGTGCACAAAGGTGAAAATAGTTGTGAGTCATCGGTCCGCTGGCGGTAATTTCAAGCAGGCTAGCATCTGTCTCTGGAAGATCAGTTTTTGCCGCACATTAACAAAAGTGGTCTGAACATTTTTATGTTTCACATTTCTGTATTTCTAGGTATTGCTTAACACATAACTAGCCGCTCATCAGTGGTTTTATTTATGTTTTTATGACACATTATGTGGCTAGACGTCTTTTGCATGAATAGTTACTGGATTATTTTTTGGGCCCTGATATTTTCGCCATTATCTTTACTTGTCTACACTTAAAGTGTATTTTCCAGCTAGCTGCTACTGAAGCTAAATGCCTCTTTGACAAGCTTACAGTCTGCACTCTGCAGCGTCACTCCAAAGCAACACATGCTCTCAGAGGATGCACATTACATTGACCACCAACTGGTTTTGAAATACCGTTGGCTAATGTATGTACACTGTTGAGCTGGACAATTCTGTCTATGCAAACGGGATGGTGCGGCAACAGCAGTGAATCAACATAATGTTGTTTACATGTTGCTTATGGCAGTTGTTGTAATTCAACACATATCTGTCAGAGCTGCATGCTGTTTCTAAATCACAAAGAATACACCCTTCAGTGAGGCTGTGTGTAGCTTTAAGTGAACCAGAACCCTGTGCGTACACACACACACACACAGCAGCCAGGCCCTCTGCAGCCATCAATTCACAGCAGTGAAGCCGACTGCAGCCTGCCCCTCTCTCTCTTCCCCTGTACCAGAATTAATTTCTCCCCAGAGCTGATAGGCTACGCTCTACTGCAGCCAATCCATATAATTAGGCCGTCAGCAATGTAAACCCCTGGCTCAGACTTCAAGTCTATTTCAATATTAGGTGCACACATGACAATGGCTTCATCAAATGTGAGCATTACTCACATTAACTTGATAAATAGTTATTTTTGAGCCCTCGATGTGGCTTATCACTACACACAACTGGCTAATGTTTCCGTTCTGTTACACTAGTTCCTCTTTCAGGACTTAGAGTTTTTCTTTTCTTATACTATTGCATAGCAGGCTAGATATGTCCTTGCTTTGGGTGTTATGATGCATTTCCTTGCTCATTACTAATAAATAACTAGCATGTGTTTTAATGGGCATCTAATACCGGTGGATGCAGAGACCAAGGTGTCCGCCCTCACTCATTTTCTCCCTCCCCTTTCTCAGCCCTGTTACGCAACTGTTTTTCCTCCATAAGCCAATTATGTGAGGTTCTGACGGCTGATCTCACTCCATATGGCGACAGCTCTGTTAATCGCTACCTCCCAGAGAACTGCTGCATGACAGCCTGCGTGTCAAAATCACCCTCAAAACGGTGAGGCGTGGAAAAGGGGAGGGCGAGTAATAAATTGGATGTGTGTCTGTGTATGTGCATGTGTGTGTTTTTTTGGGGGGGCGGACGGCGAGGAGAAAGAAAAATAAGCCTGAGAAAACAAAGTCAATGAGGCATGAAAGAAGCTTCCTTCTCCTGTGTTTGGTGGAGGTATTTACCACCAATCTGGGGGGACGTGCAGGAAACGAAAGCCTCAAGGCGGGGGGCTGGTTCGAACAACATAACGGCTGTAACAGGAATCTACGTGTCTGAGTCTGGTTGTATTTGTTGACCAAGGCAACACTTGACAACACACTCCAATCCTCTGCCCGTGTGTTGGAGTAGACATCAACTTGTCGTATGCATTTGCATTCCCACAAGTGAAATTGGATCCTGTTAAATTGAAAAAGACCTCTGGGATGAGGTGTCAAGAGGCCATGTTGTTCACAACACCACAATACCTAGGTTCAAAGCTATTACAATCACAATGACTTGTTTTGTGCATTGACTGATTACCACTGGGGAAGAGGCGAATTGCCTGCATCAGCATGTTTACTCGAAGAAATGTATGATAATAGCTATAGGATCCTTGACGGACAAAAGGCACAATGACGCATCCATCTGGTGGGAATACTATATCTTTAGGTCGAAAGCAAAATAATGCGAAATCAAAAGTAAACATTCGGATTGGCTGCAGATTAATAGAAACACATTGAATCATTGGTACAATGTAGCTGCGTCTAAAGGACATAAAATGTTTCAGATAGAAAAAGGTAAATGTTTTATAGAGGCTGCATTTAAAGAGATTAGAAAATCAATACTCTCTTGCACGTGCATTTCTGCAGAATAACTGTGCTTAATCAAGAAATCATTATCCATAAGAGGTATCACCCAATTATCATTATATCATGTTAGTGCAGATAACAGGAAGTTGATTGGATGGTTGTTGGCGATGTTTAGGAGTAATGTGTTGCTTACCCACGTATACAAAACCATGATGGTGATTCATTTTTCCTTCCAATCATCATTACTGTTTTGATAAGCCTAACCTTTAGAGGCAGGGGAAAAGACAAGCCTAATTACATCTCCTGGCACACAAGGGTAACATTTAAATTTGGCTTTCAAAATGTGCAGGTAATTTATTTAAGGTCTTATTTTTATAATACTGGAAGATACTAAACGTGCTTTAGGAATAGCATGTCTTTAGAAGGGCTGAGCAATGCACATGTGGGCAGAAGTCAGTGGATCAATATCACCTACATAAAGTTAGGTCCATTAACATGATTGGTTTGTTTTAACCCACTCTGTATCGTGTGTGAAAATTGTTTATTAAAATACAATGAATATATTCCTGAAGCTAGGAGGCAGGGGAAAGCAAAATTAACTAATTATCGTGCAGTTTTAGTATTTACAGCAGATGATATAGCCAAGGATATTGGTTAATGGCGGACAAAAAGGTAGCTTTAATAAACGCAAACAAGTTGTGCATTACACTAGCAAAGCCTATGTATTCGGCAAATTCATTGAGAATAAATTGCCGGTGTTAGCAATCATTTAAGTGCCAATTTATGATAATTACTCGATATCCGTTATGGATCTTGATAAAAATGTGTTCTGAATGCTGTTTGATTGAACGCTAAATTATTTTATGTAATTTCTTAACTTTACGGTTTAGAAGAGCGCGGAACACATGCTTACAGGGACCTTCTACCTTCACCCGATGCTTGAGGCGCTATCCATTTTTAGGTTGTTTGAACATGAATAATGATGACATTCTTTCTGAACCATGTCCAACATAACCTTTCTGACTCACTGAGTAAAGCCAACTTGAAAAAGAAAACCCAGAAGCTGCTCACTGATGTGAACATTTCGAATGCTATGTAAGCAAAAAGTACATGATACTGTTTAGTCAGCATGCACTGAGGGTTGAAGCCTGACTGAGTCACTATGGCTCATGTCGGAAGGCCTTAGACTCCGCCACCTCACACGACACACAAGCCTAAGGTCAGTGTCATGGCCCTGCCAAGTGTTGACCTTTGATCAGTTAGTGGAGTGCCAGAAAATGCCCAAAGGTTTCTCTGGGTGTATCTCACAGCAGGAGAAGGAAGGGACCACAACCAGGGCCTTTTAACAATCCCATCATGACTTTCCCTGCAGTACATACATACTCTTTGTCAACATACAGCAGTGCAACTAAAGAAAAACACAAATCTGCAGAACGTTTGAAAGTAGCATACATGGTGAAATACTTTAACAGTGAGCATGACCTTGAGTGTAAAAAAAACTGAAATACGGAGAGCTACAATTCTGTCCACAGTCCTATCAGAAACTATATGTATTTCAAAAACAGTTGCATGGATGTCTTTGGGCTACTGTGAAATTTACAAAATGAAAAATGATGCCAGATGCAAGATTAAGGTGGCTTCAGTGGAGATAAAACCTTTTCGGAAATTGTATTTCCTCTAAAACAGATACGTTTCCTTCCCTGTGCTGCTGCGCTGTTGTGCTTCAACCACTTTGTTAAAAAATAACACTTGACTCTTGCATAGACTGTTTGGTCTCTACAAAGGGACTGCTGGCAGGAAACTGAGATGTATCTATTTCACCTCAGATGCTGTTTGCATTCCCATTGCGTATAATAAGGCCAGCTGATATCCCGTCTCCAGCAACAAGCAGGGAGGTACAACATTGCTCCCTCATGTCCAGCTTAAAAGTATTTTTTACAGTGATTTTTCTACTGAAGATGGACTATCTGAAGCCTTATGTTTGTTTTTTTTAAAGATGAACCTTTATTATGTCACTGCAAAAATCATGCATTTCTGGCTCTAATGAGCATCAGAATATCTGGCAGAGGCCGCAGATTCTCATGAACTGATTTATGTCAGGGGAAAAAAAAGGTCAACAACAATTATCAGGGAATAAAGCATCATTTCAATTAAATCTGAAAGAGCCTGGCTTGTATTAAGTACTTCAGTATAGCGTGCCAAGTATTCAATACAATAACCAGACCTCCCTCATCTCATGCTAATTATTGTTTGTGGCTTCAAAGTGTTTCCGTGTCGGGCTTTTCCTGTGTACTGCTGCTGACTAGACACCATCAAGCCCAGCTCTTCTATAAGAATCCTGTCTTGACCAATCAAAATGTCTCGTTTTTTACACTAAAGTGGTGAAGGAAGCAAAAGTCAGCAATTCCAGCTGTGAGAGTTATTTTTAGACTTGGGGAAAAAAAGAGAGCATGTGATATTACATTTCCGACTGGTACAGGGAGTGAGGAGTGGCAGGGATGAGAAAAAGAGGGGGAGGAGAGATATTGATGCGCAAGAGAGGAGCGAGGAAGAGAAAATGGAGCGAGAAAAAGAGGAGATGAGAATGAGAGAGAGAGAGAGAGAGAGAGAGAGAGAGAGAGAGAGAGAGAGAGAGAGAGAGAGAGAGAGAGAGAGAGGGCGAGACAGTCACACTTGGTTTGCCTCATCTCTGGGCGTATCATCTGGCTTGCAGGGGGAAAATTACTGTACCAGTCCCCCAAGGGCCAGAGTGACTTCCTTAACCACTTTAATAAACTGGAAGAGTGTGATTGCCCAGACAGTGCTGCTGTCAGCGTGTTAATTAGACACAGTGCTTTATCATAGCTGGCCACTCATGAACCGACGAAGCATATAACCATAAATGGTTTACTATCACCCTGCACCAAAAAGCAAACTTAAAGCATATCATCTAAATCCTTTGTCATTTGGCTAAATGATGTTACTCGCTGCATGAAAAAGTGTGGGAAATCACGCATAGTATATCCTGGTATAGCTCTACAGTTGTCAACTTAGTAAACAATACATAAACATGCATTATTCACATTTGTTTTGGATTTCAAATTAAGTGTACTCTTTGAAAAAAATCCATATTTTGGCAATCCTCATTTCCAAACCAGCCCTCTACCTCATTATCCACAGGATCCCAATTACTCACTTTCCAACTCTGTTTACTGTGTGCTGCTGTTTTTTTCACCTAAAACGTTTTTTTTATGCCACCCCTCATCTCCTTATCAGCATATGCTTTATCCTCAAACTACCACCTTTCTATTTTAAAACTGTAATTTAAATGTGTATAAACTGTAAACCAGATCATATGTTAATTATCACACGTTTCCTTCAGGTGAAGAGAGTGCAGGTAAAACATGAACAGCACGGATAAAACAAATCTAAATTGAATGCAGAAAAAACGCTTATTATGTGTCTCCAAACTATTTTAAAAAATATATATGGAATATGTATAAAGAAACGCGTGCAAGCATCTCTGCATAATGCTTGCTTTAGGTCAGATTTGTTGGAATTTTAAGCCTTTAATTAATGTAAGCCTGTATGATTGCCTATAGGGTATAACAGTATAATACTCTTGATAATAACAAATCAGATACGATAAAGAAGATTATTCAACGTAGTCAACCAGCTCTATTCTATTTGTTGACGTTGCAGGACCCCAAAAATTCCTAAATTGTTTGGACATTTTTACACTTTTACACATTTAACAAAACATCATACATGGATACAGAGCTTGCAGCAACTTCCTATTGCAGCGGATATATTCAGCCTGAGAATATACAATGGGGGGTGGGGGTGTTTATTCACCCTGAAGACAGTAGATATAATAATCACCTCAAGTTTTTCGCAAAAATGAAACTAGGCTAATGAATAATTCATGAGTGCTGAGTGTGTGTCATCAACCCAGCATTTTGCTTGAGGAAACTGTGGGCAAGTCTGAGAGGGATACTATTGTTCCCCTTTCATCTCTTGTGTGCTACTCTGCACTTGCTATATTTAAAATTCACATTTTCATAATGAGAGGAGGAAAAAAGTGTTTCAATTCAAATCTGCAGGTCACTGACATTGCAACAAATGTCCAAATGTTGTTTTGAAGTTTTTTTCAAATATATCTGAGATGAATTACCACTGTTAGATGTTCAAAGGATATTTAACCCAACCAGAGTTTTATAAATGTGTGCATTAAAAAATGAACTTAACATACTTATGAAATCCAACCTAATTCAAATGTACGGTTTCCATTTTATTTAAATAAATGTACAGTTTTTACCTTCTTTATTAGCTTTTCTATGTGGTAGTTTTAGCCTGCCATTCATATTCCCTTGACAGGTATGGAGGAAATGATAAACGCATCTTATTAAGCTTCATTTTATTATACTGATATAAAATCTTCAGTTGACTGTATGTTTACGTCTAACTAACTATCGCTGTTTCACATAAGAAGTATCACTGGCAAAACAGGACACACAATACACTGTAAGCGCTAACAGCAACCGGTCAATTAGCATGATGCCGATCACGTGAAATGACGGCAGACTTCCTTACTTCACTTTAAACTGTTCATCAGTTATGTTGTATTTTTGTTGAAGAAGGGAAGCGCACTCTGGGACATGCAGCATTAAATCTGCTGTTACCACAGTAACCACGGCTGTCGCCAAGGACTCAAATTAGAAATTGTTTACAGCTTAAGCAGAACATATCAGTGATGCTACAAATATTAATAAGACAAGTGACACTTTTGTGGCTTTTTGAAGCAGTCACAAAAGGGTAGTAACAGGTGTTCTGCTTACAGGGTAATGAATGTTTGTGGTTTTGTAATTGCTCTTCGAGATTAGAGGCTTTAACACCTTTCAGCTTTTCAGAGAAACAATCCGCAAATTGTCAAATGGATGACAGAAAACATACAGATATTTGCGGTGGTGAAAAATTGGCCTGGGAATTGAAAGGGGAAATGAATCCCACTGAAGTGGGGAGTGTAGGTAGAGGGGGTGGGTGTGCAGGGCATGTCTTAATCTATTTCCAGAAGCATTCGCCAGACTGCATACCCCTTGAGCCCATTATTTCCCATGCCGTGGGTGAAAATGAAAGATAACAGGTCACAAGCAAGGGACCTGATTGTGTAGGAAGGCAAATGAATATCAACCCTATCCTCAACTGAAGTACGCTACAATAATACTCGCTGTATGCAAAATGGAAAATGTTAAAAGGACAGAAATGAATAAACAGTAAATCTGGACCGTGATGACTTGGAAATGAGTTCCATTTCAAATTGAGCTGCCAGAGATCGTGGCTGTGACAGACACAGCATTCAAAGCCTGCCATCCATCTCCTTTATATTTCCCTTGATATTTCCGTCATGAGTTTTCAGCTTCTGCTTACCTGTTCTCTCAGCTACAAAATATGAAACCATATATCCCAGTTGAGGGTCAACATAAACACTTAAAAAAAATGCAGAACAGCAAAATGTTAAACTGAAGCAATAAAACAATGACGAATGGAACCAACGAGGCTAAGAGATAGCAAACATGTCAACAATAGAGAAATCACTGTTGTGGTTGGAGAGGAATTATGTGCATGTGGTTGCTTAGTCATTGAGGACACACTGCTGCTTTTTTTCCTAGTCGATTCAATAGACCTACCTACAGTGTTGATACTATTTATCTCTGGAGCTTTCTATTTGTTTACATCTGCTAAGAGACAAACAACACATTTAAATCTAAGGCCAGAAAAACATGGAGATCTTTATCCATTTCATTCTGCTTTAATGTTTGTTCCAAAATCTTGTGTTTGCTTAGATATTATCTAAGAAGCTCAAACAGCAAAACATTCACTGAAGTGCCCAGTGTGACTTTCTTACAAGAGTTGGTCAAGAGTCGGGACTGGTGAGCCACACAAAGTACCTGCACTCAATTAACCCTTCTTTGAATCTGGCCCTGCTTCAGTCAGTGCGGGTAAATGAGCTACGGAGATAAAAAAAAAGTGATCTGATTAAGTGCAGCAGCAGAAAAGACTGAAGGAAAAGTTATTGAATTGCTCCCTTTTAGTGGTGTGTTTTATGTTATTGGTGTTGGATAAAAGACAGACAGAACCAGAAGCAAATCTCCTGTGTCCTTGGTTCTGTGATAGTGCTGCTGTTAATTACAGATAGTTTCTCAACTGTGGATATGAAGCTTTTTCATTGTCTAATGATGGTGAAACCATTGGTGAGGTGATAATATTTCTAGTCTAGAACTGAATAATGGCTGTGTTTTATATGCCAGTAAAACAAGCTTACCCAATGGCATGCCTTATGCAAGAGAGCAGAGCAGATAATCTACTTTGACAGAGTGCACACAGGGGTTAAACTCATCTGGAAGTCATGCCTGGGACATGTGGGAAGGATAGTGCTGTTTCATTGGTTTAATAGCATGAACGACACGGTCCCGACTTCATACAATACAATTGTCTGCAAGACACTAATTTCTCTATATTTCACTCATGATTAGTCTTTGAAAAGACGAATAGCGTTATCACAGGCACAGAATGTGTCAGGGTCCCGGGATGTGATGACTTGAGCTTATTAATTTAGTGTGATGGCACCAATACTCTATATTCTCAATTATATACCAATATATAAATACCGTATCTAAAGAATGAATATGAAAGTCTGATTTCATGTCTGGCATTATATAATTTCAAGACATTGACATTTCTTTAGGCAAACAGTTTGATTGCAGACTCTTGTTAATTGAGTCACGTGACATCTACTCCCTTAATCTATGCAAAAAACGTCCTTCACGATGTAATCAAACAATCATGCGGTAATTAAAATGCATGCAAATGGCAAGACAATGCTTTGTCTTTACAGCCCTTAAACAAACATTGGGCTCAATGCCCCATGAAACAATAAAACACACTTCAATACTTAATCAGTCATAAACATTAATTGTGGCATCTTGCATTTGACATAAACTGTAATTGAGCAGAGAAATAAGATACCACTGAGGGGCTGGGAGAGAAGGTTACGAAGACTCTGTGTTCAGTTTGGGCGTTCACGACCATGATGTAAGGATCAAGACAACACAGAGTCCCTTCTGCTTTTACATCAGCATCACTGTTTTGTTTGATTTGGTGAGTGACAGAATCAACTGTGGCACGTCACATCAGCCAGGCCGGTTGCCCTGCATGGAGGCGGCGGTTTCTGCCCTTTCAAATCTGAAAATGTCTCTCTTCAGCACGCCCACACTGCTCTCAAGTGAGATCCCTGTTTGTGGGTACGTGAATGAGACAGGATCTCACCCTGGTTGATAATGACATTGACAGGAGCAGCCAGTCACCAGGATTTGTTTAAACAGAGCTGAAGTTATCTGTGGCTGGAGGTTAGGGTTAGGGGGCTAGAGGGCGAGAGGATGATGATCCTCTGGACTAGTCAGAACAAACATGTCCACATTCGGACTTATGATGCGATTTGATGGCTCCCCTGGCAATGTGGACAAAACATGCAGAGCCATGACCTGGATTCATATCCCTTAACCACAAGGAGCTCTGCAGTGTTTGTCATGAATTCCACAGTCACACTTGTCTTGCTTTTACTTCCAACATTGAATTTATTAAATTTAATTGACTCATAGCTCAGATAGATTTCAATTTCAGATTTCGCCTGGAGGGTATTAAAATGAACATGCGTTAATAAATTACTCTAAAAAAGAAACAGCACCTTTTTCTCATCTAACTTCAAATAATTTTCTACATGGGTAGAACTAACGGATTTCACATCTGATCAATCTAATAGGGATAAGAAGGAACAAAGTCTTAATGGCTACAGGAACATTAGAAAATATCCTTAAGATAAAATGATATCAAGCTCCAGTGTTTGAATACAATATGCAATATTTCATGAAACCCTTCTTCCAGTGGTTAAACAGTGATTTTGTTGAGCTTATAAATGGCCATATATGCGTTTACATATCCGTTTAAAGAATAACTGCAGTAAGAAAACCAGACCAGGGATTCTGCTATTCCCTGGTGTCTAACAAATAATGATTGTCTTAGAATCTGCAGTAGGTAGAGAATATTCACAGGGCTTCACCTTTTAAAGATGCATTACATTTGTTTTGTTACCGTGGCAGAAACCCACTGTTCAAAGAAAATTCTGCACCAAGGAGAGCATTACTGAGTGACTGCACATGGAAATAAGATTTCTCTGGGTTTGAGAAACTTACTGCGGAGAGACTTGTTTTTGCCTTGAGGATCAGATGATGAACCGCTGAGGCTGGGTTGGCACAATTTTTAAAATTGGAGAGTAATCATAATCCTGAGGGCTAATAAAAGGGGGACAAATTTGAAGAGCACAGACTGAATATGAAATGGCCTGACAAGAGAGTGTGTTCTTTCACAGAGGGCTATATTTAGACCATGACGTCTAATGTTGAGCAGGGGGTAGCTTTCTTTAATGACGGTGCTCAGCTTTTTTGACTGGAGTCAGCACCTCTGTTTCAGATCCCATGGATTAGAGGCCAAGAATGAACAATGTGCGCCAGGCTCTGGCACAGACAAGCGTCAGTACTGCCAACACCCTTCATCCATCCGTGCTGGCAGCCCGTCTATCATTCACACTCTGCAGTGGGCCCACGCCTTCCAAACACATCACCAAAGCACAGATTACTTTTGGAAATATGATACTACAACCACTGCCATGCAACACCAAGGGAATACATACTCAAAAATGCAACCGTTCTCACTTCAGCATGATGGTCAGCATCCTTTGTTTTTTCTGGTCCCTCTAATCATTGTGTCAATGATCATTATGGAGGAATTTGACAGCACACCTGCCAACTAGCCAATGTGCTCTTATCAATAGCCACTTCAGGACTTATTGTTCGAGGGTGAAGAGACACTTGACTGTTAGAGCGTCTATAGTCGATATTGTTCTCTTTTTTATTTGCTTTTGCTGCAACTCCTAATAGAATCAACAGAAAGGTCGGTACACATGCAAGCCAAATTAGAGGACTCTCTCTGCAGTCTGCTTTGACCGTTACCATCTCCTTCACAGTAACTAAGAAAGATCATTTGGTGCAGATAATTTAAAATAATAAGTAAGCTAATTTGGTGCAGACGTTTCCTGTGTGTTCCCCTGTGTTCTCATTATCTGCCTTTTATACAGTAGGATGCAATTCTGCTGCTCAGCACCAAAACAGAAACTCACTGAGCATTTATTAAATACAGGAAACTTTTTGATACAAACAAGAGATGTGTTCACATGTGCGGCATATTTTTACATTACTTTGACAGCTATTTACGTAATTAGAAACCTTCTGCTAGCAGTGTCTGAGTTTATCCATTTGCCAATAGTGCAAAGGTATTACAAATATCCACAAGTTGCAATAAATAATTTCCACGGTCTCACAACAGATTGACAGCAGAGTAGAATTCTATTTCCAACTGTGTTTTCTGCATAATAATGTGTCAACATGGGTTTATAGAGATTGAATAAAGGCTCAAAGACCTTACATAACTGGTAATAGCATGTGTGCTTATGGTTCTACTATATGATTAGGAAAATCTGCAGGTTCAGGATGCAAATAAAAAGATTGGGAGTAGATGCAAATGAGCTCTAACCCTTTAAGTGAGAACAATTTGACTATAACGAGGTCTGCCGACTATCCTGAATCATGTCATGTTTTCTTAAAAGTGACGTTGTTGAGTTCTAAGATATATATATTTTTTACATTTAGAATCTCAAGCTGCATGCCATTATATTTGAGAGGAAGCAGACATCTCTATAGCCGATATCTCTAGCACTCTGTAACTCACACCAAAACATGATTAATAAATGGCAGTAAGGGTAAATAAAAAAGAAAAGTGTTTTTGAGTTTCATACACAGCAATCCTTTATGTGATTTTACAGGAAAACACATCAAGTAAATATAGAGTAATAGGGAAATTATTGGACAATGAATTGTGCGTCATTCTCAACTGCATAGATTTAGTGTCTTTTTGTCTCATTTGTACAGATTCAGTGGCAGCAAAAGCCGCACAACGTCCCATCATATTATTTCGTGTTCTACTTGACACGTTGATCCCTGTCCAGGATCCACACTCGAGAAAATCCTTTTCTCTGCCTTACCATCGCCTGCCCACTGCTTGTGACACCTCAGTTTGTGCATCAGCTCATCCAACCTCTTAGAGCACCAACTCCTACATATCATATTCGATGAAAAGATCATTGGAGGAGCAGAATGGTGGAGCACAAAAGAACAGATAAATCACTGGAAAGTTAACCAAGGTACTTATTTTCTAATACTCTCTCCGGTCTTTCACTGCTCGGTAAACTAAACCCCGATGATGGATGGTTATTATTTACTCCACAAAACCTGACATTTATCTTACGTGGCTTCATCTCATGTGCTCACTCCCATTATTCACTAGATGCACATTTATAAACATGGTGACAGTCTGAATTGAGTGTGTTATTGTTTTGGGTTACATGCAAGAATGTGCACATATGTGAATGTTTTTTTGAGGTTGCACTGCACCCATTAGGAATAGCCAGGAGGACAGCCATTAAAGAGTAACCAGTGGGTTTCTTGATCGAAGAAGACAGAAATCTTATAAAATATGCATTGGAATGGCCTACTATATCTGTATGGGGAGGCTTTATATGAAATACAGGGCAACAAAAACATTTAAACCTACTCTGCAGTCTGTGTTACGATCCTAAACTCACAACTAGAATAAACCTGGGGCACATTAACTGAGGTTATGTCTTGTTTTACTGTGTGGTTAAATGCTAGAAATACATATTGAATGTTCCCGGGAGACTTTAACCCCACTTTTGTTTTTACAACCAGAATCTTTCACAATAAAATCTATTTTTGCAGGTGGCTCATAATTTAAATGCCGGATTGCATTGAGGTGTCTTACTGATTCCTGCTCGATAAGAAGTTGCTTTTGAAGATTCTCGATTGTGTTCATCCAAATGTATGAAATGCTGCTGTGTCTCCATCTAGACTCAAATATTCCAATCCAAGTTGTGTGCATAACGCTGAGTACAAATCACTCTGTCAATAGCATGGACATTTCTGAGAGAGCATGTAGGGATATGTCTAAAACCTCACTGACAGCTGTGAGTAATTGACAAGTTGATTGACAACTCAAAAGTCAGAGACTGTCATTAAATTCAGCATTCACCTACAGGCTGGAAGGCATCTTTTTCTCGCCTTTCAGTGGACATAAATGCACTTGACAGGGTGGTTTTGCTTGACTATTTTAGACATCATATTGTCACTCATTCCTCCTCACAAGGGCTCAAATGAAACTTTTCTGCAACAGATTAACACTTCTGATAGAAACACCTTGCAAAGGCATAGTGTCTCTGAGGAATTCATGTGGAGGTATAGCCATTTGAGCTCAGGTCTATAGTCTTTTGAAAAGCTTTTAAATCTGTGATGTTTTTACAAAGGGATAAAATATGCTTAATGGGATTCTTTCAGGGAGAGTTCAATACATTGATACCGCATGCCTGTAAGCTAGATATGAAGCTGGAGCCAGCATTCAGTTATTAGCATAATGCCATGAAAGCTCACATTTTTGTTTATTTGATTCATAAATAAAAGAGTAAAAACGGCAATTTGTCATTTTCAGAACAAGATTAGCTGTTTCTACTGCCTCCAGTATTTGAAGCTAGCTAAGCTAAACACCTGTTCTCTCTAGCCGTTTATATTTAGCATGAAACATTTTAAGAGTTGTTGTTCTTGACATCTGATTTTCATTAGGAATTATCTGTATTTACCAAAATGTCCATCCATCCATCCATCCAATCTAAACACTAATTGTGTTTACATTTTGATTGTGGATTGAGTCCAAAGCTACCTGCTGTTCGTCATCACAAGTGTCTGGCGGAGCTGTCTTCAACATCACTTTAGTAATGTTTACATCTACGTTTGCCAATTATCATACAATCATATGAATAAAGTGTATAACATTACAAATGCTTTAAAAGCCGGCCTCCCTGTAGTTTACACCTGCACAAATGAATGCATTTAATTCTCAGACAGACACAGCCGACATGCAGAGTAGCCTGGCAGTAGCTGGACCTGCAGATGCGTCATCATCGAGTTGCGTTATTGCTTCATAATTTGTTTATCCGGACAAACAAATATAAAATCCATGTCATTTGTTATTGGAATAAGCACAAGAGAGCTGTGGAGTAACACCAATGCTTGTCAAGAATATTGTGAGAATCCACCCTCTTAGAGACCCTTTCATATATACATATAATATCATTTTAGAAATGTTTGTCTTGAAATAGACATGACAAGCATTTTAAGATCACTTCCTGCTTTTCTTTCTAAAAGTGCTTCAGTGGGAAGGCACAGCGCAGACAGTTTTACTTTTACCCTTTGGGGCAATTTTCAGATGTCGTTTTCAAAAGCCATGTTTGTCCAATTGATGTTTGTTTTGTTTCAACGCCGACATAAGAAAGTAAAAATGAATATACCAATGATTATGTGTCATGAGCCTGTGATGAAAGCAGACATACTGCTGGATGCAACATTTCCAGAGTATCACTTCAAAGTCTCGGGAACATGCATTCTTACGCTGGGTTACTGACATGAAATATAAAAAGGCTTGATTCTCAAAAGCAGAGAAAAAACAAAGGCTTGTTTAAAAGGTACGCCACAGAAACCTTAGCCGGCGACTTAAAGTGCCTGTTCCGCACACAATTCTGATTACAGCTGCATTTCTTAACATTTTCATCACACTTTTGGTGCACTCGGTGTTGACCAGAGCAGAAAGCAGACGTGATTGATAGAGTGATAAATTACAAAAAGCACGACACCAAACAGACATAAAAAAGGCAGATTTGAATAGAAAAAAGGGAGCCAGGGCTTACTCTTTCTTCATAAGCAGATTTAGGTTAAATTATTTTGGGATTTCACAGCCAGTGTCATCTGCCTATCCGAATTTCCCGACACAATGTTTTTTTGATTGCAGCATGCACAGACGCAGCATCTTTTTGCTCCCCTTCATATTTGTTCACAAATGGATTGCTCACATGGAGCCATTCTGAAGAAAACTGCCCTAGATGACTCGCCAAAGGGACAGTTTTGTTGCTTAAGAGCATTTGACTGATATGAACTTGTGCCACTACAGTGCACTGCTGTCCCATTAGTCGAGGGCAGGCTGTTGCAACACCCAACCACAGGGATGACGTACAAATCCAGCCCTGTTCTCCAGACAGTCATAATCCCCACTGATCCCATTCCTGTCCTCAGCACCATCAGAACATGTATAGTGAGAGTGGGAGAGACAGAAAGAGACATGGTAAGGAAGTGTGTTGGAGTAAGAGAGTAAGAGAGATATCATTACAGGAACAGATGTGGACAAAAATATGGAGTAAGCAAGTAGTAAGCAACCCCACATCAGCCTCCCCATGAATTCACAAAGGCTCGCTGCCATGATCACATGATATGATGGAGAGGATTAAGCAGTAATCACAGTGGTTTGGCTGTCCTCAAACAGGAGGATCTAAATCCTTCCTCTCCCACCAGCAGCTGAGCCCTCTGCTGGCTTCTCTGGGGGATGTACCTGGGCAAACAGTCAATGGTGTTAAGGATTTAAAAACACTTCTAGGAAGAATTTGTGGACATCCCTTCATCACAAACAACTTAGTGGTTTGTTGTCAGTAGAGAAAACACCTACACTTTGTGTTAAAAGCAAAAGCTACAAAGAACTTGAAAGATATTGTTGGTCAGGTTGTGTTTTAAATAAATGTAAAACTTACAACAAACATGTTGTTGTTTTTCTGAAACTGTGTATTTGGAAGTGTAAAACTTTAAAACCTTTTGCCTTTATTGCATGAAGCTGTGCCAGTATGTCGTCATACCTTTATAATTACAAAAAAGGTTGGTTATATAATCATAATTATTAGGCCAGCACTACACAAATATTATACAATATAATTAAGTTGTGTTCGTGTCATCATATTATATATATTATATACTGTATATAATATATATATATATATATATATATATATATTATATATATTATTATATATATATAATATATATATAATATATTATATATATATATAAATATATTATATATATATATTTATATATATATATATAATATATTATATATATATATAAATATATTATATATATATATATATATATATATATATCATGCTCACTGTAAAGCAGTTCAAAAGGGTATGGAAGTGCATATTCTGAAATATGTCGGCAAAGGCATATTATAATATAGTTTTATGAATTATACATTATAACATCTGTGCATATCTCCATTGGAATAACATTCAAAATGAAGACCTTAAATTGCTGTAGTGGGGTGCCACTATAGGAAGCATACCTGTATGTAGGTAAATGTAGATATCGAGGTCGATGGAGGAATAGTTAATGATGTTTGAATTAAAGAATATATCGAATTATATTTCATTTAAATAATATTGTTTCAATAGTTAAACACCATGATCAAACAATAATATTTCCCTCATATTAACAAAGTACTGGTCCAAGTTTTGACATACTGCACTTAAACAGCCATATTGTACGAATAATGGGTTAAAACATTGTGGTTGGAAATAATCCAGGATTTTGTCCAATTCTAATGTTCCTCTTGGCAAGTGGGCTGCAGCCGCTGCAGTGCCCATCACGGCTGGCTAGTCATTATTACTACTGCCAACTGCATTTTTTTGTTTCATCTTTTAACAGCATGAAATACCACCAATCAGGGCTTGAAACTAACACCATTTATCCTGCCAAATGTGGGCACATTTTGACTGTTGAGAGTCTTCTGTCTGGCACTTGGATGAGTAGAGTTTTCTTAGCTCTGGTTCTTGAAAGCACTC
Organism: Eleginops maclovinus; assembly: GCF_036324505.1. Taxonomy (NCBI): domain Eukaryota; kingdom Metazoa; phylum Chordata; class Actinopteri; order Perciformes; family Eleginopidae; genus Eleginops; species Eleginops maclovinus. The sequence continues at coordinate 8,599,519 of NC_086358.1, forward strand.
CAAGCATCTCCAGTGCAGGGAGTTGTAAAACTATGACCGGTCTCCTGTAATTCCTTTCTCCCATGTTTTGTTTCTTTCTACAAACCAACCAAATCCACTGTTTTTTTTATTCACTACAGGAAATGTAGGCGTTGCCAATCCACTCAGTGTTGCTGTGTATAACACAATGTGGGATAGCAAGGCTATGACAGTACATTATGTTCACTTTTTGATGACATCTAGCTGAAGCACCCACCACCAGCACGGCGGAGCACTGACAAAGACCAAAAGAAGAGATAGCAGGTATTGGTAGATATGGATAAAATCTGCCATTTGTCAATGCTGCATATCAGCTGTAAAGAGGCAGAATAAGCGTACTACTGAACAATGATCCTCTGTGTTTCAGCTACCACATCATATCACTATCTCTCCCTGCAAACAGTGTGCATTTCTGAATTGTGTGACATTTGTGTAACATGATCTAATAAAGTCTGTAAATAGCTACACACACCTGAAATACAGTACACGGTAAGTATTTGTGGCCTACGCATCTGGTATACTGATGCATTCTTTCAGGTTTTCTTCAAACTTCTTGATATTTGGCTGGACTTTTTGGAGAGCAAGTCACTGAGTAAGTCCAGTGAGGCCTGACAGCTGGTGGACTTCACTATAATGACAGTGGCTTAATCTCTGATCCCTGGTAGCTGACATGCACTCTTCACCTCCCATCCCCCCACACCTCAACTATTGACCTTGCCTCCTTCAATTTGAACTCCTTTATTTATTTCTTACCCTCATTTTGTTTTAAACAAAAATCCATGCAGGTAAAGCAACCCCTATACTCACACTTGCAGCATAGATATCAAACATCCCTGTGTTTTTTTCAAATTGGTTTGTCTGTATACTGAAGTGAATTGCATAAAATCATCCCTGTGGTTCAGCTAACACAAGAGAGGTAACAGTGACAAAAGGATAAAGGGAATAATGAAGATATGGAAGCGTGAAAGTGACAAAAGGGTAAAGATACTGACTGTAGATGAACCGTATTGGTTTTTCAAACTACTGAAGCAGAAGCAATCAAATACAAAAGGGTTTGCAGTTGTTCCCACTTGGAAAAATTGCATGGATATTTCTCCTTTATTACAGTGAGAATGTTTTGATTTTGCTCCAAAGAAATCACATAGGTATTGCTACTAAATCAGTTTATCATCCTTTATTTAGTCTCAGTAAATCAAACCACCCTTTAGACCACAGTTTAATTTACTTCATGCCTTAAAGAAGCTCTGACATGTTTGATTAGTCAAGGGATAGGAGGGTATTTGATTTGATCAGTTAAGAGTTACAACAGAGACTTAATTTGTTTTTATTGTGAGATGGCTTCTTTAAACGGAGATAATTAATGATCATTAGAGCCACATTTACAGAGCAGCCCCCACTTCTCTCCAGTAATAGGAAACCTCCCTTAAGGCAGTCCCAGCAAGTCAAAGTAAAAAGAAATTATGTATGCACCACTTTCCTGTAAAAAATAATTCAGGTTATGTGGCTTGCAAAAAGGTATTAAAAAATGCAAGACCTTTTTTTCCACATCTTTCCTGCCATTAGTCATATCTGAAATGAAGAGAAGTGAGAGATCGGCCTGTAGCATGTTACATGGCGAGGGACTTTGGTGTTGGTTCAGGTCCCCTCTCATTATATGTTCAGTGTTACAGACACCTGTCAGGGGTTTTTACATGGGGGAGTGTTGCTTTTCACAACTGGTTTCAAAATTACACTACAATAAGGGAACAAAGAAAGGTGGTTGTGCGGTCCCGCTTACTAACTATTATATATTCTTCTATTGTGATGAGTTCTTTCTTTTATAAAGTATTTGGGAAAGAGCAGCTAATTAAAAACCAGCAGATATGACAATGAAGGCTCAACACAGATCAGGTGTAAATCAGGACATTCATTTAAAAAAATATGATAATTGGTTATTTGTGAACACATATTGTTGCATCTCTTTTACTCAGATCATTAAAGCTACAGGAAAACACAGGGTGTGAAGGGGAGTAGTGCAGGAGGGGGATTTCAACTTTTTTCTTTAAAGGATCATCGTAGGAGACTGTTAAATTAGAAGGGTGAGTTTTCCTTCCTTCTTGGTCAGGGCTCAGAGGAAATAATGAGTGAGACCAGGGAAAATAGTGAGGCTTAATGTGCCTTGCTAAGACATGGCTACGCACGAATACATCTGACTCTGGAAGCCCTCCAGAAATGTTGCATGCTGACAGAAAGAATGAGTCTGGCGAGGGAATGTGGCCCTGCCTTCTTTTTTCATTTTTTTTAAACCACAACAGATGTTATAATCCCAGCTGTAGAACAGTGAAGGCACACACTGTATCTTTGGTTGGGATGCTGAACCGATGGCCAGGGGTTTAAAACAACACCACTTTCACAAGCCATTGCTCTCATTGTCAGCATTCTGAAGGCAGCTCATAATGATCCTCCGTGTAATGCTGTGCAATCGATAATCGCAGGATTACAAGTATTGTAGCCAGACGCCATCACGGTTTCAATCATGCCACCCACTCCTCCATTCTCACGACTTCCACAGACACATTTATGTGTATTAATATGACCTGTAAATCTCATTACAGCAGGGTTTCACTTATGCATTTGCACCGCTGATCTCCAAATATGTCTATAAATTGAATGCAGATCTCCACAGTTGTACTCCGTAGCAGCTCATTTGAGTAGAAAAACTGATAGTCATTTAATTTAAAGTTTGTAACATTTTCAAATTTGTCTGACTTATAAAAGGAGCAGTACACAAAGGACAGCACGACAGCAAGCGAGAGGAACACAAAACATTATTTTTGGCAGACTTTCCGAGCGTCCCCATCAGTCACTCTCATTACCATCCAATTGTGAGAGGATGGCTACTCCATCCAGCATAGTGGAACACAACCTGGCAGCTGCAATGCTGCAAGACGAGCCAGAAATCCTCCACGGAGCCAGGTCGGCGCTTTTAGCCCTCTCTGTCCTCCTACCTATGAAACTGTACTGCTAAACAATGTCATTTCACGCTGATCTGTGTTTACAATTTTCATTATCTGCTACTAAATCTGCGACGACAGCTGCCCTTTAACAGTTCCAGTTCAACTCTATTATGTTATCAACGCTCGCCACTAAGAACAGATAAAAGTGGTTTTATATTCCCAAATTCTGTTTATTGTTAAGTGCAGACCTATGACTGAAACATCATGGAAAACATGTTTTTGTAACAAAGTATTCCACTCTTATCTGTCCATCAGATAACAAAGCAATAATGACGTAATACGACCCAGGAACAGATTCACAAGACATGAGTTATATCTTTCAAAAAGCAAAGCTCAGATTGTCGCAATGCAGAATGAGAACAGTGAATAAGTTATAACCTCGCATCACTCAACATTAAGAATCCCTCGATTGAGCAATTTAACCTCCAGCGGCTCCATTGGAGCTGCTCAGCGGCTGACTGTAGAGAATCTGGGTTTCATCGAGACCGCACACTAGGAATCCTGTGTTTTCATCTGTATGAATAAAACCTTGGTGCTCTGTGAGATGAAGGAGACTTCAAGTCAAAGATGATTTTGTTTAAAATTAAATAAGCAGGTTCACTTAGTTTTTCTAAGCACACATTTCAAAATACTTTCAAATGTTGAAGGAATCACGGGGCATGACAACGAAAAAAAGACCCCAGCAGAGGGTTGATATTTTTCCCACAGCTTTGGATGTTGTGCAACAAAAGAAAGACCAAGTCCTTTATCAGGCTGCATCTGATCACTTAAAAGACGATTAGGATAACCAGTGTGGCTCTGGCTTAATGTGACGTAAATAAGAAGCTTGAGACAGAAATGAGTCACAGAAGGTAATGTGGCCACGGCACTGTGAGTCAAAAGCATACTTTCGCTCTGTTATTTTGGAGCATCATTACACATCGCCTTGTATCCAAATGTCTGAGCCAAAGAGATGATGTACTGCTTTGGCTTTTCATCGTCCCAGCATAGCTGATACCCAACACGACATCAGCTGTCTGCGTTGGTTCTATCTTCACTGGTAATAGTTGTGCGCGGCAGAGAAAAACATAAATAGTGGATATATGACATGTAGAAAGGGAGAGACCCGTGAGTGTTTGCTTTGCAAGGGAGTGTGAAGTGCTTAAAATAACCAGAAACCATGCGGGCTCAATTGGCAACGATTACACCTGCTGTCAAGAGAATCGTTCAGCGCATTATGAAGAGATGACGAAAGAAATACAACCTCCGACATCATCATTCAGTTACAGCGACCCACAAGTAATAAGCGGCAGCCTCACTGGCAAGCATTTATTCCCCACCATGGGCTTTTTTAATTCTTGAAATGACGGGTGAAATGTATGTTGTATTTCCTGCGACGCACAATTCGAATGACATTTAAACTGTTATAGAAACCGCCTGCCTTACAGTTGGTGCGAACATGGATGATGAAACCTCAATTTGAAGAACATATAATCTTTTCGTGACTGTACCTTCATTGTGTTTCACCCAGACAAGTGCGAAGAGAATGTGATCCCTCCTTTCTGTGCAGTGAATTTTTTTTTTTTTTTGGCAGGGCTTATTTGAGATTTTAACCACCTTTTGAAATCTCACCAGTAGGCATTATAGAATAATTAAAATATATATATACCAATCCCGTTTTAATCAAAGGTCCTTAATTGATGTTTTCTGAAAGAGCACATTTCTGTCTCGATATGAAAGGCTTGTGCTAAGGCGGGCAGTGCTGGTAATGAACTAATTTGAGGATTACTGAAATATTAATAGCAATAAACTATATATATTTTCAAGAAAATACCATCTATTCTTTTTCCGGTTGAGTTGGACTAGAGCTTGAATAAGAAACCACTTGTGTCTTTTCCCCACAACCCAAAGCATTGCAGTCTTTTAAGTTATTCATGTATTGCTTACACATAGAGGATTACTGCCTTGCAACAGAACTACTGATATCAAGGCAAGGATACAGCAACAAGGATCTCTGACTAGGCGTGAACTGATTAAAGCTGAAGAAGTAGCCCGTTAATGAGGCAGTATTCTGCTCCAGAGGCTCATAACCTGATAAATGAAGGAATCGGTACGTGTGCCAGCTTTGATTCAGTGGAAGGTCATTGTGTGGGTGTGCACATTTTGTTATTTGCTTTATCTTTGCACACAAATCTCATCTCTTCCTTGAATTCCATCAGTGCATATGTGCATAGTCATTCACATAGAAGAACTGCTTTTATACAAAGATATGATCCTATACGTGAATTTCCATCCCAATGCTTCAAATTCTAATTTCATGCTCACCCTCAACAGAACTCTTTCCAAGAAATCACACAACATTACATCAGCTTTAACTTCTGCTTTGCCCCCTACAAGCAAAACACTGATTTTAATTTGGTTTTAAATCATGGTGTCGCTGATTTCACAACTCATTTTAGATCTTATCTGCACAACTATGCAAATATTTGCAATTCAGAGACTACCTTCCCTAACATCAATCACTGAGATATTTCCTCTACTCAAGCAAACTCTTGTTTCACACAATCTACAATTGAGATTATGCTCAACACAAAAGGGAGAATGTACAAATGCTGGAATTGAATGAAATGAAATGCAATCACTTTCAAATCCAGCCTTATTTCCACTTTTGAAATGCCTTCCTGTAATATCTTGTTGTGCTCTTTTCAAGGCATTGTGGAAATGCAAAGAAACAAAGAGAAAACACTGTTGGAATATATCAGGATACAAGATGAAAAGAGTATTGTTTTACGATCCAATTCACAAACTATACGAGAATTCTCTAGACTACATAGTTTCTGCAATTGTTTCGTGCATGAGTTTCCAAAACACCTCATCACTCATCCTGCAACTAAGGATGACCTTGGTCGGGGAAAAAAAAACTTGCCACAGGGTAATGATCAAAGCTGCTAAGCTTCATTCTGAAAAAGCTGTCAGGCCAATCCTTCTGTGATCAGCCGAATATAATTTCTTGAATCCTCCTAAGTATACCCTATATCATCGATGCTTCTTCTGCCTGCATCTCAAAAGGATGGTGATTTTATCCTTGACAATCAAAATGGAACAGAAAGACAGCCATTGGCATTCTGCTATGCACTGAAGAATCACTGTGATGTGTTTTATGCCAGAGATGTTCGCCAATACTCTCTGTAACAGAGCATAACTAATTCTGAGCTAAGGTTACTGACCAGGTCAGGTCAAGACAGGTTATTACTTTATTCATCACCTGATGAATAAGGCAATAACAGAATATAAATCGATGGCTGCTGTAATTAAAGTGGACAGATTTAATCAGATGAAGGAGGGAGCGTGTATGCAGCCAGGCATGCACAGTCATTATTCAGCTAGTTAAACTGTACAGCTAAACACATTTTACATTAACTCTTCTGTATCCAAGGTGTCAGACTTTACAGTAGCTTTGAAATGATATTCAAGCTTACTATCTATCTATCTATCTATCTATCTATCTATCTATCTATCCATCATCCATCCATCCATCCATTTATCCATCTATCCATCTTTCCAAATATATCTACCTCTTTACATATTGCAAATAAAGCAAATAAATCCAGCCTCTCTTCACCCAAAACACACGGTACTCGAGCTGGATTCAACCGGATTTGTGTTTTAATAGTGTGGTAGAGCCTATGAGACAAGTAAAGGGATCTTGTACTGGTTATACTGTGCTTGCTCTGCATTTAAACAAGCACTGGCAAGGCCCTCTCCAGCCCTATTTTATCTTGCATGGTGCATAATAATATTGCATTTACATCAACTGACTTCTGACAGCTTTCAAAATTGCATAAAGGCCCAGAAACACATCCTCGATTATGCACAGGTGGCATGGACTAGAACAAAAAAGGTCCCCAAAAAATACTTGTAAATCCTCTATGGTAAAAACTCATTCACAATTGAAGTGTCTGTGTCGGTTGATCGGTTGTTCCACAGTGTAATGTTTGGATTAATAATCTTCATTAGTTGACATTTATTCACAGTGTGGGCGAAGGAAAACTACTTGAGACTGTAATGGTAACTAAAGGCTTCACATGAAAAAAAAATGGTATAAATTTAGTAGGCACTATAGGTAAATCAGGTTCTATAAATTACAGCTCCTCCTGAGATGTTTCCTCTAAATGCATCTTAAAAATACCCAGAGGATACATTTTATCTTGCACATTTATGTAATGACCAGATTGACATTCTATGAAATCTCTTGCTAATAGTCAGGGCTGCAAAAAAAAAAAATTGCACTGGAGAGCATAATTTCCTGGAAAGATTTTATGAATGAGAATGACGGGGGATCAGCATGACACACAGCTTGTACTGTAGGCAGCAAAATATCTTATAAGAGAGAGAGTTGGGACCGAGTTCAGCAGTACACTGAAGTGTTGAGGTAATGGTGTGTTTACAGCTCTTGCTTGAGGCACTGTCTAGGCTTCTCTACAAAGCAGGTAATGACTCCCAAATTTACCCACCTCTGGCAAATCTAGCAATTTATGAGGTGGCCTTGTCGTTTTCCTACCGAGTGCAGGCAGAATTCACCTTGTAGTTACACGAGAGTTTGTGTCTGCGGTTTATTTTTTCCCCTTTGCCGGCAAAGAGGGGTTTGGTTTTAGTCATTGTGAGCGAGCGTGCAAGTGTACAAAGTGAGGTAAGTGTGTTCAACCCACGTGTTCCTTATTTTTTTTAAACTGCCTACTGGATTGGGTTACATGCAGGGAAGAGGAGATACGGAACGTCCTCAGGCATACAAGAAGATGTGGTGACATTTGCCTTAACGAGTAAAAACACTGTGATACACAAAAAAGATATCTGTACCAACATTTAAATATGCACAGGCAGTAGGGCGAACAGGCAAATGTCATATCGCCCTATTCTTTATTATAAATAAACAATGTTTTTGTTCTTGGCTGTGACTCATTAATTCCTTGTATTCTGTGCAGATCGTCTCTGTTTCTATGGTTACAGGGAGTCTTGTGTTGTACCTGTGTAGCGAAACCAAAGTGACTGTTGGACATTTTGAAAAAAAGCTGTAGCTGTACACCCAGCGGCAGAGTGGGACTCTCTATCAGCCTCGTACAGAGCAGCCCATTGATGATGGGCGGCCTGCGGCGCAGGTTAGTTATTTCTGAGGCTCTCAGTAATTGCCCGGCTACATTGCGCTGGAGTTAAGAGTCACAGTTTAAAACCAATTCCCCTGCTCAGATCTGTTCAATAGCAATTCAACAGATGGCATTTACTGTCTTCAAGCAAAGGTAGAAAGTGAACACACCTGTATAACACTTGCAATCACCTAATTAGCCCTGATGCAAAAGCACCTGTGCAATTACACCATGTGACCATAGCAACAACCTCTCCAAAACACACTCTATAAGCATATTGAATAACAAAGCGCATTGGAAACCACGTGTTGCATGAAATTAACCTTTAATTATGAAACTGAAACTAAAATGGTTTTTAAAAGTGCTTCAGGGCAAAACAGATAAGAAGTACTCCCTAAAGACGCCAAAGCTCAAGCATTCGAAAGTGCGCGTGCTCCCTCAAGTGAAAGGGGCAATACGTCCCCTAGCCTATTACCCTGCCAAGTGTTGCCTTTACCTGCTCCACCAGCAGTGTCCACCGAAGCATATCAGCAGTGGCTGTGATGTAATTAAGACCTGCTGGATGGGGCTTTCACCTGCCCCCTCAATGACATTTCTGTATATGTTCATTATCACGCCACAGGGAGTTTAATTCTCCCGAAGGACTCACATGTCCTTTCAGTCTTGTCCACATGTATGTACAGTACCCTCAGTGTGCATATCAAGTGCGCTCACACTAACACACACATACAAAAACAGACCTGCAGTTGCGCCCACATAAAATAATATTCCGTAATATACCCAGACATAACACAAATGTGCAAATACAACCACAAAGTCATCAACCTACACACACAGCTACAGCCGTGGGCTCAGTACACCCAGGGACTCCAGCTGCGTTCAGAAGATTCCTCCCTCCCTCTCAATCACGGCACACTGATTTTAAGGACCTGCCGCTTGGCAGCTTTTCATTTCATGCCATTAGGTCTGAAAGCACTGCTTATTTCTGCTAAGCTTGAGTCACAACTGAGTAAACATTTGTCTTCCTGCTGTATGATGATCATCATATGCAATCATATGACAGTTGTAGTGACATGTGCTATAGAGAGAGAAGAATTTCACTTTGAATGCATTAGATTGTCTCAAAGGGCTGAAAGTTCTCACCGAAAGTTAAGTTTGTTCCCATTTTAATTAGGGTCAAAAAGAACCTGGAAGTAATTTCCAATGTGTCATTTAATTCAGAGCATAACCATAACTGTTATCCCGGTAATGGCACCATTTGTTCCGAAATGAAAGTGTGACCTGTGACACGAAAATCGATTTCATCTATCTAATAAAGTTTAATTATGACCCACACAGACTAAAGGGTGCCAGCTTGTAAGGCCCGTTGCTAACATAACATTAAAAGTTGGCTTAAGCACAACTTTCTACAGAATGTTGTTTGGACCCGCAGCTTCTGCCACTGCCCCGAGCTCGAATGTGTTATCCATCGATGTCAGGAAACATGACAAAAAACCTGGGGTCATATTTGTGCTCTGAACTTTGACAAACAAATTGAGATTATCTCAAAAATCAGCCCCTGTTGGTCTTTTTTGCATGACTATCCTCCTAGTTACTACATGTTTTATGTATTTGCATATGAACCTGGTATCACAAGCACCACATTACACACATTTTAGCCTCTTTACACTTGTTCCAAACTCTTAAAAGTCTCTTGTTTGTTTTCAATCCTCTGCATGGTCTCTTAAAAACTTCCCCCACAGCAAACTTGAATCCCCTACAGCACCATGTGGCCCCTTAGATCCTCCCACTGCAGACTTCTGGCTATCCAGTCTTGGCTGAAAGAAAGTATGGCTTTCGGCACAGCAGCACAAAGAAAGAATCAGCCTCCATGAAAATACAAAGTTGCTTCTCTTGTGTATTTAAATCATTGTCTTAAAAAGCTGTTTCGGGTCCCTTGCAGTTTGTGCTTTTTGACCTGATTGTTTCAGTCCCTTTTAAGACATAGAGGGGGAACATGTCCCAACACCAAGTAGCTTCACTTCATATTTAATTAAAAACAACAGCAGCTGTGAATAAGATATAAAACACACAGTGTAGTTTTTTGTTGCCCTTCCTCTCATATTTCAACTTTAAAGATAGGATGTTTGGATTTCCACTTTCTCAACTGCTCTGATGTGTTCCCAACAACACACTGCACACCTGTCAACACACCTGCTGGCTGCCTAAAAAAAAACCCATATCCTTCATTTATTTCCGTGTAGTTCTTCGACAGCTAGAGGTGATGAAGATGTGGAAGTGAGCTTGTATCCTCTGTAAGAACAGTACAGTGGAATTCATTCTGATTAGCTGAAGGGCACAGAGGAAGGTATTTTTGAACATTTATTTAAGTTGATGTTACTTCGAGGAACCTCATTTGACATTTGACTGAGTTTGACTATTGCTGAACTTGTGTGCACACAAACTTAACCCTGGGCCAGGCAGATTTCCTGCCTTTTAAGTTATGTTATGAAGCATCACTCGATTGAGACTTGGAGGGAGTTGGATCCACATTTTCTTTGCAGTCTCACTGTCCTTAAATTTCCCTTTCCAGCACCAAATGCAAACATACGAAATTCTACACGAGCCCATATTACCATTTTCTTTATCCTCACCAAGGACATTGCAGTTGAGGCTCTAAAACTCAAAATAATGCTCAACATGGGTTACACTGCATTACAATATCTATGTCCTGCACTGAACAATAACATTTCTAAGATTGGATACTCAAAATGTAAAATATTATATAAATGTAACCAATATATTTCTATTACAAATAACCTCCCCACAGTGAAACCTCAACATGATGAATTTTGGTTAATCTAGGGTTGATGTATCAGTCCTTCTTCAGAGACATTTTTTTTGATCAAAAGCCGCATCCCTCCTTTCCCCTCCAAAACACTTGGCAAAGATTGTGGTTTTAAAATGTGAATATTTTCATTTTGTGACATATTCCCAGTAGAAAAAGTTGGAAAAAAATATTCAAGTAGAACATTAAATATGTCATTCCCTGTGCATTTGTTAGATTTCCTTTTTCAGAATAACAAAACAGCATTTTTAAACAAATACTATAATATAAATAATTATTGACATGTCAAATTTGGATAGCTCATTACAGAGCGACACAGCTTACCAGGGAAATATGCTAGCTTTGTTATGTAACTGACAGTGACCTTTGCTTTACAGCCTAACCGCCTGAAAATAGCGCAAAAACTAAACGTTTATTTTTCTCAGGCTTCAAAAAAAATCTAAAGCTTACATGAAGATTGTATTGGTATTACAACACAATAGGAGGAGTAATTGACGAGCATGATACGGAAGTATATTTTCTCAAGGAACAGGACTGTTGATTTGTGGATTGACAACCACAAAAGATCAATAGGGTTGTGTGAAAACCTCCCTTAAACAGAGGTCCTAACCCTGGCCCCTACTGGGAGTGCTGACAGAGGACTCATTACAATGCACTTAACAGATGACATGGTAGCAACACTATTTACTCCCTGATGACAGCTTTCGCCAGTGAGATGAGATCAGAGTGACTGTCTTGAAATACATTTCTGCCGTTGGGGTATAGGGTAACAACTTCCAATGCCGGGGCGTTTATGAGTAAGTATGATGATGCAAAGATGTTTTTACATAACGCCAAGTGGCACGGTAATTCACATTGGCATGGGCCTTGTGCATTAACAGAAATAAGCTCCTTGATTACAAACCAGTCAATGACCCTTGAGAAAGGCCTCAGACTCTCTGCCCCCTCAGTGCTTCACTGACAAACGATGCAGCCACCAACCAAGGCTAACCACAGTCAACATTTATTTAGGCTGGTCCGCAGGCAAATGGAGGACATGACACTTTCTGATTACTTTGTATCGACTCTTCTCCGTTAACCTGGAGAGATGTAGTCTGAAGCACATTGCAGGGCTTACCGCTAGATACAACATTTACAGCAGATGAGGTAACTCTTCCTTAGTGTTTTCAAGCATCTCTGTCTACATAGGATTGGTAATGTAATGGATAACTAGTGGCACTATTGGATTGGAATATGCTTACTAGCATGAGGTAATTGTTCAGTGTGGAAATAGTTAAGTATTTAAATTATGTTAAGGGTGCAATATGAGTTGCAATGTTTGAGATAACGTCATGCCATAAGCAACAATAAATAAAATGTGTTTTAACTCATCTTAACTCCATATTTATGTCATTTAACATTAAAATATGAACCTTACTCACCCCGGGTGTCTCCCTTAAAATGTATTGACAGGTAAGCAAACTCACACTGCATCCTGAAATGCAAATAGGCTAAAACACCTCATATCATGATGTTTTTTAGTTGGAAATACTTCCAAAATGTCAGCACAAGTCAACGATAATTAACACCTAAAGCATTTCTAAAAAGAACTGCGTCTAGCTTAGCGCCTGCCTGTTTACAGATACTAAGTACAAAGAAAGTTACAGGGGTTTATTTCAGACATACACTTGTAGCTCTTCAGTTTGTATAGATTTTGAGAAGGTTTCACACCTAAGGAGTGCAGGGGATTTAAATTAGAGAGCTTCAGTTTGTTCTTGGTACTTATTCACTTTAAGTGTGAACTATTCTATTCTAAGGTTTCACAGCAAGCTAGCTCTCCTAATTGATAAGCTACACATGTGTGCCAATATGAAAACATACACATTTATATCCACAATACGAGAGCTCAGACACTGTGTTAGGCATGCACAGCTTTGTGACTTTGAGCTCTAAATACATAACGGCCAACAGGGGCCTCCTCACACCTACTTTGATTTGTGCATATCTAACCTTCTGACCTCCTGACGGTTTGATCAGTGCAGGCTCTAAGAAGCTGGATGTGCGCACCCGCTCCTGCTGCCTACTCACATTCCCTCCATCACACTCCCTGACACTTAAATGATAGATTATGTTGTGTGTTGTGTGTGTGTGTGTGTGTGTGTGTGTGTGTATGTGGGGGGGGGGGGGTTACAAGTTATTTCACGAGTGAAAAAGCTGTGAAGGGACATGCTCAAAGATTTTTTTCCCCTGCTCTGCATAGTAATTACAAACTACCTCTGAATCTACTGGAGTTTATGCACATGCTGACAGAGACGTTTCTATTAAATATGGTCATAAGCATATGTTTGCACTTACTGTTAGGATCTTATATATATAGCACACTTAAAAAGCAGCAGTGCTGTTTTGTTTGTCTCTGCATACATTTGTTTGTAGCGCCGCCAGCTCGTAAACTGTGAAGGACACATTATAGGCGGGTGTGCCAGCTGTGGGACGTGCCTCTCATCTGCTCCATAAACTCTGCAAATGGCTGGCTTAGTCCCACCAAGATTTCAAACAGAATTCACTAGATTTAATAAGGTTTTCATGGCTGCATACTGAAATAAACACAAATGAATAATCAAGAGGGCATGAAAAATACATCTATAAGAGATACATACGTTCTCTGTATCCACAAATGGGATGTAGAAAAACTTTGGGCAGAAATAAGCCTGCTTACACAAACCTGCACTCCTACGTTCTGTGACTTGTCAATCGCTGTTAAAGTGAAGGACGAAGGCAAAGACCAAATGGAAACGAGAAATAAACAAAAAATATGACAAACTTATAAAGATTTTTCAGTGCAGTTACCAGAAAAGGGACAACACAGAACATCTTCTAACTTCTGGATTACATAACCCTGCAAGTTAATCTTACCGCAGGCAGCCTTTTGCCGCACACTGTACAGCACAAATGTTAGCCGTAATCCTTGAGTGATTGCAGCATTGCTAACATTTTAAACTTCACTTAAAAGGGCTTTTTTTCTTGTGTATTTTTAGGGCATTCTAATTAATTTTGACCCGGGAAACCCATTGACACATGTTAAAAGCATTTGTGTTAGGCTTTTAGCCCAATAGGGAGAGGAGGATAGTAGGATTTGGAAGCAACACTTGTATAAATCAGAGAAGATGTGTACATAATGATCCCTCTACATTACAGTATTTGCTAAATAAAGATGTCTTTAGGAAAAAAATATCCTGTTTGTTTTATCTTAACCACACATAATACTCGGGCAACTGTTTGAGGTAATATTGAAACTACACAATAAACATAAGTCAAAGGTTCAACAACCTTAGAGAGGATCCAGAGAAATGTACAAACCTACACTGCTGGGAGATTTATTATCTCATTTGAGGCATGTTTTATATTACAATGTCTCTCTGAGCCATGGAGCCAATGTGTGGGCAGTCAAACAGAAATATAAAGAAATAACAGTTTCTATAAGAAGCAGAAGAAATGTTCACAGTGAGTGCACCCAAGAGCTCTGTTTCACTGAAGTGTAGCAATAAAACAGTTGGGAGAATCTGGCAGGAGATAAAAGCTATCATAGAAAACATAAAGAAAAGCATATACATGCCGTTAACAACTCTTGATCTAACACAAAGACATTGTTGTTCAAAGCTGTTAATATTCCTCTTTATCTTTTGTTCTTTGTCAACAAGCAGCTTTACAAATATAGGAGATATTTACTAGAATGCAATGAATGCATTTCAGCAAAAACAATTAGCAAAGCAAACATAATCATTGGCTTATCCAGATCCTGAATTGTGAAAAATGTAATACTTTTCCTTTGTTATGAGTATCTGAATATTTGAGCAATATGATGGGCTTGTAAGAGTTAAATCACTTAATTAAGAATAAAATAAGCAGATAAAAACATTGTGAAAAATAAATACTACTTCTCACACCTTTTTCCCCCACTCTGAGAAAGTGGATCAAACTTTTCTTGGGAATTTCTCCAACGCCCTCTAAAGTGCTGTACATGCATTATGCAACATCCATGTTTGGCAACGCTTACAGCTCTCTGCTTTGTTCCAGTGTTGCTCAACGTGCAGCTTACATTACAGGACATTCGCATCATGCTATAATACGCTCGTTCTGCATCATGACAGTTCTCCTCCTACTCTCCCGACAAACGTACATTGTATTAGATGTTGTTATACGAATAGTAATTATGCATTTGGACTAAATATGACAAATAAAATGGAGAAACAAACGGAATTTGTGATAAAGGAGTTCCCATAGGAGGATGCTTATGTTGTTAGTTGAATTAGCTTTCTCATTTAGAGACAGATAAGAGGTTTTACAGTTCACAAAAATGTAAGCAGACATAAATACGCACACACATATTGCTGTGAAACGCCTGTAGATGGTATGTGTTGATTAAATAAAACACACTGAATTAAATCCACGGCAGAGAATATGCTAAACTCCATTTAATT